>NW_010972909.1:6070237-6101696 GCF_000737465.1 Haliaeetus leucocephalus | reverse complement strand
TACCAAAACCTTGCCACATAAAACCAATACAGTACATGGCACAGTGCACATGAGTGTTCCTGTAGGGATTTCCCAAATAGCCAGTCACAAGCCTTGGCAAGCAGCAGCTTAGTGGTAGATGTTCTGGGGCACGTGTTTGTTCTGGGAAAGGCAGGCTGGAGAAACGGGCTGACGGGAACCTGGTGAAGTTCAACAAGAAGAAGGTCAAAGACCTGCAGCTGGGGAGGAACAGCCCCATGCACCAGTACCTGCTGGGGGTGACCCAGCTGGAAAGAAGCTTTGCAGAAAAGGTCCTGAGGGTCCTGGTGGGCACCAAGTTGAACATGAGCCAGCGATGTGCCCTTGCTGCAAAGGAGGTGGATGGTATTCTGGGCTGCATTAGACAGAGTAGTGCCAGCAGGTCGAGGGACGTGATCCTTCCCCTCTACTCAGCACTGGGGAGGCCACACCTGGAGTGCTGGGTCCAGTTCTGGGCTCCTCAGTACGAAAGAGACATGGACATACTGGAGAGTCCAATGAAGGGCCACAAAGATGATGAAAGGATGGGAGCATCTCTCCTATGAGGAGAGGCTGAGACAGCTGGGACGGTTTATTCTAGAGAAGAGAATGCTGAGGGGAGACCTTATTAATTTATATATAATATATATTTATATAATGCACCTGAAGGGAGGGCACAAAGAGGACAGAGCCAGGCTCTTGTTTCCAAAAATAAAACTGCTGATTCCCCCCAGCAATTTTATTTTCAAATAATTGAAATTTTCCTTGCATCACCTGGTTGAAAGAAGCAGCTTAATGCAGTTTTGAGCAATCCAGTTGCAACGCAACAGCAGATTCCTCACACTGCCATTTACAGAATGCCTTCAACTGCATATCACTGGTATGTGGGGCTTGACATTCATAGAGGATGTAACACATGAAGGTATCGGGGCAGATGAAGACGAAAACACAGCTCTTAGCATACTCAACTAAGTGGATGTCTGCTGAAACTCATATGGAGTTCACTGAGCTGAGGGGCTTAAGATGGGAATGTTCCCAGCAAGGGTAGGTCTGATTTTCAATAACCATGCCTGCAACAGTCAGACCTGGGGAAACTGTGAAAAAACCCACCATATTTTAAGCAGTCTACTAGGAGCTAAAAACTTTGAGATTTCATCTCAGATTGTCTGGGTTACTTTGGGTGAGTCATTTTGTCTGTGCCAGAGTCCATTCAACCATCAAGAGACGATGCTGTCCCTGACTCCTAGGAAGTTGCCAGGCCCTACAGAAATAATGCTGGAGACTTTGCCTGTTTTGTCAAAGTAGTGGTAGCAGCTACAGAAGGAAACCTAGCAGTTACTTTACCAGAGAACCCCAGTGAAGAAACAGCTTCTCATGTTATCGTGATGTGTGTAGGTGAGGTGAGCACGTCTCCGAGCTTGCCTAGTTTACCTCGTGAATAGCGCAACATCTTTGCCTCCCCTAGGATTTTACAGTGCAGTGCATACTAGACTATTTTACCTTTTAGCTCTTCAAACATGGCCTCTCAGTCTCATCCCAAAGAGATACTCAGGAAATGTAAAATAAATAAATACATTAGGTTGCCTCGAAAGTTGACCATTCTTCAAAGGGAAAGGATTTTCAGCTGCGAATTTTACTTTCAACAGTGCACATGGCACCTCTGTGCGTTCAAATTTTTACAATACTAAAGGGATTTGAAGCAAATATATTCATTTCCATGAAAAGCAGTGGAACAAATCTCTTTGGCAGAGCTTTTAATCTTCTGTCTAGAGCATGTTGATACAGCTGATCGATATACACTAAGTTTCTTGGAAGTTCTTTTTGGATGAACTCTTGTAAGCAGCGATGAATGAATACTGGAGGAGCATGGCTTGCAGATCAAGGTAAGTTACAATCCTCATTCTCTATGGCATTTCTGAGGCTGCACTTAGACAGCGTTTGGTCTGCTGACCCCCAGTTCAAGAGGAACATGGAGAAACTGGAGAGGGTCCAAGGGAGGACTACCAAACTCATCAGAGTATGGAGCCCTTACCCGTAGGGAGTGACAGGGGGAGCTGGGCTTGTTTAGTCTGACCAAGAGGAGGTTGGGGTGATTAAATAACTGCCTACAAATACTTGAAAGGCAGTTGTAAGGATGTTGGAACATGACCTTTCTTGGTAGGAGCAGAAGATACAACATGGGGCAATGGCTGCAACTGCAGGTTGCGGAGTTCCAACTGGACATGAGGAAAAATGCCTTCACCAGAAATTAGTGCAAGTTTGGAAGTTTTCAAGATTTGACTTGACAAAGTCACAGCTGACAGCATTGGCAGCAGTCCTGCTTTAAGTGAAAGGATGGACTAGATAAATTCTAGAGCTCCCTTCTAACCGGCACTTCTGTGATGCTGTCAATGAATGCAGTGGGATTCTTCATTCAGATACAGGATGCTTAATGCTCTTTTTGCACAACTGGGGCACCTGTCCCTTTGAGCTATGCCAAATGACAGGAATTCAGATTCACTGAGAGAAATCCAGGAAAGATAATACTGAAACACACTCTCCTCATGGATAGGCTGATACCTTGCAGGAGTTTTCCTGCGGAGCTTAGAGTTAACCACTTAAAATCTAGCCAAAATGATCTAGAAAGCCTGTTGGCCTTCTCAGCTCTACTCACAGCAGGTGGAAATGGCAGGAGAGAGAGGGAAAACTCATTGCCACTGCCTTGTCTGCGCCACCACCTACGAGCTGAATCACATGGGCCGTGCAGAGACCCTTGAAATTAGTCTGCTGGGGCCCAAGTTGCTATTGGGAATGGAGTGGAGGCCAAGCAGCTTGAGGGCAGATTTTAGAAGTCAGTTCGGTATCTGTGCATGTTCATTGGTACCTCCTGGGATTCTCAAGCTTTTAAAATCTTGCCCCCTTCAATTGACTGAAAACATTTCTCTTCAGTTTTTGGCTACACAGCACATTTTTGACCAAGGTCCTAATGATTGGGAGCTGGCTTGTGAGCGGTGTGAACTGGTTGGCTATTTGTCAGAAAGGGTAGCCCTACCTTCCTCTGCTGTGTGCAGTTCTTCCCTGTAAGGTTTGTGTTCAATCAGTCCAGCTCCCAACCTGTTCAAACCGATGTAAAGTGTCATCTTCAAAAAGGCTTTGACCACCCCACACACAAATCCTCTTCTCTGCGGATGAGGCAGATCTTCCTGGGTTACATTTATTTTGGGCAGGCAGAGCAACCATTAGGCATCAGATGGAGAAGGCAGAGCACAAACCTGGGCTGTCTTTTGTGCAGTCCCCAAGGAAATTGGACATGCACTCCCAGCCTCTCGCTTTCCCATGCAGGTCACTGCAGGGCAGAATGAGGTCTGCAATGAAGGTTTGTTATCTCACGGCACTTGGATTTCTTAACTCTGAAGTTCCTGAGCTTACAAAACTTCTGATGATGATAGTGGGAGAGGGGAAGGACAGACAGATAATCATTTCATCCTGCACCCTTTTTAATCCAGAAATTATGCTTTACATCCTCTAACATAGATCTCCTTTCTTTGGAGTTCGGGTTAGGACTATAAGAAAGACAGGTATTCTACTGCCACTTGCAAAGGTAATAATTACCAGAGCTATTGATCCTCCTGCTGCAGACCAAGGCAACTATGGTAAAGACAATGGTCAAAAAGAAATTTCCCTCCGTGATGCAACATCGCCCATCACAGTGCATTACATGGATTTTCACATAACAAAACCAGTAAGGACTCCATCAAACAGCAATAACTGGATCTAGATGTGCCAATAACTTGACCTGGAACTAAAACCAGTACAGGGAAAGCAAGACCGAGGCCATGTCTGTTCTGTTGTGTGAGGGCAGCTGCTGCTCTGGGGAACTGGTTAATGTGTTACACGCTGTTAATGGGTTGAACTTTTGGCAGCTTCCCATCATGTCACTGTCCCTCTTTCTGTCAGGGTGAAGGCCAGATTATCTTAGATGACTTGATTGTCCAGGCACTCTCTGGCCCCTTTTCCTGGCATTAGCCCTGGTGGGACAGGGAATGGAGACCATGGGGGCGCAGGGTGGGTGAAGGGGGAACGTTTTCAGAGTTTGCATTCCCTGTTTTCAGATCCCGCCTGTAAGCGGGGGTGAGGCTTGCCCGCTCTGGTTTCCCAAATGCCAGCTCAATCTCCTGCCCCCAGTTTGAAGGAAACCAGACCACTCCTGCTCCTCCAGCCGCCGCCGTGACCAGCGCCGCGGCCAGCTCCGTACAGGGACCCCTGCCAGAAACGGAGGCCTTCCCCTTACCCTCCGCTGTTAGCCCTCCTTTTCTTTAGCCACTACCTTTCCTCTTCCGTTGCCTGCTGCCCTGCCACAAAAAAAAGAGACGGCTCCAGCCTGCTGGGCACCCTCCCCTCCCTCTCCCCCCCAGCGCCTGGCCTTCTGCCCGGACTCAGAGCTGCTAGTTCAGCTCCTCCGCACCGCCTCTCCCCATTTCCAGATGGGCCCTGGCCTCCAGCCCTTATCTCCTCCAGCCCCTAGGCTGTTTGCAGAAGAGAGTATAAAGGCTTGGCTCAGAGAGCAGAGGGGGAGTACGAGCAGCACCGGACCAGGCTGGGTGTCTGCTGGACTCACCACGACCTGCTGCCCTGCTCCGCACCATGGGGAAGGACGGGCTGCTCATCAAACCCAGCGTCTTCCTCCTGCTCCTCTTCTTCCTTCCTGGACACAGCTCGCCTGCCACAGAGCCGTAAGCTGCGCAGGGGGGTCTCTGGGCAGGCAGGAGACCTGGGTCGTATTTCTGTCTGTCGCTTCGTCTCTCATCTTTTGCCTACTTTCTTTTACTCAGGAATAAAGACCAGGGCTTTATTTTACCAGGGCTGGGTAAAGCATCTTCTACAAACAGCAGCTGTAGTGCTTCAGGGGGACCCAAAACAGTCTGTGAAACTGAGATATCAGTAAAACTTCAGGAAAAAAAAAAAAAGAAAAAAGAGGGAGAGGTCTATGAGAATACCTTTTGCTGCTTCAGTGAATTGACAGGATTTCAACAAAATTTTCTGCACAGAATTGGTTCTTTTGAAAGGCAACTTTTTATAACTGTTTACACATTCAGTTTTCCTTAAGAGATAGGCTTTTTTGAAAAGACAGTGAAAAATTTCATTTTGGGTTGGCTACCCTACTCCCAGGCTGAAATGCCCAGGGGATGGGAGTGGTTTTTTGATTGATAATGGGAAAAAAAGGAACAAATAACAGATCTGGCATAACCAGAAATGGCTTTATTTTTTAACTCACATTTTTCAGCTCAGCCAATGGAATGAAAATTCCCTTCTCACCCAAGGTTAGATGGCACTGTTAGACTGTGACTGTTAAGGTCTGTGAGGGTATATTGTGCTGCATCCTTTCTTCACCCCCTTTTGCCCTGTTTGTATGTGAAGGGAGTGCGTGTTTTGTGCATGTGCGTCGTACTTGTATGGCAGGAGCAGCGCACGAGGGGTCCTGACATCCCAGAGGCTTTCTCCTTTGGCTTTTTGGCAATGTCTTTTCCTCCGCAGCAAAGCAAGGCTGTGCTGCAGCGCTTTCGTCAAATGCAGACAGCAGGGCTGGGACCTGAGGGGCCAGAGCTTTCTCCCCGTAGACCAACTGATGGACGTCAAGGTGTGAGAGCCGCCCATACCGCTAAAGCGAATGCCCTACCTTACTGCTGAGGTGTCGAGGGCTCTTCTCCCAGATGCTCGCTGCTCTGGGGATGCTTGTCAGAGGCCAGTCCTCGCCCACCCAAAAGGAAGCCCTGTTGCCATTAGAGGGGTCAGGTTTGATTCCCAGATGCAGTGCTGGGCACCGGGACACCACCGGCATGTTGCTCCCCTGGGAGGGAGGTTGCGTAGGGTTGAGCAGGGACCCCCTGCTCCGGCTGAGACAAGAGGGGCTTGCTTCCCTGAAAACCTGAAATTTTCTCCAGTGTTTTTGCTGAAGATGTGGCACCACGCTGTGGCAGTTTTGGGTCTCTGCGAGGAATGAGAGTTAGTGCTACAGACGGTTGGCAGCGTGTGGTCAGTGGCGTTTATTCACTAGGTACCGGCACTTGTGCAGCTCCTGAATCCCACTAACAGTGTCCAGCAAAGGTGACAATTAATTGACTTGTCCCCACTGGCATTATTCAGGGTCCCAGGAGGAAGCACTGCTGTTGTGCCAGAACCTGGAAAAACATATCCCTTCCAGACATCCGCACTGAGGATTTCCTGTGGTTATTTTACTTCTGAGACTGGCCTCTCTGCTTTCCCCTGCTGTTACAGACATGCTGGAAATCTTGTTACACTCCTAGAAAATGCACCTCTCCCCCTGTGCAGTGAAGGCTGTAGTCATCAGATTGGTTTATTTGTTCTTTCTGTACAGCTCCTGTTACCTGTTCCTCTGACCTGTCCTTCTCCCCTCTTCCTAGGCAGTATATGGTGCTACTGCCCTTTCTGATACACACCGATTCTCCTGAGAAAGTCTGTGTTCAACTGACCCACCTGAATGAGTCTGTGACGCTGAGTGCCACACTCGAGTATCAAGGTGAAAACAGGAGCTTGATTGATGACGTGGTGTCAGAGACGGACTTGTTCACCTGCATCCCTTTCTCGGTGAGTATCTCATCCTTGTGGGCTGATCCCTTGTGCCAGGGATAAACTGTAAGGGCACTGTAATGCCAGAGTAACACTGTGTAGGTATTCACATCCCTCTTGGCCAAAGGTATGTTCACGTCCATCCTCAACACCCTTTCACTGCTGAGATCTCCTTAGTGTGCTATCTGAATGGGAAACGCTGAACCCTGGAAAGCCAGCCCCTCTCTAGGACAGAAGGACAAGAGGCCAGGAGAAAGAAGTGATTTTAGTATTGATGCTCCTGATGGCTGTTTGGTGAACAGCTTCTTCAAATGGCTCTTCACATCATCCTTCAACAGCCACAGATTGTCACTTGAGTGCCTTCAAATTGGGGTAGAGCTTTTGAACCTCAGATACTTTTTGACTTGTGGATATGGTACACTGAATTAATGTAAGACCATAGAGCTGTGATTGCCTGTGACTGAAAAAGAGAGTGAGGCAGGAAATTTGTACCTTAATGTAGTTGATAGCCCCAGAGACTATAGCAAATTGTGGGCAGCTAGGGAAGTTGGTCATCTGGCTCAGAGCACAGATTACGTCTTTGGCCTGAAGGCTGAAGAACGGGCCTTCAGGACACGGAACAGGTTGGCATCCGTGTCTGGCTTTGTCAGATATAGGCTGAAGACTGAGTTTTGTCACTTGGAGAGAGATCTGGTGTGTCTGGTTTGGAAAAGGAAATGTTCTGCAAGGACTAGGGACATTATCTGAAAGAGAAGGGGAATTATTCCATTGCCCCTGTGAATGTCAAAAGGAAAAGAACAGAAAAGTTTTGGTCAGGGCAGTAAGAATTTCTTGAAATTGGGTGGCAGAGGTGGGAGTGCCTTTGCTGCACAATACTTGGACAGCAGTAGGAATATAGGGCAAGTGAAGACCAGTCTCTTGTTCCTGATTATAGTTCTCCTCACCTCTGTGTTGGGTCCATCAGGATTATATTAACTCTCTTATTTCCTAAAGGCCAGTTCAGTTCTGGAAGCGTTTAAAGGTGGTCCATAACATAGTTGCTTTCTTACTCTCCAGCTTCCAAAATCAAATAGCCCGTCACCAGTCACATTTATCACTGTGACAGTGAAGGGGGCAACACTGCAGTTCAGGAGCCGCAAGTCGGTGCTGGTCAAGAATTCTGAGAGCTTGGTCTTCGTCCAGACAGACAAACCCATCTACAAGCCTGGACAGACAGGTACTTGGGAAGGGGTGGAGATTTGCTTTTGAAGAAAAAATTCATACTAAAACTGTTGTTTTCTCTGGATACTAAAACTGTGCCGGCCAGATGTTGATTGCTTTCAGTGGGGGTCAGAACTGCAATCTCGTGGCTGAGGCTTATGTTTTTAATGCTCCATTTAGGAACAATTTGGGGAAACTTAGATACATGCATCTATCATCTGGAGCACCTGCACACACTCCCTCTGTCACTGGGGGCTCTATTGTTGTGGTCCGTGCAGTTAGGGTCCACATTAGAATCAGAGAAAGACTGGATATTTGTCCTACAGAGAACAGGGCCAAAATTCAGACTGTGTCACAAAATAGCTTTTAAAGCTGCAGCTGATTTTGCTCAGTGAAGACAGAGAGAACTATATAAGCCATTTATTTCTTCTGGGTCATTGATCTCCTAAATTTGGCCTGGACAGAAATGAATGTCCTAAAAGAGACACTGAATTCTCTATCCATCCAGAGCCAACACAAACTTGCAGCCAAGTGCTGAAATAATTTGCTTGTATTCATCCTTCCTAAGAAGTCAGTCTAGTTATAACAAAATTAGAAGACCCATGTGAATTCCCATGTAAAAATATACCCTTGCAAAGTAAACAAAGGCAACTTAGATTTAACTTTGGTCCTGATTAATGAGATTCTGATGCCCATGATCAGTAAGGTGTTCAGACTGCCATGGATTTGCTCTTAACATCCTCTTATTCATGTAATTTCTTACATGGGTAAGCTTCTAGCATGACTTAGCTTTCTAGTGAATGGAATTTCTTTAGAAGAGAACAGCTCCGTTCTCTGTTGTACCATTTGTTTTTGCAACTGATGTTTTCTGGTTGGTGACTGCACTGTGGAACCTCACTGTCTGCCTTTCTCCATCAGTCCTGTTCAGAATTGTTTCTCTGGATACAGACTTCCGTCCCCTGAATGAAGTGGTAAGTATGATGCTTCCTTTTCACTAGTTACTTGGCCTTAAGTCATCTGTGTGGGGAAAGGGAGGAAAGAAGTGTCTTTTGGGGAGAGCTCTCAGTACACTGAGGTAGTTGTGCAATTCCTGTCTTACCTCAGGTCTTGTTAACAGGGTCTGTGCTTCAAATTTCTGCATAAGGCTGCCTTCTGCATTCTTGGAAAAGTTTGACAAACTGCAAATGAACCATGCTGGTGTAAGCACCTCAGCAGTGGGCAAATCTACCATTATCACAGAGTGCACCTGCTCTTATTAGTATTGCAGATCATCCAGAGTTAGTGATTTCAGCTGACTTTTCTGCCTGAGACAAAGGATTGCCCTCCCCCTTGATGTACCTCAAAATACTCTGTTGCTCCGTACCAGGAACTTTTTTCCTTATCCCATTGGGTGCTCAGCTTGTTCCCTGAAACATGGTCATAGCCCTGGTCATTTGAGCGTGTTGCTTGCACTCTGTCTAAATATGCTGTTTCCTTTCTTCTTTTTCTAGTTTCCGCTGGTGTATATGGAGGTATGTACAAGCATTCAATTCATGTTCACATCTATTGCACCTCACCCTGGGCAGAATAACTACCAGTTGCCTCAAGATGATTCTTGTCTATTTTATGTATTAAGCAGGTCCATTACATTAATTTGAATATACAGAGCTTTAACTCATATGGTGGCAACCATGTACTCTGGGCCAAGGTTACAGCTCCTTCTGTTGTCCAGCCCTGGGCTCCCCACACAACCCTGCTAGTGCCCCCCACTCCTGTCCTGCAGCCTTCTGAAACACTGGGGCTGGGCTTCCCCTCACTGCTTTTGATTTTTAGCTCTTGTTGCAGGGTCCCACTGTTCTCACAATCTCCTTGTGGTCACATTCTCTGTAGGACCCAAAGAAAAACCGTGTGTACCAGTGGACAAAGGTAGAGTTAGAGAAGGGGTTAATCCAGCTGTTCTTCAACCTCACCTCCGAACCTATGCAAGGGACCTACACAGTGGTGGCACAGAAGGCCTCTGGGAAGACAATTCGGCATCCTTTCTCTGTGGAGGAATATGGTAACTGTCGCTGCAGTTTCAAGATCCTAACAGCTAGTTCTGTGAGGCATGAAAGCTTAATTGAACAGGGTGGTAGATCTGACCAGGATGTCCCACACGGCTGGAAAAACAGCTCTGTGTCCTCTCCCTCCCAAGCATCATCCCTTTCTGAGGAGTGAAGACTGAAGGACTTGAGCCACCCATCTCCACTCCTCCCTAAGCCCCAGGCCATGCAGTGCAGCTCTTCTGACTGCCCCTCTCAGCAATGCTCCCATCAGGGCAGCAATGTGCTTGGATTAGTCTGTGCTGGCAACCACAAGCCTCACCTCCTTTCAGAGGTGAATTTAAGGCCACAGCCTCATCTCCAGTTGGCTACTGTCAAGTGTCATGCTATGGGTCTGGCTCTCCCTTGCCTAAGGCCCAAAGACCTTTTGGTGTAGGCTGGGGCTGTCTGTAAATTCAGACCTTGCCCTTCCTCCCCCACAAGCTAAGCCTGCAGCTCGCATGACGCCTTAGTGCCTTAACCTCTCTCTGGTGCTCTCACCACTATGCCAGTTCCATCTGCTTGGCTAGAAAATGGTATCCCAATACACACCAGCACAAGGTCGCAACCAACATAGGTTCCCACCCCAGCAAGCCAGCTGTAGCCCTTGTTATATGGTCTGACATGATCTGGCTCATGCAGCAGAGATGAGTCCTGAAAGATGAGTCTGGAAGTCCTTTGACTTTTTTCAATTGCAAGACTGTTCCTATGCCCTGAATCCCTCCTAGCTCTCCCAAGACAGTCACCGACCACTTCCCCTCCTGCAGCTGGGTTTGGATGTGATGTCACCCTCTGCTAAGTCACCGGGGAAGCTATGGGGTCTTCCTATTTTGCAAATTGGTGAGGTCTACATGCTTTGGAAATGCAGAGACCAGGCTGCAGTCCCAGTTCTGCATGTTTGTGGGAGACCTGTATTGAGTTAACTCTCTATTTTACTGTATCCTACTGCTGTGGGACTGATATCCCATGTGTTATCTAAGAAGCTGCTGTATTTTAATAGCTGGTGTAATAATCTCGTCTTACCTGGCACAGTTGTTGGCTGAGTGCCTGTGGTTTTCACTGACTTCAGTGGGATGTGCAGGTGACAGAAGCCTCTAAAATCTGACCATTTAGGTGTAAAAGGGTTTCAGGTCATTTGTAAGAATAGTCTTTGAGCAGCCTTCATGTCTCATTCTTATGTTATTCCCCACCACATACACTGTTTTGCTTTGGTTTTGCTGCAGTGCTGCCAAAATTCGAAGTAACAGTGAAAATGCCCAAGGTGATCACCATTCTTGATGAGAAGCTGAAGGTGACAGTTTGTGGTCTGTGAGTGCCATTCTTTCAAGTCCTTCTTGGTTTCAGGTCTGTCTTCAGCTGCTCCTGCAAGTCCAGTTGGGAGACTGAGATATGATACTTCATTATATTTCTCAATCATTTTGGGGTCCCAGGACCAAACAGACTACATCTACCATTAGACAAAAGGCAACAATATTGCTTGGGGCACTTTGTATGTAACATGTAGAAACATATTGTTCTTCTGTTTTTTTGGAAGGGGTTTTTTTGCATATTTTTTTGAGTCACAGAGGATTTCAGACCAGCTACAGTGCTAGGGAAGAGGTCTTCAGTTTAGTTTACCTGGGAATGGTGTTTTAACTGTGGCTTTTTCTTGTCATTGCCGAGAGGAAACCATAAGTGATGCAGCTGCCCTCTTTCCTTTGGGCCACCTCATTCGATTCTGCACAGCAATGTTCCATGCATCCTGCAGGGACAGCCACAGCTCGGGCTGAAGAATGAGCCAAAAGACCCAGTGGACATACACACACAAACCAGTTCCATTAGAATTGGGCGGTGGGGTAGATACTTGCAACATGTTCTCCAAGATGAGGAGTACTCTCAACTAAATCAGCATTAGGGTAAATGAATTCTGAAGACTTGTATGTTATTCCCAGGGATGCAATCAGGACTATAAGATTCAGTGCTCCTGCCCCTGTTGCCATGCTTGATCCTAAAATGTTACTGAATTTCTTTCTGCTTTTTATTCCCTGTGATGACCCTGCTGTATCTTGGAGGCAGCTCTAGGGAAGAGTAGTGGCAGGTGAGCTAGTCATTTTTCTCCATGCCTCTTACATTCCTAATGGCTCTGTTTTTCTTTCAATCCTCCCCACTGGTAGATACACATTTGGGAAGCCTGTTCCTGGCTTCGTGAGCTTCCGTGTCTGCCGAAAGTTTGAACACGCAGCCACTGCCTGCTATGGCGAAGAGGCTAGAGCAGTGTGTGATGAGTTCTCTGGACAGGTGGGTCACAATTACTCTTGTGGGTAGAGTGATAGGAAAAAGTGTGGTTTATTGAGCATGCCCTGTAGGCACAGGTTTGGCCTGTGTATGTACGAGCATAGTGTGAAGAAGGGAGAGGCTCAATGTATTTTAAGGAAGCCTGAAGAAGGAGAGAAGATTGGGTGCAAGATGAAATGTGAAAGGTAAAAATAGGGGGAAAGTCTGTGCAGTAGGAAAGATGTGTGTAAAGTCAAGAAGCTGATGGAGAAGGAAGAGATGGAAGAAACAGAAAGAGGTCAGATGGAGTGTAGAGAGTATAAGAGAGAAGTAAGATAGAAAAGGCATGAGTCATGAGGGAAGAGTTGGGGTTGGCTTACACTAGAGACAGTGTGTGGGATCAGAAGTTAGTGTCAGAATCAGGAAAGGAGCAGAAACCAGGGGAGGGGTGATGCAGTTTGAGCAAGAAGGAAAGGAATATGGGTTTAGTGGCAGTGGTTAAGACAGACAGAAGAAAAAAAAAAATCACTTTTTTCACTCTTCAGACTGACAAGTCTACAAGAGCAAAACTGAATGATGTTTGGACCATGGACAGGTGCAACAGGGCTAGCTTAATTGACAGGAGCTGGAGTAATAGCAATTGTGGAAATATGCCAGGACAAGAAAGCAAGCAGAAGACATTTGTATGGTCCTTGGGGTCTGCTACAGTATGATCCCCACAATTGCCTCTGCCACTGCTGTTCTTATCCATGTTAAAAGAAAATATGAACACTGCAGTGCTAACCTCTGTTCCAGGCATCTCCTCCCTTTTCTGTGGAGACCTGCCTTGTACATGAAGATGCTGAAGTGAAGTGGCAAGCTTTGGAAATACTTTTCCAGCTGTCATCTTCTTTCTACACATACCTAGGCTTTGGTTTATGTATCACTGTGCATTTCAAGTCAGCAGCTATATTCTAACGTGCCTGATGCCAGGCAAACATTTCCTGTGTGGCATACGCTTGAATAATTCCCTATGGTTCTGTATCAAGTGCTTGCAATTTCAAACTTCACACACACATACACAAAACTCTTCTAGGTTGCAAACTCTTTGCTCTGATGTTGCTGCAAGTACTTCAAAATGCTCCTTGCCAAGTTACTTATGTGCTTTTCCAGTTTTGATAAAAACAACAGAGAGAATGATCTGTGAGGTTATGGGCTTCTCTTCCAGTTCAGAGCAACGCACAGTGATGGATTCATTAAGTTGAATAAGCATTATATAAATGAGACTATAAAGGTCTTGTTTGTTTTCCTCCAACAGACAGACAACTATGGCTGCATTTCTGAAACGGTAAAGACCAAGTTATTCCAGCTCAAGAGAAGTGGGTATGAGAATAAGCTCCATGTGGAGGCTAAGATTAAAGAGGAGGAGACAGGTATGAACCATCTGGATCAAAGAGCCATGTAATAAGCTCAGGAGAGACCAGCAGAGTGGCCTGCCAAGTAGGAATGAGGGAGAAAAGCAGACTCTTGCTTTTCTGAAATCCTAAAGTTTTCCTACCTGGAGGCCAGGAGCATCAACAAAATTGCTTGTCCAGCAAAGGAGGGTTGGCCTGGGGTAAAAGTAATTCTAGTCAGGTAGAAGCAAATTAATTCTTCATGTTTCTTCTTGCAGGAGTGGAGTTGACTGGAACAAGCTTCTCTGAGATCACAACCACCATTAGCAAAATCACCTTCGAGCATTCAGACTCTCACTACAAACCCGGAATCCCCTACTTTGGGCAGGTAGGGAAATCATGAGAATGGAATGCCATGAGTGCCAAATAATCATGCTACTGAACCTCCTGGACAGATACATGTCCCCCCTCTGCAAAGATGCTGGACCTCAGTGCTGCTAATCCCTGTGGGCCTCCTCTCCTCTGCAGGCTCTCAAACTGGGGAACAGCAGCCGAGAGCACAGCCCTCATTCTGCTTACCCCTCTGTCCTTGTGGTTCTGCTTCTCTGGTCAAGTAAAATTCTGCTTTTCCAGTCACCTGTTTAAAAGGAGGCCTAAGGGGTGTGAGTGCATGTCAATCTCCACGAGCACACCTCTGACCCAGAGGTGGAGATAAGAAAGGGCCAAAGAAATAAGATTCAGAAAGTTTGCAGCTCTCTCTGAAAGAGATAGGTGATGCACATGTAAAGAGCAGTGGAGGCTTCCTTGTCTGACATGAGCCCAACATCCTTAGCTTGGTGGTCTATCAGTCTGTTCAGGTGACAGGCATTCCTCTCCTTCTATACTATACTGGTTTTGCTCCTCCAGGTGAAGCTAGTGGATGGGTCTGGTGCTCCAATCGCCAATGAAGTTGTGAAGATTTCTTTACAAGGAGGTCAGGAAACCAACTATACAACAAATGAAGAGGGCAGGGCACAGTTTGTCATGAACACTTCCAAGTTGAACTTCGATTCTGTTGGAATTAGGGTGAGTGCTGCGGGCAGAGGAGGTGATGAAGTGACCTACAGGGCTGGAAGGGGAGTACCTCTGAAGTTTCTACTATATATGCAGAAGCACTTAGCTTCTTGTTCCTGGTTGGTTGTGCCAACCTTGACACCAGCGTGGTGGAAATAATCGTACAACAAACCAGGTTGCCAAGTCACAATTGTACTTAGCTTCTAAGTATTTGATTCCTGCTTGGCAATAGCAATATAGGGTTAGAAGGAACATCAAGAGATCATATTAGTCCATTCTGCTCCAAGGGATCACCAGCCCTACCTAGACAAATCTGTTTCAAGGGTAAGTCTAACTCCCATGGTGGAGTGCTGCTTGTGCTTCGCTGTCTTTTCAATTAAATGATTTCCCAAGTATCTCATCTGAATATCCTTTGTGGTCGGTTAAGGCAATCTGCATTTCTCAGGGTTTAATTTAGCATTCCAAGTTTCTAAGCGGTTCTCCTTTTTTTTTTTTTCTTTTTTTTTCTTTTTCCTG
The DNA here is from genome assembly GCF_000737465.1 of Haliaeetus leucocephalus. Classification (NCBI taxonomy): domain Eukaryota; kingdom Metazoa; phylum Chordata; class Aves; order Accipitriformes; family Accipitridae; genus Haliaeetus; species Haliaeetus leucocephalus. The sequence goes on along the minus strand of NW_010972909.1, from coordinate 6,086,677 downwards.
CCATAAAGAAAAAAAGAGTATGAACCATTCACAGAAATTCTCCCCCTGGTGTGGAATTTATTTATCTGGGAAAAATAAGTGCTGCTGAGCATCCTTTTGTTAGTGGAAAATGCAATATGTGTGTAATATGCACATTTCATAATATTTCACCCTGGAATAGGGCAGATTGTCTAGAATTGTATTTGCTCTTCTCCCTACAATTCTCTTGTCACAGATTAAAACCATTAAAAATTATCCAGAACTTACCACTTAGTGCTTGAAGTTTTCAGAATTTTGCAGGGTAAAGAAAAGGCAAGAGTTCTCAAGCATAGTGAGAAAGATAAGGAAATAAGGGCACATGAGGCACATGAAATGCTGGAGTAGCACCCTTCTAAATGTGAAATATCTTCCCCTTGCTCTCATTTTTAAGAAGATCTGGACTCTCCTAGGTCCTAAACTTCTATTCAATTTAGGTTTTGAATTCTTAGGTGGAGACTTTTCCTCCTTTTCTATAGCATCCTTAGCTTGATCTTGGCACTGGTAATCTCTGAACTGAACAGCACTATCCCTTCTCCAGTGCCAGTAATGAGAATAAAAATGAAAATCAGCTTCTTTTCTCTTTAAAATAACAGGATATTAGAGGGGGCAAGGTATTAGGGTAAAGAGCCCTTGAGGTGATACTGATAGTAAACAAACAACTGATATGATTCAGCTTGTTTGAGACAAACTCCAGATTCTCTGGGAGTGAGATCATTCCCAAGGATTTGCTAAAGGTACCACCACCCTGTCTTGCATCTTCCAAACTCACGGGGCTTTTTGTAGGTTACCTTGTTGCTTAAATACAAAAAATACAAAACCTTTAATGTTAGGCCATGAATTTTGGCTCCAGTTCATCCACCCGTGTTTGAGGATCTATGTGTGTATTTTCTCCTTTTCCAGGCAACTCATAAAGTACACCCCTACTGCTATGACCGTTCCTGGGTTGTTCCATATTATGAAGAAGGCTATCTCCAACTAAAGCGCTTTTACTCTCCTAGTAATAGCTTCCTCAAAATTGAGCCCCAGTCCAAGACACTAAGCTGTGGCTTCTCCACAGAGGTCCGGGTGCACTATATCCTTACTCCAGCAGCCGTAGGAGAGCAGAAGAAAATCGTCTTTTACTACCTGGTAAGCTTGCAACTGCCATACGGTGAGGTTGTCACTGGTAATTGTAGGGGGGCTGGAGATGGAAATTGTGGTTTGTGGCAGCAGGCTTTAAACGCTTTCCCATCATCCTTCATATGTTCTTTTCCCACAAAAAGGAGGGGCTGGGTTAAGAGCAGAAGAATAAGGATGCCCCAGTGCCCCCTGGGTGAGCACTGGGATTCTGCCTCAGGGAGGCAGAGAACAGCTGAGCAGGGTGTGAGCAGCAGACATACAGCTCAGTTGCTCTCCTCTCAGGTTCCCCCTCTTTGAGGTTTGGCTCATGTATAACCTCAGTCACAGCAGGGTTTCTCCTTCCATTCAGGTGATGGCCAAGGGAATCATTAAGAAAGCGGGCACCCACATTCTGGATTTGCAGCAGGAAAGTGGTGAGTTCCTCTCCCCTGCCAAATTGTCGCTGTCCTGGGAGGTTAGGCAACTGTGGCAGACATACAGGCTGCTTCCATATAAATGCAGGGATCCACATCTACAGGTCCCCTAAGATATGGGAAGAGTTTGAGCTTGCTTTGCTTTTATTTAGGCTTTGCACAGATTTGATCTAATCCCCTGTGCCAGCTGTCTTTCTTCTGCCACTGCACTTCTGGGGCTCCAGTGCTCCTAGGAGACACAGACTGATGGTCTGTTTTTAGAAGCTGAACCAAAATTCAGCACGCTTATGCACTGGAAAACAGGACTTGAAACAGGCTTTTTCAGTCAGACAGTGAGATTTATACACCTCTGTGAGCACTAATTCATCCCACTTGGAGCCCTGGAGTTTCATCATGGCTAGGATGAAGTTCAGAATGAAGTCAAACCTAAGAATTTTGGCTGCTCCAAGAGCAGGTTTCCTGTACCTTAACTTTTTGCTCTTGTTTTGTTTGCTAGACAATGGGGTCTTCTCGCTACAGCTGCCTGTAGAAGCTGATATTGCTCCAGTGGCCCAACTGCTTGTCTATACCACTGCCCCCAGCAGTGAGGTAATTGCTGATTCAACCAAGTTCAACGTAGAAAAGTGTTTCAGCAATAAGGTAAGTGTCCACTTCTTGAGGGAGCAGCCATCAGACTGCAGCATGGTCAAGCTCATTTATTTAGATTTATCCTGGCTAAGCTCATTTCTTTAGATTTACTAACAATGGACAAGCCACTTATAAATTGTTCTAGGTAGCTTCACTGCTTACTGGTTTGTGCTAGCTTGGAGGAGATCAGCTGCTGGGAAAAAGGTGCCAGCAGGGACTACACTCATAAAAACCCTCTTAGCAACTAGTCGCAGCCATTGATCTCACAGACGGTCCTGGGTAAGAAAAGGGGGGCCGCATGTCTTATGTCATACTGCAACACATGCATTTTACTCCCTTTTCACACAAACTCATTCCAGCAATGAGGTGGCTGCTTGTGGGGTCACAGAGCAAAAATAAAACACACGCAGCCCCAGTGCAGTGGGGGAAGCTAATACTTGTCAGATCTTTCAGCTCCTGTACATCTCATCCTGTCATTTTAATTTCTATTGTGTGTAAATGGAGATAAACCTTGCCTGAACCTGCTGCGCAATGCACAGTGGTGCTTCAATAGCAATGATGAGACTGAAAGAGTGCAGAAAAATAAAGCCTTTCTGTGAGCAGGTGGACCATTGTTCTCTTATAGCCCCACAAATTCCTTTTTCAGAAGAGAATACTGATGTATGAGCAGCCTTAAGAAGAGAACAACCTCAAAAATTCCCATCGGGACTTCAGAATAGTAGACAGGACACTGCTAAAGACAGTCGCTTGTCCTGCTAAAACCCAAGCTAAATGAATTCTTGAGACTGGTGTCACTGTAGGAACTTGGTCACCTGAATTTTGTTCATATATTAAAGGTCATACTGTGCACTGCATTAAGGTCTGAGTGCAAGCCAAGTGCCAAGTGGTTTACGTGCTCGGATACTGCTTTCCTCTCTGAAAGCATCTTGAAGTTAAAGCTGTTGTCAGACCAGATAGGACAGACTTTCGGCTATCTCTATGCTAGACAGTTTTACTAGAAGCAAGCTTGCTACAGCCCTTGTTGTGCCATTTCCTGAAGAACATTTTTTTTTGCACTCTCGAGATTAATAAGTCCACACTGGGAGAGGTGGGGGGTGCCAGCAGAAGGCATGCTGGGGTCTGGGTGGGACATGAGGGAGGCTTGCAGCTGATGCTGCTTTGTCAGGCAACTTGTTTACTCTGAGGGTGCTTTGATCATTGCATGTGAGGGGAGAGTTTGTACTTCTGAGGAGAGGGAAGATTTATGCAGGTCAGCCATCTTATTACAAAAATCGCGTGAGATGGTGATGGTAACAACTTCTGCTAGCAAGGACTTCCAGGACAGAGCTTGGTAGGGGCTTGTTAGAGTTGTGAGTTAGGTTTTGGGGAAGGCACATGAATGTCGCAGGTCAGCTCTTCAGAATCATTACCAGCCAGTAGATATTGCAATATTGCTCCAGGGCATCACTGCTTCTCATGTTACCAAAGAATCTGCTAAGCAAGGTCTTTGCAAGCCTGTTTTCTCTCCACATACAATATCTGGGTGCGGTACAGAGACTGGGCCTGGTTCAAGACCATGCCCAGCTGCCTGAACAGATCTAGCTGCTATGTGGGATTATCTCATCATATTCACAGTGGCCATAAAACATCAAACTGCCTTAAAATTTTTATGAGCAATTGCAATGCTTGAAGTTGCCAAGAACTGTTAGTGCTGATTCCTCTGGCGCTGTAGCAAGGAAATCCAGCTCTGCAGTAGCACAGAGGGAGTGTGTGTGTCTGTGTGCATGCCTGTGCGGGCTTCGTAAGGTTGGAACCGATGCACTCAACTGGAGGGAAAAGTCCGGCAAGGGTAGGGCATCTGTGACGCAGCTTTTCCTGTGGCTACAGGTGGACTTGAGCTTCTCTCCTTCTGAAGGCCTGCCTTCCTCTGATGCTCACTTGCTGTTCAGAGCCTCCCCGAACTCCCTCTGCGCCGTCCGGGCTGTGGACAAGAGCGTTCTCCTCATGAAGCCAGAAGCTGACCTGTCACCCAGCTCTGTAAGTGCTGAGTCTGTGCAGCAAGTCAGAGCAAGTACAGCCCAGTGCTGGAGGGGGAACAGTGAACAGCCCCTCTTGTCAGGAAGGCTGCCCTGTTCTGTTTCTCGTCTTCGTCCAGTGGGCAAAAAGAGGAGAACTGGGCAGCAGCTGTTTCTTAGGGGGTTTGTGTGATTGTAGAGATGGCACTCAGGAAGCTCTTTTAAGGGGACTGCTTCTCTTGGCCAGCGCCAAACACTGTTGTTTGATGATCATTTTTCAGTTATTGTCTCCAGCCATGGATTAATTTTCTTGGAGTAGTGTCTGGAAGTGTCAGAGTTTATTCCCCTCACGCCAAGCAGCAAACAACAATCCCTGAGTAGGTACAAAGTACCACATACGGGGTGGCCAGTGTCATTTTTTATATATGTGAGCCATAATAACCAGAGTAACATGCTGTCCATAACAAAAGAGGCAGTATCTCCAAATTTGGATCTCTTTTTTGACTCCCAAATTCCCATTGCTCCCACCACAGGGAGGACCATGGCAATGTGGATGTATGTGCAGGTGATGGGACTGTTTTGGTGCTTGCATCCAACTCCCTCAGTTGTGTTTTGTGACAGTGGACACTGAAAATGCCAAATACCCTGGCTTTTTCTGCCTAGGTGTATAGCTTGCTGCCAGTGAAGGAACTGCATGACTATCACCATGGTCCAGACATGCTCTTGGAGGAGCCCCTGGAGAATTGTGTCCCCTTGGAGAAGATAGTTCTGAATGGGATCACCTATTCTCCAGTAGTGATGACGAATGAAGAGGACACTTACAGCATTCTAAAGGTATAGCTCTCTTGCATGGTTAGGGAGTGGAGTGGGAGAAGGACTGAGAATGCTTAAGCCTTCTGTGGCACGATGCAACGTAACAAGGGAAGGGTTTGCGAATCTGAATGATCTGACCACTAATTTTTATCTAGAGGCGAGTTCAGTGAGAGTCATAAACTTCACCTGTCTTGCCAGCTTTGCTCTCCACTTGGTGGAAAAGGGATCAGTCTCAAAGATTTCTTCTTACAGGAAAAGCTTTGAGGTTGACTTGAAATAAGGTTCTAATGGGAGGTAAATAATCCCATGCCATTACAGTTACCCCACATAAATCAATACGTCCTTGAGCTGCATTGTAGCTACAGACATTTCCTTCCAGAAAGAAAATTCTGTATCTACTCCCTGGCTCATCCTGACCCCTAGGCTGGAACTGGACTGGAACCAGTGCCCTAGAAACAGAGGGGATCTATCCTTTGGTCTTTCTGAGCCACCCAGGCACCCAGACCCAAGGCTGGGGGGATCATCTCAAGGTCCAATCCACAGACAGTAACAGCTTCTCCTTTTGAGGCAGTAAAATACCAATGTCAGGTCTGCTGTGTAAACCTCAACAGGAGTCAGTATCAAAAACCAACGTTGGGTTTCTCTCCCATAGGAAATGGGTTTAAAGGTTTTCACAAATACCAAGGTGAGGAAACCTTGGTATTGCAGCACTGACAATTACATGCCTGCAGGAGTCCGCATTGCATCATCTTCAGTCATGTCTGGAGCACCTATACAGGCAATGAGGACAAACGGTAAAGGAACTGGGTTTTGTTATCACCTCTGTTCTGAACAGAGATCCTGTCTGTATTTTGGGGTGAATATGTAAAAAAGAGCTGGGGTTGTGAATTGAACTCTTGGAAGTAGTACTGAATTGGTGGGTTTGCAGATTTCAGCTTCTGCATCAGTGTGGGGCTTATCTCTTTTGCTGGGTTGTGAAGGTCTACAGAAGCTTTGATAACCCCACATTAGAAGTCAGCAGAACCAGGTAGTTTTCAAAGACTCTGGCAGAGCAGAGGATATTATTCTGCTGCTGAATTCTCTGCTCACTAGGCTTTTACGGTAGACTTCTTTTCCCAGGTATCACTTAAGTTGTCTCCGATACCATTTTCAATCTGTCCTCATTGACTCATCCAGTTTTATGTATGGTCAAAACCGGATGAAGTGGATGACAAAATTTTCAGTGACAAGCTGGTAGACTTTGGGGGCTTAGAATGGTAACATGGGTGTGGTAGAAGTCCAGTCTGAAATGGACCCACCCTATTTCTAAGGGTATCTCAACTCTTACACTGTAGCTGTTTGGGCAGCAGAATTGGCCATATCATCCTCCAGAGTATCATATTAAGGGAAATATCCTAGAAAATCTAAGTTATTTTAGCTGGATAACTGATTCAGAGAGTTTTCCCTTGGCACAACAACCTGTGCTGTTGTACATGTCCAGTTTTAAGACAATTTCAACTTCTGACACAAGTTGCTAAGATGCAAGATATATGCTTTTTAATTATTTTAAACTGAAATAGACAGCAGTAAGAAGACTGAAATACCATGATAGAAAAATACAAGCAAGCCATCTGTCACTCTTGCTAGGAGCTATGTGATACAGCTCTAATAGCATCTTTCACTTGTGCTCTGAGACCTTCTCAGACTCTGGAGGTGCCCATTGCACCGATAGTATGGATACTTGCTAGCTTCAAAATTGTTATTCAAATGTAGAAATTAATTTAGCCAAAGTAAAGATGACCAAACCTATAATTTAGTTAAGAACTTTTCTTCTTTATCTGTTTGGGTGTATTTCTCTTTCTGTTTGTAAAAGCCAGGCAAAGCAAGTCCCACCCACCCCATCTTTGTTTTCCAGTTGTTCAAAACCGAAGTAAAACAAAGGCTTATTTTTTACCAAATTTCATCCCAAACTCAGAATATTTTCTTGGGAATAATTTTTGCATGTGAAAATTTTGGTTTAGTCAAAAAGTCTTTTTTTGCCCCTCCCAAATTCCAGCTGCGTGATTTTACTTTGAGCATCTTCAGCCTAGTTCTTGAGGAGGCCATAGATTTGGCAGGGAGGTGGTTTTCTCAGTCACAATGACCCTACAAACACACTGCACCAGAGGGATGTTCCATTGCTAGCTGGCTTGATAGGATGGAGAGGGATGTCATGTTAAGACTGTACCTGAACGGGAAAAGGCTGCTGGCACAGAAGGTCATAAATAGCTCTTTGCTCTAACATCCTTGTTTTAACCTTGTGAAGTGCTGCCCCACAAACTTTGAGGTTTACTGGAGACCAGTGAGAAATAATGGAAGGCTAGCTCTTCTTGCTAATAAGCCCTGACCCTGAAACTTCACTGCTGTTGGTACCAGTGCTCACTACAGGCACACCAAACATCTGCTGCCAGCACAGCTTCTGATTGCCACAGAGATTGCTGCTTTCTCAGACCGAAGCATGATGCTGATGTAGATCTTGCTTGTTTGGAATTATCAGTAGTTGATTTCTTTTTAATCTCATCACATTCAGGCATTCAGTCAGATAGACTTTATGCCACGTTACGCACTCCTGAAGAGGTGACGGAGACAGTCCGAAAGTATTTCCCAGAAACTTGGATTTGGAGTTTAGTATCTATAAGGTGAGGACCTTGGGCTAGTTCCTTCCTTTTTAATAAAACTGGTTTTATAAAGTGAAAATGTGAATACCCATGTTTGCCAAGCCTTTTCAGTGCCCCAAAGCCCTTCATTGTTTGCAGAGATCACTTGTCAATCCTTTGAGATGGAATTACCTTCAGCCGTGGTTAGGTTTGTCCAAGGAGTGGTTGTGGGTCTGCAAGAAGATGTAGTGTGGCCCTACAGTAACAAACATACTGTGACCCATCATGCACAGGGGCACGTTCAGTAGGCCAAAAGGGGTACAGATAGTCACCAAAATGCCATAAAATCATCTCTGTCCTTGTTCTCCATCCCTCGCCAGCTCTGAGGGAAATGCTGATCTAGACATGACCATCCCTGACACCATCACGGAATGGAAAGCCAATGCATTCTGCACTTCGGCAGACACGGGCTTTGGCCTGTCCCCAACAGTGTCCCTCAGAGCCTTCCAGCCCTTCTTTGTAGAGCTCACCATGCCCTACTCTGTAGTGCGTGGTGAGTCCTTCACGCTGAAAGCCACCGTTTTCAACTACCTGACCGCCTGTATCAGGGTAAGGAAGGTTCAAATCCTTCTCTGTACCTGTGTACCTTCTGTACCTTCTACACCTCTAGCCCTCACCTAGCCTTCTTATCTTATCTCTGAGTATCCCTAGACTCTTCACCCCTGAAATTCTTATGTTACTCCTCCTATATACTCCAAACACAGAACCCACAGCTCCCTGCTCCTTTGCTACTGAAGAAATAGATATTGCTATGGCTTCCTAGCTCCCTGTCTCTCACGAGTACCCTTCCCTGATTCTGCTTCTCTCTACAATTGGCAGGTCAGTGTGACTCTGGCTCAGTCTACTCATTTCCTGGCTACTCTGGTGGAAAAGGAGGAAGAATCTCACTGTCTCTGCGAGAATGGAAGGAAAACCGTGGCTTGGCTGGTGACTCCCAAATCTCTAGGTAAAGGCCTCAGGGTGCTGAAAACTGCAGGGAGGATTTTTCTGTGCTGTTGTCCCTGCTCAGTATGTGGTGTTAGAGCAACACAATTTCCTTGGAAGCACTGCAGCTGAGTGTCTGTCTCATCTGGTGTTATTTAGGAGGCAAAGGCTGGTGGGCTCAAGTGTCCGAGGCTGTGTCTGGCACCACATGCAGTACCATCAAGCCTTACAGCCCTTGGACAACACCTTCTGAAGCCACAGACATTGCTAGCTCTGTCAGCTCCATTCCTCCCAGAGCTTAGATGATTGTCCCATGGGATCATCATATTTTGTTTTCACTGTTGTTACGTGCTGTGGTCACAGCTGTGGTGTACATGCGGGGTAGCAGTGTGCTGAACAGCAGTGGGGCTGGTGAGTCCCACCACTGTGGTGTTCTAGGTTCTGGAAAAGAGTAACCAAAATAGAGTCACCTTTCAATGGCAGTGCAGGTCATCTGCTCCAGGATGGCTACTGATAGAGATAGCTATGTTCTTCTGGGAAAGAAGCAGGGCCCAGGTGTGATAGAAAATCCCCATCCATGAGCCTGCAAATTGAAACTCCTGGAAGTGGCAGTGACTCCCATTGCCCCGGCTCTGCCCGGCAGGGCTGGCTGACTCCTGTTTCCTCCAGGGCAGGTGGAGTTCTCAGTGAGCACCGAGGCCCTGCAGAACCAGCAGCCCTGCGGGAACGCCATCGTGGAGACCCCTGAGAAAGGGCGGAAAGACACGGTCATCAGACAGCTGCTGGTGGAGGTATGTGGGCTGTGGGAAAGGAGGACTGAACTTTCCCACAGGCTAGAGTGTATGCTATGATGCAATTGACAGCATGCTAGATAATCTCATCTAGGCTCCCTTTCCCATGAAAGGTTGGATCAGATGATGTTTCGAGGTCCCTTCTATACCTGGGCTGGTCTGTGATCCTATGATTCTATGAGATCACTACGCAGCATGGCACTATGATGGCCTTACATCATCTTTATACTTTGGCAGGGCTGCATAAAGACGGCAGCTTAATAATGCTATGCAATGTGTCTCCCAGTACTCTAATCTTTCCCTGTCCCTTACTGTAGCAGGACTCCTACTCCAATCCATCCTTCTCTATCTCCTACCTGTCACCTCCTATTTCAATACACCCTCTTTACAGCCTCTCTCCTCCATTTGAGACACCCCTAGTAAGTTTGCCAGTCAGCACATGCTGCCTCGCTGCTAGTTGAGTGGCCAAGCAAACTGACTCTTAAGCTGAGTGTTATGCAGTTCTGGTTTGCTACCATAGTCTGGCACTGGGATGAAGGTGGGAAATTCACAAGCACCTACAGGAATTTGATGCCTGTAGAGAAGTCCCCTCAAAATATTATAAAGTTCCCCTCCAGATATTATAAAAGTCCATGAAAACATGTTAAAATTTTACAGCTTATCCATTTTCTGTGGCAAGAAGAGTCGCTGATGCGATGTGGTACAGAAGGAAATACTGTGTGGCAGTACTGCATACCCTTTATAGGAAAATGCTATTATACTGGATGTGGTAATCTGGCAGGTAGATTCTATGCTCTTAGCTTTTCTCTGTATCATAAAACCCCCTAATGTTTGCCTACAATGTTGTATGGTATCAGTAATGTCACTAGCTATTACAGTGTACACCATCTTCCCTTTCTATTATTGACAATTTTTCTCCCCTAAATCATCTGCAGCATTATGATAAATAGCACTGCAGGCATCTCTTCAGGACAGCCCTCTAGAGCTACTGTGAGCTTTTGCTAACAAAAGCTCTTGCTGTAATGCTGCAGTCCTTTTGTTGCAAGGATGTTAAGTGTCTCTCGCTGCATACAATAGTTGCAGGTCATCCATGTGATAGTAGTGCAGTGTTCTCCTCTCCTTTTCCAGTCCTTCCTCCAGGTACAACACCTGTCATTTAGGATCATATTTCCTGTACTTGCTTAAATTATTATTTCAGAGCTCTGTATTTCAGGGGGATTTTGTAACTGCCTCTCCTTCTTCAGTTCACTCACTTTTCTTTTCACATACCCCTCTGTCCTTGTTAAGGATTCCTCTGTCTGTATTTCCTGTCTCACTAACTTCTCACCTCTCTTGTGTTCCTCCATCCCACCCAAGCCTGAAGGAGTTGAGAAGGAAACAGCCCAGAACTCTGTGCTCTGTGTAAAAGGTAAAACCTACTCTCTCCACCCTCTCCCTTTGTTCCTGTGTGGTTTGATGGGTGGGACGTGCCTGGAGGAAGATAGTGCTGCCTCTGTTATAGTCCAGGTAGGCTGATATTTTTAGGTAATCAAAACATGCTCCATGAGTTGGGAGCTTGAGATATAAGACAGAAGAAAGACCTAGAGAATGGACCATCCTGCCCAAGCATCAGGGTATGAGCTCCGACAGATTTAGCATGACTGTTTGCATCCCTGTTCTCCTGTGTGCTGACATTGGAGTTACAGTGCTGTCTCCTGTTTTCTAGCGGGCCCAGGAAAAAGCTGTAGAGACACAGTCTAAAGTGTCTAACAGTGGCTGGGGGTGCTTTCATGCAGAGATGGCCTTATAGTGAGGGAAAAACGAAGTGACTGAAGTCCGGGTATTTCTAATAGGAAGTGTTACTGTCATTTCACTGAGGCCCCCTCCCCTTCCATTAGCATTTCTTGGGACTGCACTGAAGCTGTTTGGGTCTTGTTTCTCTCTCAGGAGTGTCTGCGGAACAGAAGTTTTCCCTGTTGCTACCCTCAAATGTGGTACAAGACTCAGGAAGAGCATATTTCTCAGTGCTGGGTGAGTGAGCAGCCTGACAGAAGAACCATGTGCTGTTTCTGCCCCTCTGTGTTGGCCTCCTACCTCACATCTTTTCTCCTGGTTTTCAGCACACCTCATTCCTGTCTTTGATCCCTTCTGTCTCAAGCACTTTCCCTTCCAGTTGTGCTCTTCCTTTTCTCCTTTCTGCATGTCCTTTTGTTCGGAGTTCTCTGCTAGTGCCCTAAACTTTCTCTCATTTCTCTCTTTTCCTTTTCTCTGCTGTTCTGTGTTTCAGTCCAGGATCTTTATCAATCCAGATTTTCTTTTGTTCTTCTCTGTCATCTCCTGCTTCTTTTATTCAGTAGCTCCCTCTGATTCTGATAGGCAGCCCTGAGTATCGTTAATATCCCTCTGGTATCTCCTGCTCCCCAGGTGACATCATGGGCACTGCCATGCAGAACCTGCACCAGCTCCTGCAGATGCCATTCGGCTGTGGAGAGCAGAACATGGTCCTGTTTGCACCCAACATCTACGTCCTGGACTATCTGAACAAGACAGGGCAGCTGAGCGAGGAGGTCAAATCCAAGGCCATCGGATACTTAGTGAGCGGTGAGCTGGGACACGGCTTTTGCTTCTGCTTTGGCTTTTTCCAGATCCTGCCTGGGGTGGTTCTGTCAAATGTTGGCCAGGTGTGGAAAGAGAGCTTCTCTCATGCACAGATGGTCTCTGCTGTATGCCTGAGAAGGCCCTTTGCTGCTTTTTCCTTTATTATTTTCTGTTGCTTAAGCATTAGGGTACGTGATCATTGCACCCACTTTTCCCTGCTCCCTAACTGGGTTGCAATGCAGTGCAGAGCTGTCAGGTGACCTGCTACAGTGACTTGTCCATTGTCATTAATATGTCCTGCCTTCCTTCTGAAGAAAGGCAGATGTTGCTTCTCCTCATGCAGTACAAGCAGTGCATGGAGGTGGGGATGTACCAGTATTTCTTACTGGCCAGGAAAGGTCTGACCTACTCCTCTTTCCTTTGCCTTTGTTAATACAGCTGTTTTTCTCTTCCCCCATGCCTCAGCAGACAGACTTTCTCTGGCATTTGAATCTTGCTTTAACTCTCCATTGCAGGTTATCAGAGGCAGCTGAACTACAAGCACCCAGATGGCTCTTACAGTACCTTTGGACCACGTTATGGCCAACTGGGGAACACCTGGTGAGATTTCAATGTCACCTATGCCTCCCCATGTGCTCCTCTTTCTCACCTTCACATTTATAATAAATGCTGCATAACTAAATAGGAAATGCCGTTATAGACCAGCAGGCTTTCCAGAGCTGGTGTGGTCCCTGTGCTGCCTCCTACTTGATGAAATAGGCTGCATCAGCCAGTTATGTAGCTGAAGCACGTCCTCCCACCAGCAGCTCTGAGGACCATGACAGACAAGAAGGAGATGGAGATAAATTGGGAAAGAAGGGAGCAGGGATTTCGTATCCTGACTGAGGAAGGCTGAAGAGTTGCAGTGGCAGCTCTTCTAGACTAGCATCTGCTGAGAAGGCTGATAGGAAGTGGGTTTCCATGTAAGTGGAAAGGATGATAATCCAAGAGCAGTGCTGTATGGTTTTCTTTTCAAGAGTGTTTGTGTGTTACTAAGCAAAGATAGCCTGGAGGAGCAGGTGTATTGCCAGTGTGACTTACTGCAAAGTTTTGAGTTGCTCCAGTATACCGTTGCCATGCATTTTCAACTTTAGGTAAGGGTAAGAATGGATAATTTCATCACCTTCAGTTTGCTTTTAGTTTCTGAAACAGTATTTGGTTCTTGCCAGCATGTTGGCTTCTCGCTGCATGCCTGCTTCTTCTCCATAACTGCTTGTAACAACTCTAACAAAAACTCTTTTAACATGTTCTTCTTTACTTTAAAACACTGGGGACTTCTGGGAAATCCATGAGACATGGCTTTCTAGTGCAAGAGTCCTGCCAGCAGACCATGAGCTAGCAAGGATTTAATTATTCTTCCCTGTCATTTTGAGTATTACTGTTATGCAGTTGTTGAGCTAATTGGCATGCAATTCCCTACTTTTTCCAAACAGATTTTTTTTTAGATACAGATCAACGATCGCTGTCCTTCAAACTGTAGCCTCAACACAAAGGGATCACAGGGTTTTATGAGCCAAGAGAGGGACAAGAAATCAAGGTGGAAGGCAGTTTTTTGACAGATTTTTTGATGTGAGGATATAATATACATGTGGTCTGACTAATTGGCCCACAGTTCTCCAAACCTGCTTGCCTTTCTCCAGACAGATGATGTGCACATGGGCCCACTCACCTGATGGACAACAGGCCTGCTCAGGCCCTTTCACTGCTCTTTCTCCCTTTCAGGCTCACAGCCTTTGTCCTCAAGTCCTTTGCCCAGGCCCGACCTCACATCTTCATAGATGAGAGGCACATCCAGGATGCTTTGGTCTGGCTGTCATACAAACAGAAGGAGAACGGCTGTTTCCGCAGTTCTGGGACACTCCTGAACAATGCTATGAAGGTAACATGTCTGCCTGGTTGGTTTTTTTGTGGGGCTAGAAGTTGACCATAAGTCAGATGGGTCCAGTTGAGCTTCCTGAGCATACAGGCAGATGGGAAATTCCCGTGTCAATGGCAAGCACTTTGGAGCTGGGCGCTATTCTCTATGATCACCACAGTAGGAAGGAGAATGAAGGCTAACCTGCACTTGATAAGTGGTATTGATACCTCCACATTAGCTGCAAGGGGGAGGAGGCAAGCTAAGGGTCTACAAGGCAGAATAAAGTATATCCACTAGAGTGGGAGAAAAGACTGAAGATGAGAAGCTAGGTGGGGTCAGCATCTACCTTTGTGTTTCCCTGCAGGGTGGAGTGGACAACGAGGTCTCGCTGACGGCGTACATCACTATTGCGTTGCTGGAGATTCCTCTGCCTGTAACTGTATGTGGCTCTACCCTAACTTGAGTCAGTTATGTTGTGTCAGTCTGTGATGACGCAGTACTGGCCAGAATTTGCTCCAGATTGGAAAAAGGACTTGGTTGTTGAGCCCTGTGATACAAGAATTATGTACTGTCAATTTTGGCATTTCTGCAACACGTACACTACTTGTTTCTACACCTCATTCTGGCAGACCCCTCCTCAGAGTTCAGTGGAATGATGTGCTATTAGTAAAGCAAAAACCTAATTTCTCCCAGCCTTTTAATCACTATTTATCTCTCCCCAGCACTCGGTGGTCCGTAATGCTCTGTTCTGCCTGGAAACAGCAGCAGATGAGAAAGAAAACCACGTGTACACCAAGGCACTGATGGCGTACGCCTTCGCCCTGGCAGGGAAGGAGGAGAAACGGAAGGCATTGCTTAGCTCACTTGAAAAGGAAGCTGTGAAAAAGGGTGAGTGCTCCTGCTGGGACATCTCTTTCTTCCAACCCACTGGCCTTGCATCTTCCCTTGGTAAAATGGTTTCTGTTGGTGCAGCAATGGCTGCAGGAACTGGCTTCTGTGGGTGGGGAAAGGTGCAGGGAGAGGAAAAACTTGTGCAAAGGGGTTGCATTTTTGAGAACTCCCTCACAGTGCCCGGTCCTACTTCTCTGCTCCAAGGGAGTTCATCCAGAAGCACCAGGCACCATCCCCATCGGTGCAGAACTAAAGGTAGCTCTGCTAGAGTCTCTCCGCAGTCCGCTCCTCTTGCCACACCAGGCACTGCTTAGCAAAGGCTTAGCAATGTTTACGGCTACCCCTTCCTTCCAGTGCACATGCTCAGCATAGAACAAAGTTGACCTTGCACAGCACAAGGCATGATAAATCAGAGAAAAGCTGGAGGTGCTGAGAGAGAAAGCGAACATACAGGTCATTTCAGAGACCCCAGCATTAAGCTCCGAGTCTTCCAGGAAATCACATAACGACTCGGAAGCATTCTGGCAGGGTCAGGCCGGACAGTGGGTTTGCCCAAACGTTGGGGAGTGGGGTTGTGAAGGAAGTACTCCCAGCACCTTTTGCCTTCTCCGCCTGCAGGAGACTGTCAAGCCTGATCACATTCTTTGGGTCATTTTGCCTCAGAGCTTGTCACTGCCCGCCCCCGGCATCTCTACTCCACAAGGGGAGGAGTGTCATCCTTCTTGGGTCCCTGGTTCCTCGAGCTGCCCAAGCCCATAAATGTCTGTGTGAATCTGGAGTCTAGCACAAAGTGGTAGCCAGGGCTGAGGACTGAGCCTCAGCAGTCTCAGGCTAGATGTAAACCTGCAGCAAGTGTAAACCTAACCCTTGCCTCTTCATCCTGCATGACGGATGCATCCTGGAGGCTCTGTCCTCCCAGCTGGACCGGCAGCAGATCAAGAACTCCCTTGCAGTAACTACTAATAATTGCTTCTTGTCTTGTCTCCACGCTCTCCGCCTCCTGTGAAGATGGGTCTGTTCATTGGCAGCGACCTGGGAAAGAGCCAGAGGTTGATCTCCCGTACTATCGCTACCGAGCTCCCTCTGCTGAAGTGGAGATGACAGCCTACGTGCTCCTTGCTCACCTCACCACGCAGCCGGCACCTTCCCAGGAGGAGCTGTCATTCGCGTCTCTTATTGCAAAGTGGATCAGTGGTCAGCAGAACCCCAGTGGAGGCTTCTCCTCCACCCAGGTGAGCTGCTTCCCTCCTGTGACTTCACACATCAATGTCAGAGGATGGGAAGTGTCAGAGACCCAGGTGGGAGCACAGTAAGTTCTGCCAGGGCAGGGACTGTAGCCCTGCAGTATCTACCGCGGTTGCCAAGTTCCCAAGAGGCTAGAGGCTAGTATGGCAGGTAGTGCCTCTGGGAATGACCGATACTTTGATTAATGACCTGGTTTTCTTGACACAGTGGGGCAGAATGGTAGGGACACAAGGGTCGTGTGTCTGTGCCATTGGAGAGGGCTCCCACTGTTTTTGTGCGTATGAAGTTGCTGCCTCACCCAGTGGCGAGCGAGCGAAGGCTGCGCGGAGCTCCACGCCAGGGAGCTCAGGCAACATGCAGCTGCTGGGCAGAGGACACGGGAAGGGAACGGAAACACGCAAAAGCTGCTCTTTCCCTCTGTCCTTTCTACTTATAACTGGAGAAAGTGAAGAACGG
>NW_010972909.1:6068925-6069836 GCF_000737465.1 Haliaeetus leucocephalus | reverse complement strand
GACTGTGGAGGAAGGCCATGTCCTGCAGTGGTGGAGCTGTGTGGGTAGCCCAGAGCTGGGCTTGTGAGAGGCTGCACAGATGACCTGGAGACCCTGGAAAGCTGGAGAAAGAGGTGCTGGACTGTCAGGACGTGGTGGTGTGCCAAGTGTTATGGAGAAGGTGGAAGTGCCCCCAGCTTTGACTTGAGGTGTACTGAGTCTTTGTTGCTTGATTCCTTAGTTACACGGGGGAGCGCAATGGCTCCAACATGGTGATTGTTGATGTGAAGATGCTGTCGGGATTCATCCCCGTGAAGTCCTCCGTGAGGAAGGTAGGAGCCTGTTTGTCAAACAAGCAACAGCTATCTTCAAGACACTTTCCAAGCGTCTGTAGCAAACTAGAGGGCTTCAGGGTTTTCATCAGCTTGCTCTTGCCATTGTCATCTGCACATTTGCTATCTACAGCGTCCTCTTTTCATACCTGGCTGAAGGCCAGCACAAGGGGAGACAATGTGATGAATCTAGGAAAAATAGACTAAGTGATTTTTTCTTTGGACTGGTGATTGGCACCTTTATTATCACTGTGTCCCTATAGCTCCCTAAAAGCATCTTCTGTGTGTAGGACATTCAAAAGTAGTGCTGTTTCCTTTTTCCCTCTGCTGGTCTGACAACACCTTCTAGCATTCTAACTGTTCAGGTCTTGGGTCACTGTTTGAGATGCCGAGCAGGTGCACAGTCTGAAAAATAAGGGCAATCATAAGATACTGCAGAACTAGCAAGCCAGAAGGAATGTATTCTCATCGAATGGTTCCATCACTGTGCTGGAACCAGGGCTCAGTCTCTGCTGGAGCCAGGCTGTACTTCATCAGCCAGGCTGTGAAGGGAAGGCCTGGGGACCATGATACCTAGTGGCACACCAAGGAGGCAGTTCC
>NW_010972909.1:6058115-6068305 GCF_000737465.1 Haliaeetus leucocephalus | reverse complement strand
GGGCCGCCTGTGCGAGGGGGGCGGCTCTGCCTCGCTGCCGCGGCCAGGGCTGTGAGCGGGGCTCCCTCCCACCCCGGCTGGGAGCTCGGGGGGGGGGAGGCTGGGGATGGAGGCAGTGGCCGGCTGTGGGGCCTGGGAGGAGCGTCTCTCTGGCACCCGTCCCTCTGCCAGGGCTGCCGAGGGGCTCTGACAGCCCGCTGTCTCCCTCCCCTTCTCCTTTCCAGATGAGTTTGCCACGCAGGAGTACGGCGCTCCCTGCTCCACAGGTAGGCTGCGCAGGAACGACTGACGTTTTCCAGCATGGACTACTGCAGGTTGTCTCTAATTGGAGTCTTTGCAGACCGTGGGTTTCCTCCGCCTGTGTATACTCTCGGCATTTATCTTCACTGTGCCTGTTGCAGTCGCTAGGCAAGCCTTAGTACAGAGACGAAAAGCAATGCTGCCACCCGATGTCCTGTGTAAGATCGGATGCAGCTTTCATTGTGGCTCAGTGAGAATAGCAATCCCACTGTTACTGCCTGCCTTCGCACAGAGGCGCTTGTCTATTCCTGCCTGTGTGTCACGTTGTACAAATAAGATTGAAATCTCTCTTGGGACTGAACGCCACGCAGCCTTTTGTGCGTCTGCCCTGTTCAGGGCCACATTTGTCATGCTGCAGACACAGAAGGGTACAGAGGAATTGCGTCCCAAACATCTTGGTGAAATTTTGACCTTATTCACATGTCTTTGGTGGGGATCTTTCAAACTCTGCCCTGGGTTATTTTTTGCCTTCCTTTGGGAATCCAGGTGCTGAGAGGGAATGTGTACTAGGAGAGCTCATATTATCTCCTGGATAAATCTGCCTCCCCTGTCCAGCCATTCCCATTCTGTTACCTGTCTGTAACTGGGCATTTTTAGGTATATCAGTTTCCCAGATTTTAGTGGGGCTTGAACTCACATAGCCACCAGAACACAGAGAAGATGTCCAGGGCTCTGGACACTGCTTCACCAGGATAATTCCCTCACTCTGTCCTTTTCCCACCTCCAGCCAAGGATGAACAGATAAATGCCTGAAGAGCACATCTTGTCTGAGCCTTGCTGGATCAACTCACATGTCTCTGCCCCTAGAAGATCTTGTTGAGGGGGGCTATTGAAATGTTAGACGAGGACACCTCAACACCAAAAAGGAAGTAAAACTATAAATAAATTAAGTCTTGATTCTCATCAGGTGCCTCTGGCCTTATTTTTTTGTTACTTTGTCTTGTCTCTCCTCCCTTCCATAGCTCAGACTGTGTAATGGCCTGAGATTTAAATCCAAAGTCATCCACAGCAAGGTGGTGTTTGGCAACTCCTCAGGATACTAGAAGGCAGACAGCTTTTGGCAGTGGGGAGGTTTGTCTCCATACTTGCCAGTTCTGCAGGAGGAGAGGAAATCCTACCTGTTGCCATTATACACTGGGAGCTTGACTCCCTGCCTCTAAAAGCCAGGGTTTTCTGCAATATAATCCTTGGACATTAACCTCTGATCACATATTGCCTTTGATCCCACTGTGAAATCACTGCTATGAGGTGGAAGGACAGTGTGAACCCATCCAGTCTGATCTTTCACAGCAGGCCAGATAGAAATGAAGGGAAGACTTGTGGACTTTCCCATTCTAGCAGTGAAGACATTATCTGCATGTTTCTGAACAGTTGAAGTGAAATCAGAGAGGGACTGGGAACTTAACAGTGTCATCAGTCAGAATTTCAACCAAGAACCACCTTATGAGCCAAACCCCTTGTGTTTTTCATGAGAACTTTATCCTCTTCCCCTCAGTGGAGGCCTGTAGATCTCTTTTGGGTTTTTTTTGAGTAATTTTAATACAGGGTTTTTTTCTTCCTCCCAACTAGGCTTACGGTGCTTCAGCAGAATTCAGGGGAGAGGCCCTGGATTCCCATCTGGTAGTTTGGGTTAAACTTTTTGCATGTCAATTTTCCAAATTATCACATTCTCTCTAGTCTGGATCTCTCCCAGGGATGCTGAGGCAATCAGCCTTAGTTCAGTAGGTCATATGGCACCCTGTGTATTTTATTTACATGGTTCTGTGTGCAGAGGTGCCTTTGACCCTGCCAATGTAAGTTTAAGCAAACACACCTATAGGAGTCCCTTACACAGCTTCTTTCACATGCACAGACCCAGGTTGTCAAAAATGTAAGTCAGCAATACAGCAAAGAACTTGGACACATTTCAGCGACCCTGAAGCTTTTTATGTTGTTGTTGTCCATGTGAGTGTCTCAAGACCCTCTTTCCCCTTCATGAGCTAGAATTCCTCACTGTGTAAGGAAAGCAGTTTGCTCTGGCCCCTTTTACAGCTGTGCCCCTGCTATGGGGTCCTGAGAGACTGACTGTACCAGAGATACACAGTCCAAGCTGAAACTGTTAGTTAGGGGCAAGCAGGTTCAAAAGTGCCAGGTCTGAAAACTTGTGCATACAGACACAGGTCTCCAAACACAGGCCCTCCTTTAAAGCAGGCTGTAGATGGATGGCAACAGCTCCTTCATTTTCATTCACTTTCTGGTGAGTACTCTACATGGTTATGGAGTTGGATCTTTTCTGCCTCAAATGAAACAAAGTGATCATCACGATAATTTAATTTAAAAGTCTGTAAAATCACTGGAGTATGTTCCATTCACAAAATTTGGATAATGGCTTTCTACCATGGAAAAAAGTTAACACAATGTTTTGCTGCCGCCTGGTCTTAAATTAGACAACACCTAACTATTGCCCATGGGCAGCCACATCACATGTCATTTGGGGCTCCCTGGCTAGCCTGTATCTGTAAAGCAGTTTAATGTCTCTCAGCTTGACTAGGCTGTGAATCATCAAAGTCACATACTTGCAGGTCCTCCATGGCATACCGTGTAGGAAACTTCAGCAAGGCTACCTTAAGGAAGTACAGGGATGTCTGAACATTGAATTTCTATTCCCATGAAGCACGCATGGCATGCTTCAAAGGAAAATCACAATGGTCTAAAATCAAAACAATTTAATTCAGCGACCAAAAACTGTGTGGAAAAGTAATTGCCTCATGGTAGGAAATTAGATGTTTTTACTATTTCTAAATCAAAACAAAATGCAATTAGTATTCATGCTTGATTAGAAATTTTGCTCAGCTTTCACTGAAGCCAGTTCATTCCATAGACTTCTCTGAATATGAGGTGTCAAAAAGGTCTTGAGTGAGTAAATGGCAAACACCACAGGAGACGAAGTGACATAATATTAATATCTAGCAAAATAGATGAAGAATTTTATTTGTTCTCAATAACACTGTTTGGATAGGCACACTAAAAAAAATCGGATGGAACAACTAGCTGTGCATACTTTGGATACACAATAAGCCATGATACCTAACAATAAGCATTTAATGAGAATAAACTGTCATGTAAGATCTTTCTGCCATTCAGAAGTTAAAACCAGAAAGTAATGGGACAAAACCAAGAAAAGGGGAGCATTCCTGGCGATATCTAAGAGGACTATGGACAGTTTCACCAAAGCAACTCTATGATTTAAAGTAAATGTGCCATTGAAACTAGGCTTAGGTATGTAGGTTACTGGCAAATGCATTAGCTTCTCCTTGGGAATTTCCAAGAAGCAGCAGGCACAAGATACGGAAGTTTCCACAAGAAGGCCCAAGCTTCAACTGGAGAACAGGCCATTCTAAGTTAGCAGCTGAAGGCATAATGCATGCACACATCCCTCCTGCCCTCCCATGCATGCTCTAATCTTAGAAGAGGGCAAACTGTGTATCTCCTCCCACTCTTCTACAAAAGAAACAATCCTGGAAGGGGTGTCTGTGGGGCACATCAGAGAGGTTGAACTTGTAACATTAGCTGATCATCCAGGCTGCCTACTGGTGGGAGACATGGATAGGTACCTGCAGAGACCAGTTCAATCAAGCTTATGGTTTCTAAGCCAGGGGAGAGAAATAGTTCACAAGAAGTACCTGTCCTTCTCTGTTGATTAGACAGGATCTCAGATGACAAATTCAGAGTACATAACACTGAGAGGGCTACAACAGAAAGGCTGACCCCAACTTAAATCATTCTGTCCCCTTGTCAGTCTTATTGCCCTGCACACAGGCATGGCTGGATGGGATGCTCTTCAACCTAAGAAGCCAGGGAGATTAAAGCTGTGACTGGAGGCTGAGCAGGAAAAAACAGAATTGGGAATAAACTGTTCAAAAATCATTGGTGAGTACAGTTAATTTATTTGTAAAATTCATTTCCCATTCCTTGCAGGCACTCTTCATCTGTCACTCCATAGATGGTGGTTGTGGTAGTGAGGCAGGCGGGTTCCAGCAGCTGGGAGTATTCTTCATGCATTGCCCTGGTCTGCTTCCTCTGCAAGGACGGAAGAAGATGGGAGGGTACAGGAGTTAGAGCAATATGCCAGTTCCCTCTCTCAGGACAAGAGACAGAGAGAGCAAGATGTGGGTTTGGGAAGCCAGGTTGTGTGTGAAGCACAGTACAGGAGAGTGAGTTGCTGTTTGTTTGACCAGGGTTGAGGGTCATCTATAGCACTCAAAACTCATGTCACCTTCAAAGCTATGTGAGGTTGAGAGAGGGCTGAGACTCCTTCTGACCCACTGGGAGAGAGATAAGCAGAGTGGCATTTGTCACAACTGGGATGGACACCGGAGCACAGTGCAAACAGGCAGCAAGGATGTTCACTGCAGCAATGAGAGGTGCTCTTAATGTATATTTATTTCTCTGCAGAGAGTGGAAGGAATCTGCTACACCAGTACTAGACAGGGCAGGGAAGGAAGCTTTCTGCCTTTCTGCTTTGCAGCTGAGATCTGCCTCTTAGTGCAGACCATCTTTGGACACCTAGACCAGTGGATGGACCTCTTAACTAGCGACTTCCAATAATCCTTTCCAAAGAAGGTAAAATCTCTGCCTTTTAACGGACATGGGGAAGAGTAGCTTAAAATCTAGAGCCTCCCTACTAGTCTCAGACTGGATAACCAGGCCACACCAATATACCCTTTGGAAATGCTTTACTGTCCACTCAGTGTCTGTCTTAGGACTTATGATCCTTTTTTCCATGAAGGGGGGCTGTAGGCCCAGAATCAGCTGAGCACAGCTGTACCTACGGACACAACCCAGGTTAGCAAGCAGTATGGAGCAAAAGTGTGGGAGTTCAGGCTTTTTTCCAAGACACCAGATAAGAACACTAAAGGAGGTAAGTTTCACCATTTACTGCCAGCAAGAGACAAAGCTTTTGCCATCCTCAGGTCCAAATCACTTCTTCTCTGCTCTCAAATGCCACAGTCAGGACCTGCGAAAAACCACTTCCCAGGGTTGCAGTGCTTTCCAGAAGCCTCCATATTCCAAACACGTGAAGCTGGGCAACTGATGGGAAGCCAGACCTGCCAGTCTTGGTATTGGAAGACTCCATACAGGACAGGAGAAGTATCCCTGTTCAGGGCCTTCCACAGAAGCTCCTACATTACCTGTGCTCCTAAGCGAAACACATGTGGCCTTGCACTGCAGAGAATCCCCCAAAGATCATAGCTTCTCTGTCCTGCCAGCTCAGACTCCAAACCAAGACTGAGGGCTGGCTGCCTAGGGTCATGAGGAATACCTGTCTCCTTAGACCTTCTTGGGCAGCAGGGTAGCTGAGCAGGAAGCAGCTGTTGCTCCAGACAGTAGCTAGAAAAGGCAAACTTGCCAGCTCTCGGGATCAGAGGAGAATAACATTACTTAATGGCATGCTGCAATGTGCCAGCACCACTGTGGGCTTTGCTAGGTAGAGTTGCTAAGCTTGCTAGGGTGCCATATTGGAGAACTATGATCCCCCCCCGCCCCAGACGAGTGATGTAGCTGTGTGTACAGGTAGGGGTCTACAACCGGGGCAGTTTTCTGTCACCATACAAGAGAGGCAAGGCCAAGTTCATATAGGAGCCAAACACTTACCTCTTCAAAGCAAGGGCTGGGAGGGATTCCTCTGTAATGAGGACTCCCTACTGCAGGTGTGGCTTCATGCTCAGAGTAAGAAGCGAGGAGCTAAGAGCAGCACCACATTACAGCTTTAGTGAAAAGGTATGCCACGGTTGGGCAGGAGGTTCTGGAGCACAGCACGAAATCATGGTAGGCCAGACCATGACATGCTGTTTTATGAGTTATCTTTTGGTGGTCTTGATTTGCTCTGTTGCTCCAGACAGAGTGCTTTAGGGGAGGAGTGTGACGGGTGGTTTGAAAGAGCCAAATCCCGTCAGCACGATCCCACAGCTATGCCAGCTGGAGCTCTCACAAAGGACCAGAGGACACCTCAAATCTGAGACAACAAGAATGATACAAGAAACTGGAACTCAAAGAAAAAGCCCAAGGGACAGTCACAGAACAACAGGGACATAACCTTCATTCAAGCCAGGAGAACCTGACTATGGAAACCACTCTGAGAATTCAGGGATGGTGTATTTTGAATGAGACAACAACATTGTACCTCCCGTGCCCTCAGTTTTGTATACAAAATCTGGGCCTGTGAGTTGGGCCAATCTCATCCAAATTGCCCATTGAGCAGAAAGAGACAAGTGCTGGCTGGAAGAACAAAATACAAGGAAGAAGATGTAAAAAAGTGCGAAGGGAAGGGCTCTCGGTACCCTACCTGTGGAGCAGGGAGCGCCGTACTCCTGTGTGGCAAACTCATCTGGAAAAGAGAAGGGAAGGGAGAGAGCGGGCTGTCAGAGCCCCTCAGCAGCCCTGGCAGAGGGACGGGTGCCAGAGGGAGGAAGGTCAAGAGGGCAGAGAGTGTCAGAAGGGTGGGGGACACAAACAAGTTAGAACATGCCTGAAGGCTACAGACACATCCCATGTGGCCCTGTGCAAAGGAGAGACCAGTCTGGCCGCGGAGGGGGCAGGTCTGGGCGGCGGGGGCTGCGCGGGGGGCCCCCCATGGCCGCCCCTCACACCGGCAGCTGCCCTGCCCTGAGGGAGCGGGCCGAGGAGGCCATCCGCCCAGCCCTCCGAGCCCGGGACCCTGAGATGATACAGCATCAGGTGGACCTCTGACCAGGGCACGACATATATATATTTATACATATATATATATGGAAAGAGTGGGAAAAAAAAATCTATAAAGGAGCATAAAAACATGTCTTTATTTTTTATTTATACCTAGATACACTTTATATATGTATATTCATTTAAGGATGTATATATACATATATAAAGATATATAATATACAGGAGCAGGAGGCAGGGGGGCAGGCGGTGGGAAAGGGCTGAGGCCCGGGCAGCGTCGGGCCCCCCCAGCTCCCGTGCTGCCCGCCCGGGCTCCCCGGGGCACCCCCAGCCCCGCACTCACCCGTCTCGTAGTAGTCGTAGACCTTCACCTGGGCCGGCTTCAGGCCCTGCACGGGGATGTCCCGCTCCACCGTGAAGGAGAAGCTGAGGGTCTCGCTGCTCAGCTGGGGAAGGGAAGCGGCGGAGGCTGAGGGTCGGCTCCGCGCCGGCCCGTGCCCCCCGTGCCCCCCGCACGGCCGTCCCCGGGGTTCCCTCACTCTCCCCTGGCACCCGTGCCCGTGGCCGGGGGGTGCGGGGGCTGCGGGCCTGGCTGAGGGAAAAGGGGAAACCCTGGGGCCTTTCCCCACACGGGGGGAGGCTCTGGCTGGTGGGGAGGTCAGGGCCCATCTCTGCACGGGGCAGGGGGAGACCCTGCCGAGGGCTGGGGAGCAAAGTACCAGTAAGTCTGAAAGGTCAGCAGAAGTCAGTACGAGATTCAGTCCTATTCTTGTCAGAGCCATAGTAGTTTTGAGTCCCCGATCTTTTGCCCTATGGGGCCAAATGTCCCAATGCCTGTGTTTCTGACCGGTCCTTGCCCCGGATGGATACTTACCTTTTCCAGATACACTAGGACGTGGTTGGTACTCAACTCTGTGCGCTCAATAACGCGGCGGCCTTCCAGCTGAAGAAAGAAGACCAAGATATTACTGCGTTGAGGGTGGTCTCCCTGTGCCCCTTGCACAGCCCTATGGATGGGATGTACCATGGATGAAACACTGGGGTACTCAGGGAACTAAGTCAGCAGCACGGAACTGCCTCCTTGGTGTGCCACTAGGTATCATGGTCCCCAGGCCTTCCCTTCACAGCCTGGCTGATGAAGTACAGCCTGGCTCCAGCAGAGACTGAGCCCTGGTTCCAGCACAGTGATGGAACCATTCGATGAGAATACATTCCTTCTGGCTTGCTAGTTCTGCAGTATCTTATGATTGCCCTTATTTTTCAGACTGTGCACCTGCTCGGCATCTCAAACAGTGACCCAAGACCTGAACAGTTAGAATGCTAGAAGGTGTTGTCAGACCAGCAGAGGGAAAAAGGAAACAGCACTACTTTTGAATGTCCTACACACAGAAGATGCTTTTAGGGAGCTATAGGGACACAGTGATAATAAAGGTGCCAATCACCAGTCCAAAGAAAAAATCACTTAGTCTATTTTTCCTAGATTCATCACATTGTCTCCCCTTGTGCTGGCCTTCAGCCAGGTATGAAAAGAGGACGCTGTAGATAGCAAATGTGCAGATGACAATGGCAAGAGCAAGCTGATGAAAACCCTGAAGCCCTCTAGTTTGCTACAGACGCTTGGAAAGTGTCTTGAAGATAGCTGTTGCTTGTTTGACAAACAGGCTCCTACCTTCCTCACGGAGGACTTCACGGGGATGAATCCCGACAGCATCTTCACATCAACAATCACCATGTTGGAGCCATTGCGCTCCCCCGTGTAACTAAGGAATCAAGCAACAAAGACTCAGTACACCTCAAGTCAAAGCTGGGGGCACTTCCACCTTCTCCATAACACTTGGCACACCACCACGTCCTGACAGTCCAGCACCTCTTTCTCCAGCTTTCCAGGGTCTCCAGGTCATCTGTGCAGCCTCTCACAAGCCCAGCTCTGGGCTACCCACACAGCTCCACCACTGCAGGACATGGCCTTCCTCCACAGTCTCTCCTCCCAGCCCAGCTGCCTCCTGCCCGCTTCTCCAGGGGATGTGCTGCTCCTGCAGGGCTTCCAGACTGGCTCGCCCTGGACAACCAGACCTCGTCCAGCTCCCATGGCTTCTCAGGAAGGCCCAGACCCAAACACAGACTCACCTGACATTTACGCCTATGTCAAAGACCTTGTGAGCCTTGGAGTCCGCACACGTCTCTGGGATTGTGTACACGTGAAGCAGGAAGGGTGCATCCTCCTGTGTGGGCTGCACGTTGTACCTCAGGCTTGTCTAGAGGAGAGCCAGCAGCTCTGTGTGAGCACATATGTGTGCATGCTGGGTGCAGGAGAGCGACGATCCTCTCCCCACCCAGCCTCCCCACTTCTCCCGTTCTCACAGCTCCTCCACGTTGCGGATCCTTGCCTCCCCCTCTTTCTCCTCCACACCCCTCTGCTCTTCTTCTCCTCTTCCCTCTCCCAGAGCCTTCCCTCCCACTTCTGCCCTCTCTCCTGTCCTTTCTGCCCTCTCCCTGGCTCCTGCCTGGCAAGGGGCTCCCCTCCCAGGATGCCACCTGCCCCCAGCACCCTCACCTGCAGGTAGACGCATCCTTCGCCAGACACCTCCGTGCTGTACTCCCCTGGCACCTGGGGCAGGGGCACGCGCTGGAGCAGCAGGCGGTTTGTGGGATCCACTTGGAAGTCTTGCTGGAAGTCCCCTCCCGACCGCAGGGTCACTTTGGAAGCTGCTCCGCTCTTGGCGTACGTGACAGCTCCGTACAGGGACAGGGCTTGGAGAGCCACCACTGTGTCCTGGAAGAGACGGGTCCCGGCACCCAGGGGGATGCGGTTAGCCTTTCCACAGCCTGTCCGCCCACAGCCTGCCCTTTGCTGTCGGCACGCACCCTCCCCTCCGTTCTTCACTTTCTCCAGTTATAAGTAGAAAGGACAGAGGGAAAGAGCAGCTTTTGCGTGTTTCCGTTCCCTTCCCGTGTCCTCTGCCCAGCAGCTGCATGTTGCCTGAGCTCCCTGGCGTGGAGCTCCGCGCAGCCTTCGCTCGCTCGCCACTGGGTGAGGCAGCAACTTCATACGCACAAAAACAGTGGGAGCCCTCTCCAATGGCACAGACACACGACCCTTGTGTCCCTACCATTCTGCCCCACTGTGTCAAGAAAACCAGGTCATTAATCAAAGTATCGGTCATTCCCAGAGGCACTACCTGCCATACTAGCCTCTAGCCTCTTGGGAA
>NW_010972909.1:5916867-6058105 GCF_000737465.1 Haliaeetus leucocephalus | reverse complement strand
GGCCCCCCCCCTCCCTTTTTAGCCTCTAGCCTCTTGGGAACTTGGCAACCGCGGTAGATACTGCAGGGCTACAGTCCCTGCCCTGGCAGAACTTACTGTGCTCCCACCTGGGTCTCTGACACTTCCCATCCTCTGACATTGATGTGTGAAGTCACAGGAGGGAAGCAGCTCACCTGGGTGGAGGAGAAGCCTCCACTGGGGTTCTGCTGACCACTGATCCACTTTGCAATAAGAGACGCGAATGACAGCTCCTCCTGGGAAGGTGCCGGCTGCGTGGTGAGGTGAGCAAGGAGCACGTAGGCTGTCATCTCCACTTCAGCAGAGGGAGCTCGGTAGCGATAGTACGGGAGATCAACCTCTGGCTCTTTCCCAGGTCGCTGCCAATGAACAGACCCATCTTCACAGGAGGCGGAGAGCGTGGAGACAAGACAAGAAGCAATTATTAGTAGTTACTGCAAGGGAGTTCTTGATCTGCTGCCGGTCCAGCTGGGAGGACAGAGCCTCCAGGATGCATCCGTCATGCAGGATGAAGAGGCAAGGGTTAGGTTTACACTTGCTGCAGGTTTACATCTAGCCTGAGACTGCTGAGGCTCAGTCCTCAGCCCTGGCTACCACTTTGTGCTAGACTCCAGATTCACACAGACATTTATGGGCTTGGGCAGCTCGAGGAACCAGGGACCCAAGAAGGATGACACTCCTCCCCTTGTGGAGTAGAGATGCCGGGGGCGGGCAGTGACAAGCTCTGAGGCAAAATGACCCAAAGAATGTGATCAGGCTTGACAGTCTCCTGCAGGCGGAGAAGGCAAAAGGTGCTGGGAGTACTTCCTTCACAACCCCACTCCCCAACGTTTGGGCAAACCCACTGTCCGGCCTGACCCTGCCAGAATGCTTCCGAGTCGTTATGTGATTTCCTGGAAGACTCGGAGCTTAATGCTGGGGTCTCTGAAATGACCTGTATGTTCGCTTTCTCTCTCAGCACCTCCAGCTTTTCTCTGATTTATCATGCCTTGTGCTGTGCAAGGTCAACTTTGTTCTATGCTGAGCATGTGCACTGGAAGGAAGGGGTAGCCGTAAACATTGCTAAGCCTTTGCTAAGCAGTGCCTGGTGTGGCAAGAGGAGCGGACTGCGGAGAGACTCTAGCAGAGCTACCTTTAGTTCTGCACCGATGGGGATGGTGCCTGGTGCTTCTGGATGAACTCCCTTGGAGCAGAGAAGTAGGACCGGGCACTGTGAGGGAGTTCTCAAAAATGCAACCCCTTTGCACAAGTTTTTCCTCTCCCTGCACCTTTCCCCACCCACAGAAGCCAGTTCCTGCAGCCATTGCTCCACCAACAGAAACCATTTTACCAAGGGAAGATGCAAGGCCAGTGGGTTGGAAGAAAGAGATGTCCCAGCAGGAGCACTCACCCTTTTTCACAGCTTCCTTTTCAAGTGAGCTAAGCAATGCCTTCCGTTTCTCCTCCTTCCCTGCCAGGGCGAAGGCGTACGCCATCAGTGCCTTGGTGTACACGTGGTTTTCTTTCTCATCTGTTGCCATTTCCAGGCAGAACAGAGCGTTACGCACCACCGAGTGCTGCGAGGAGAGAGAGACTGAGCTGGAGCAGCCAGAGCTCGCACTGAGGTCCGTCTTAGAGCAACAGGAATCGGATGGTGCCTGTGGACCCTTGACATCCCCACTTTCCTGTCTGACAAAGATTGTACCATTGTATATCCCTCCACTCCAGGTCCGATAACCCCTGGAATGATTGGGCAGCCAAAGGCTCTTACTTATCTTGTATCTGCTTTTCTTTAATACATCTTCTTGTAATTTTTTTTCCCAGTTTGATTTAAAGACTGTGAAGCAAGGCTTCAATCCTTCTGCCTTGAGAAGAATTACTGTTCTGATTGTGTCTCACAGCAAGGGGAGTTCTCTGATACACTTCTCTCTACATGTACTGGATACTTGCCTTCCTCCTCCAGCTATCACCCTGAGGTTATTCTGTGCTTTCACCCTCTGATCTATCCTTTCCTTTTTATTGTTTAGTTCCCCTTTTCTAGGGCCTTCTGAAAAAAATACATTTTGCTGGTCCTTGATAACATAGCTTCTAGTTTGGAGGCAAGTTCTGTCTCTGTACAAGAAAGAATACATTTTTTTCTATTTTCTGGAATATTTTTTGTGACATGTTAACATCAGCAATGCATGTCTTTTTGAAGCCAGGATCTCAAGTACGGTTTAAGAGCGCAATCGCTGCAGCAAATCAAAATGTAGGTACTTTACATAGTGTTAACTAACAGACACTCTGGCCCCACGACCTTTCAGCAAGACACGACTATTCCTCATTTGTGCTGGAAAACCTGCTATAAAATTGAAGCAGTAACACTGCACGGGGGGCATGCTATGATCTGAAGCCTAATAGCACATTTACAGCTTAATCAGTGGTCTAGAAGGAAAAGACTTATTTTTCTGTGGCTTTGTACTTTGCCTTCACTGGGTGTCTACTGGAAGATGACTTTTGTGGTCACTTCTGGAGAAGCAATTCAGCTGCTTTTGAAAAAGCAAAGAATAAAACCAAAATTGGTTGGGTCTAGCCCTCATGTAAGGTTTCCTATGCTCACTAGTGTTTGTAAGGTAAGTGCTGGGGAGGAGTTCAGTCTAATGACAGGACGTGGCAGTAGATACACATGCTCAGGACAGTACTAATAAGTTTTTTGTGAGGGGTCTAACGTGGCTTATTTTATTTACAGAAATACTCTGCATGCTTGCCCATAGCATTAAATACCTAAGGGCTGTGCTGTGCTCAGGAGTTCATGCAGCTTAACTTGAAATGCACCCATATCCCAATCAAATTCTTACAAACCCCCTTCACATTCAGTGGCACTTTTAGGCTCAAGGAGATGAAAAACATCCTTGTTCACCCCACTGCAAAATAATTCCTTCTGCTTGTTCTTAACTGTACAGGAAAAAAACTTTCAACAAAAAATAGCCCCTACTGCATTTGGAGCAGAGGGATTACAGCAGCCTGGCAACCATCCTGGCTCAGCAGTCCTTCTGCTGCAATTCACACCCCAATTTTACCTGCACCAGAGGCTTGTCTCACAGTGAGGGGATAACAGACTCAGGGATCAAAATGACCAAACCCACATTGCTTTTAAATAGGCCTCAGGCTTTTCACAGACTACTGTTTATGGTATTCCCTATAGGTATACCATATTACCTATAGGTATACCTTAGTCCCCAAGCATTAAGGATGGGGATTTCCCATAAAACAATGTAGAAGAGGTAGAAAAAATTAGAATGAGTCCCTGAGTGTGCCACCTTTTTTTAGACCTGTGCTGTTGTGTCAACACAATAAGCCCATACAAGTGGTTCAACAAGAATGTACTATTCCAACAAACAAAAGGAGATTTTTGTGGGTGTAGAAAAACTATTTGGCTCATTTCAGAGATTTAAATATGATTTAACTCACTGTTAATCCAAGCCGTACACTTTTAAAGGAGCAAAAGCATGATTCTCTACAAAAGAACTCTCTCCAGGTTTCGGCTGGGATAGAGTTAATTTTCTTCCTAGTAGATGGTACGGTGCTGTTTTGGATTTACTGTGACAACAATGTTGATAATGCACTGATGTTTTAGTTGTTGCTAAGTGGCACTTATCCTAAATTAAGGATTTTTCAGTTTCCCATGCTCTGCCAGCAAGCAGGTGGGAGGGGGGAAGCACGGCCAGGACAGCTGACCTGAACTAGCCAAAGGGATATTCCATACCACAGAATGTCATGCTCAGTATATAAACTGGGGGGAGTTGGCCAGGGGGGGCAGATTGCTGCTTGGGCATCGGTCCGCGGGTGGTGAGCATTTGAATTGTGCATCACTTGTCTTTTCTTGGGTTTTCTTCCTCTTTTTTTTTTGTTATATTACTTTTCATTACTATTATTATAATATTTTTTATTATTGTTGTTATTATGTTTTATTTTAGTTATTAAACTGTTCTTATCTCAACCCTCAAGTTTTACTTTTTTTTCCCGATTCTCCTCCCTGTCCCACTGGGAGCGGGGAGGAGTGAACAACTGGCTGCGTGGTGCTTAGTTGCTGGCTGGGGTTAAACCACAACAAACTCAGAACAAGATCAAGTGTAAGATGTATATGGGAGACAGGATTGGACAAGGAAGGAAAATGGAGGAAAAGCGTTATTCCAGTCTAGGCTTGAAAGGAAAGAGTATTCAGACAGGATTTCTTTCAAAAGATAAAAGGACCTGATAATCTGGGAGGCCACTAATAGGGCAGGTTAGTGCCATCTCTGGCTCACGTTGGGGTACAGACACATACGGTTACAGGCAGAGGAATCTCCAGCAATGCAATAGTGATGTAGGCTGTCAGCGTGATCTCGTCGTTCACTCCACCCTGCAAGGAATCACAAAAATAGATGTTGATCCCCCACAGCACCACTGGCTTCTCCCTGTGCTACTTGTCTACATCCTGCAGGGACAAATTCTTCCTAGCCTCCTCATGGTAAGTCCTTCGGAAGATGCTGTTGGCTTCTTCCTGCTTCTGTGATAGCTCACATATGTAACTCCCCACTCCTCCCCAACCCCCAAGTGCTGAAATAGCTCTGTTGGTCCCAGAGTGACTTATGGTCAAGTTCCAGCCTGACCAAGCCCACATGAAGCCAACCAGGCAGAAACGTTACCTTCATGGCATTGTTCAGGAGTGTCCCAGAACTGCGGAAACAGCCGTTCTCCTTCTGCTTTTGAGTGAGCCAGATCAAAGCATCCTGGATGTGCTTCTCATCAATGAAGATGTGAGGCCGGGCCTGGGCAAAGGACTTGAGGACAAAGGCTGTGAGCCTGAAACGGAGAGAGGGAACGGAGACATCCTGAGCAGGCCCTGTAGCCACCAGAGGTCATAGGGCCCATGCGGGCATCGCTGTTCTGGAGGAAAGCAGTAGAGGCTGCAGGACTTGATCACAGTGGGCTGGTTGGAAACTGTGAGCTAGCTTAGCGACTCAGTGAGATAGGGACCAACGCTAAATGGAGTCAGCCATTCGTAGCCCTGAGGGCTGCAGGTAGGTGGGCAACGGCACTCTGGGGATTCATCAGCATCTTCTGCTAACAAGAACTAGCTAGGGCATCCTGCAGGTCACCCTCACTCGAGCTGAAGAAGGGTGTCAGGTAAGTAGCTATCTGCAGCATTGCGAACTGAAAAGGCATGTCCTTTAGCATCCTTCTCTGCTCCATTATCCCACATGATTATCCTATGATGTCATGATTATAATTTCATCTCCACCTCCATTTCAACCTCCACAATGACCAAGCACAAGACAAGACTGAGGAAAAGGAGGGCATGAAAAGCAGAAATGCAAAGCCAGTGGTACTGAAGTCTTACCAGGTGTTCCCAACTTGCCCATAACGGGGCCCAAAGGTGCTATAAGAACCATCCCAGTGTTTGTACTTCAGTTGCCTTTGATACCCTGAAA
Source organism: Haliaeetus leucocephalus (assembly GCF_000737465.1). NCBI lineage: Eukaryota > Metazoa > Chordata > Aves > Accipitriformes > Accipitridae > Haliaeetus > Haliaeetus leucocephalus. The sequence goes on along the minus strand of NW_010972909.1, from coordinate 6,052,655 downwards.
TGGAGAGTGGAAGAATATTTTAGTTGTCACAGTACTTTTCAAGGAGCCATGCAAAGGAAATGTAGCAGACATGGGACACAGTGTCCCCCTTCTCTTGGCACAAGGGTGAGCTATGCCGCTTGAGTGTTACAGTGGAAGTTCAGGCAAACCCACAGCTCCGAGTACCTCCGTCCTTGTGCTCTTCCTCTCTCCTAAAACACCTGGAAACTGGGTATCTTTAGTCATTGCCGCTCTCTGCCCTAGACTTGATGAGAAGAGGTACATGTATCCCAGACTTTAGAGAAATGGGAAAATGGTTCCCAGAGGAGAACTGAATACAAAGGTGAGCCCACACAGGATAGGGATGCATCAAACAGGATAATTTTCATTGGAGGAAGTGCAATTTTTCTGTGAAATGACTGAGTAAAACCACTCGCTTGTTAGTCAGCAGATACCCACCATGTCCATATGTATTGGTGTTATGTCTGCCAACGTGTCCTAGCTAGTGTGTTAAAATTCTGGCCTAGTCAAAGATGAGTGACACTTTCTAAATCTTAATCCTAAGGAGGGTCCGAGATATACATAATCAGCTGCCATGATTAATGATTACAGTCTGATTTATGTACTTCATATATCCCTTTTCATACGGAGAGAACTCCTGAGTTATTGCCGGTCCTAGATTTTTTCTATGTTCTTGTTTGGATGCTGTCCTCTCTCACCCTGCACCTCCACTTGAGTGTAGGATTCTTTCTTATAGATACTGTATGATATACACCTGACCTACCACGGTGTCATGCTCCCTTCTGGAGAATGCACCAGGACAGCCTCCCCCAGATCACACGTGCCAGTGGCCAATAGTAGCCTTATCCAGTTCCCAAGGGAAGGAATGAACAGAGAAGCAAAAGCCGTGTCCCAGCTCACCGCTCACTAAGTATCCGATGGCCTTGGATTTGACCTCCTCGCTCAGCTGCCCTGTCTTGTTCAGATAGTCCAGGACGTAGATGTTGGGTGCAAACAGGACCATGTTCTGCTCTCCACAGCCGAACGGCATCTGCAGGAGCTGGTGCAGGTTCTGCATGGCAGTGCCCATGATGTCGCCTGGGGAATGGGACAATTTCCATTGTAAATTAGCACAGTTCAGGGCTTGCCAGTAGACTAAGCACAGCCTGAAGAAACATGGCAGCGTTTCAAAATAGCATGTTACACTTTAAGAATGCTTCACTTACCTAGTACTGAGAAATATGCTCTGGCTGAGCCATCCACCACAGTCTCTGGGAGAACCAGCGACACTGGCTCTGACATTGACTTTTCTGGCATAAAAAACAGATCAATTTGGTTACAGTTCCAGTTATATCTACATGCACGGGTAGCAGCTAGGGGGGTGAGACACCATCCCCTGCACAGGGCTTTTCTGCTTTCAACAAATCCATTCATCTGTAATTTTGTTGTGGAAGTTTCCCATCCTGCGAATTTTGTGTTGGGCCTGCAGTACCCTCACACACAGACTGTCATGGACTTCTACATGGCACTATCAGCAGGCCTTGACTGACAAATATGCTTTCCAGCCTATTTTTCTGGCCTCTTCTGCTTTGGTGGGCAGACCTGGCTTACTGCAGAGCCCAGTTTGTGAATTTATACCCATTGAATGAAAGATGTTAGAGATAACCGTATTAAATCCCAGATATTTTCTCTCTACAGGGACCTGGCCAGCCTCAGTTCCTAAGAGATATGCTTTTGCCTCTGAATTTCAGGGACTATTACAGCCTCAGCTTTTCTCCTTTAGGAAGAATTAGTTTCACTACCAGTTGGACATACAACTAGTTTGTTCAATTTTATCAGATCCCTACACCTTTCTTTTCTGCATTCACAAACCTTATCTTCTCCCTTTGTCTTTAGTCTCTACATCAGCAAAGAAAGTCTTAGAAAGCAAAAAGCTCTTACCAGATGCACAGAGCACAGAATTGTAGGTAGTTTCCACCTCAGTCCCTTCCGGCTTGGGGAAAAAGGGAAGAAAAAGAGCAAAAAATGAGAAAAACACAACAACAAAAGAAAAGGAAGATATATCAAGAAGGAAACTAGAAGGGACTCTAAGAAAATTAAATACTTTAAATTCTCCTGTGGTAATAACTTCTTTATACTGAAAAGTCTTCAGAAATTGCTTACAAAGTTTTTTTGTCCATGTACTAAACTGAGAATAATCAGGGACTATAACATACTGGCTAATTACAAGTGTGATATTTAATACATGTTCTTTCCTTTCTTATTACTGAGAGAGGCCCTTTAGCTTCACAGGTTATGATGCAGATAACATGCAAGATGATGTTACCAACAGCGCTACCAGAGCCACGGGGCTCTCTCTTCCAAGGCCGGGTGCCTGGGACACGGGTAGGATATGTGTGCGAGAGCTTTGACAGGTGGCAACTAAAGCCCTCCAATGCACCCACAAGCGACACGTTACAACATCCAAAATTGAAATACATGCCACAGTCAACTCGTGATTGTATCCCTCTGTTTTAAAAACTTCTAGCCTAATTTTTTAAGTCAGAAAAGACCTGCTTTCTGTTGAGCTGGTTGAAAACACTCTGCATAAAACTCATGAATCAAATATTTACTAGAAAACATATTTTGTCAGAGATTTTTCAGTGAGATCCCCGCATCAATTTTTTTAACCTTCACATAGGAGGGTTCCCAGTGCTTCATTACTGGTTCCCAACTTTTGCCAGCTGAAATTTTTTTCCAGCACGTAAACAATGGCATTACCTTCACTTTCTCACACAGTAAAAATACATTGACTCTCGTTCTTCAGTATCAAAAGACAGAGAAAGATTAAAAGAGTAGGGAGCAAAAGAAAAAAGAAAAAGCTTTTAGGGTAAACTATGACAGAGCTAAATGCTTCTGTTTGAAAAGGCACCTTCTTGTTTGTTTCAGTACGTCATTCTGAAATGCAACTAAATGAGAAATCCATTGTTTTGTCTGATTTTGAACATTTCAACAAGAAATTAAAACATGCAAACTCTAACTATTTGAAAGATTTTCCTTTCCAGCTGAGAAATTCCTGAGTGAAAAAACATCCTGTTTCCCAACTAGCTCTCAGCGAGGCTTGGTTTCCCGAGCGGCACAGGACATCCCAGGGGTTCTGGCAGACCCCCTTCTCCCTGCCCAGGACGCGCTGCCAGCTGCAGGGGCTCTTGACATCCATGTGTTTGGGACAATGCAGCTCCATCCCAAGCAAGCTACACTGTGTCCATCCCTGCTAATTAATTGTTCAGCCTTGGATGCTAATCTCGGATTCTATCCAGTTGGGGCTTGCTGTAGATTAATTACCTCATTACAATAACAGGATAAGACCAGTAATCTCTCAGACACCCCGACAGAAGTAATTTTAATGCTCATTCAGTTATTTTCACTCCCCCGCCATCTGGGAGAAAAGACTTTACAGTTCTGATCTTCCAGTAGCTTCAAAGAACAAAATAAACACTATTTTTCCTGAAGGCATATATGAAATTAGGAAGTTTTCCTGAAATGTTAAAGAGTTATTCATGCCCTGATACATGAAATGCACTGTACATTCAAATTCATTTGTAAATAAATGATATTTAAAAAAAAAAAAAAAAGCAGCCTAACAGATAGGATTGTTGTTCCATCATTACAGTCAGGTTAGCAAAACATTTTCTGAAGTTACATATTACATGAATCCTAGCTCTGCCTTACTGAAAATTGGAATGTCTGCAATGTAAGGAGGAGTTGCAATGTTATATATTACTCCTGACTTAATTTTGTTAAGTACAACTATTCCTTCCTGTCATGCATAGGAATGACAATATTATGACATGTGATGTTATATTGGTTTCACTACACAGCAAGCTAGTACTTTTTGTTTGCTATTAATATCACAGGGACTCTTATACTGTGGATTAATTTTATGACTGGCTATTTATCATGGGAAAAGCTGTGGTTTTAGCATTGCAAAAGACTGCTAAAGAAAAAAAATGTACAAAAGAATGAAAAAAAAGTTAGTTCATACTGTTTTGAACATTCTTAAAAGTGTAATAAAAACAATTCAAAACAATGGTGGTAGTTTTCTCTGGAAATATTTGTATATTGTGGTGACTGCTCCGTATTCCAGAGTACTGGCCATGCGCTGGAGGAGACGCATAAGGTTTCTGGCAAGTCTTCCATTTACAACCTATCCCTGTGATTTATTACAGGTAACACCAAGGAGTTCTCATTTATCTCCCAGATGATGTGTTTGGGACAAATCTGTCATTATTGCCTGCCTTATTATTTCTGTCCCACTATGTAATGTATTACCCTGCTTTTACTACGAGATGGCAACATTATGAGTTATGGGCTCTACTGGCCTGTGTGAGATTTATCAATGCTTCTTTTATAAATGCGTGCAGAATAAGAGTCACACAAGCCATTATTGCTGCTATCACGGCTAAAACAGGAAACCTTTATCCTACAGCAACTGTTGCTGTGGAGCGTGAAATTATTATTACCTTTCCGTGCCACCAAACTCAGCAGCCCACATACCTCCACCAGCAGCTGTCTGATGACCGTGTCTTTCCGCCCTTTCTCAGGGGTCTCCACGATGGCGTTCCCGCAGGGCTGCTGGTTCTGCAGGGCCTCGGTGCTCACCGAGAACTCCACCTGCCCTGGAGGAAACAGGGGTCAGCCAGCCCTGCCGGGCAGAGCCGGGGAAATGGGGTTTGTGTTAGTGCTGGGTGCTCTCTGGTGCGTCACAGAGAAGTTTTTCCAAGGGGAGAATTAAACTCGAGACAGTGTTTTATCTTCGTCCAGCTGCAGCCTTCCAGGCCACCTCCTTCATGATGGCCACCCGAGCAGGTGTAAGTCCATCAGCAAGAAGAGTAGTGGAGGGGCAAGTCCTGTAAATCAGTCATGTTCTGGGAGGCTTCAGGGAAAGCAAGCTTTGATTGAAATATTTCAGACCCAGCCACGTTAAGCTAAGACATTCCCAGCTCCACAACAGGAATGTCCGAGCGCTCTGCATGCATTAAGGGAATTTGTGATTTCTATTCAAATGTTAAGAAAACAATGGCCCATAGCACTTAGATAGTTTGTTTAGGACCTGGAAACTGCATCCCAGTGCAGTGTCTCAAACTCAGGGTTGGAATTCCTACTTCTGGCATAGATGAGGTCCTTCCAGACAGGTTTGGAGTCACCTAGCTACTCACACCAAAGATCCGATGTCATCCACAGATATCTGAGCCCAGTATTTTCTTTGTGTTGTCTGGCCTCTTACCTAGAGATTTTGGTGTTACTGCCCAAGCCACAGTTTTCCTTTCATTCGTGCAGATGCAGTAGGATTCTTCCTGCTTCTCTACTGGTGTAGCCAGGAAATGAGTAGATTCAGCCAGAGAGACACTGACCTGCCGGTTGTAGAGAGACGTGTCATGAAAGTTGGAACTGCAGAGAAACTGGGGTTACTGGAGACAGTGCAGTACATGGAAATGGGGAATGGAGCTGGTTATACCGTGAGACTGAGAACCTTATGGATATTGCAGAGCAAGAACTGGGTGATGAAGTGGGAAAAGACTGAGATGAGTACAAGTGTAAGAGATTGGGGAGGTAAATGTAGAGAACAGGATGTGCATCTTTGGAAAGGAAAATGATTCTGGGAAAATGGAGAGCATGGACCAGTTGTGTGAGTAAAAGCAAAGCAATGACTACAAACTTAGCCATGAATTAAAGACCGCTCTCATGATTAGTTAGGTGAAGAGGTAAAACGCTAGCAGTGGGGAGCTAGTAAGGGAACAAGGGAGAGTAGAATAAGGAACCTGAAAATAGCAAACAAATCAGGAAAGACAGGGAAATAAATGAGAGTCTATTGGAATGGCTGGATCAGTGCCCCTCCTTGTTTCAGCTTCATTCCTTTCAGAATAAAAATCTGTATTTATAAAAAACTGAGCAAAGGTGATTGAGATTTTGTTCGCATGACGTCCCAAATTCTCTCTTGTCTCTTTTGTTGGTGAAAGAATGCAGATAAGAATAGTGAAGCTATATAGCTCTGCTCAGTGTCTTTGGGGCAGATGCAGTAAATCACAGGAAGTCTGCATATCTCAGAAAATCTGGTGTGATACTTTGTGAGATGTTTATATGACATGAGACTAAAGGCTGAATATGGTGAACCTTGTGTTCCACCCTGGTGAACCTGGAGTTTCCATGTGGGTATGCAATGATGCTGTGGTCTGTGGCTAACCCAGGTTTCATATTTCTGTTGGACAATGACATAAATCTGTGATGACAAGGCTGTGGGCCTCAGCAGCAGAGCTTTAGGTTCTGAATCAAATGCAGCTTTCAAAACTTTGTTGGAAAAAACATATTCTCCTTTCATTAAATATACCAAGAATTCCTACATGCGTACACCTATATGAAATTATAGTCAGAGATCAGTCATCTGGCTTGGGAAACCATGTTATAAGTGGCCCATTGTCACCTTCCTTAAGCTGTCAGACTGAGCAAAGTTGTAAATGTCTCTTACCCTGATGCAGGCGGTCAGGTAGTTGAAAACGGTGGCTTTCAGTGTGAAGGACTCACCACGCACTACAGAGTAGGGCATGGTGAGCTCTACAAAGAAGGGCTGGAAGGCTCTGAGGGACACTGTTGGGGACAGGCCAAAGCCCGTGTCTGCCGAAGTGCAGAATGCATTGGCTTTCCATTCCGTGATGGTGTCAGGGATGGTCACGTCTAGATCAGCATTTCCCTCAGAGCTGGCGAGGGATGGAGAACAAGATTTCAGTTATATTCTGGTGATCATCTATGTTTTTCTCAGCCTACTGAACAAGACCTGCTGACAGCAAACTCCTGACCAGTTGGGATAGAGGCACTGGCTTCTGCATGTTCTCCCAAGCATCCTATAATTAGTGACCTTGAAAAATCCTTCTGTCTACTAGAAGTACCCCCCCTCACTGAAATACTGACACTTCCATTGAGGTTTAAATATCTTCCGAGGTTTTGCCCCAGTGACCGCACTCTACATTCCCATAGAGACTTACTTCACTGAGACTATGTCCCAGATCCATGTCTCAGGGAAGTACTTCCGGATGGTCTCCACAGGATTGCCAGCGACCATATGTTCCGTTATTTCATAGTCCAAATCTTCAAGCAGATTCAATGCAGTGACTAGCAAATTTGTTCAAGGACAGGAAGAAAAGAAAAGATCTGTCAAACTCCATTCTAAACCAGGAGGATAGTTTCCTTCCAGGTAGTGGTTATTCTTAGCTAAAATTTTAAAATTGAAAGAACAACTTTGAAACCTTGGCCACTGGAAACAAATGTATTTCTCTGTTGTCATCTCAATATTTCATTTTTTCTAATGTTGCTGCTCCTCTTACAGAGATTGGATGAGTTTGAGCATTCTTCCCCCACTGCCAGTAAAACCAGCAGTGCCAAAAGAGCCATGTATCATGACGTTATTGAGGGTACATTTCTATTGCAATACAGAGTCAAATGTGCAACTTACTGCTTCCAGATACTACAGTTGCACATAGCTCAATAAATTTGGTTGAAGATTTGTTCATGTTTATATATGACCAGAAACAGAAACCACACTTAGCCCTCCCCTCCTCTATCTAAGATGCTTTTGAGATTAATATGGGTCTTTATATCTCCAGCCCTTAGCAAATAAATGGTTCCAGAACAGGGAGATGCTTTCTCACAGAGCTGCATAGTGTTGTGCCTTGTGCAAGGCTTTCCATCAGCCTTAGAAGACTTTACATCTTCTCAAAGCAGCCAGCTGTCTCAGGCCATGCTCTGAAGTCAAATCCTGCATTTCAAAACCAAAGATCTCATGTATTATGAATAGAAGGCTAGAAGCTATCACCAGACAAAAAGCTATAATTTTTTAATAGGAGCTGGGCTACTGCACCAGAAAAGTCAGTGACTGGAAGTGATACAGGTGAGAGTGTTTTATATAGACTTTTCAATCTCAGAACTATTCAGAAAAAAAACTAGTATCATTATTCTGTCTTCACAGTCACTGAAGCTGCAGAGAAGTGATGTGACCTACCCAGCCTCTTATAGTCACGTGAGTGGGAGAGCTGGGAACAGAACCAAATTTCTCAGCCCCCAGTGGTAAAATATCTACCCACAAAATTGTACCACCTTCTCATTTGTCTTGGCCCCCTTTTGCTCTAGTTGTTCCTCTATTTATTGCTAGAATGTGACTACCTAGAAGTAGAGACTCCTTTTTAAGGTTTCCATAGCTGGACTCAGATCTGATGATAGAAAAAAGCCACTGCTTTCTGCTGGCAGACTCTTTTAGTGCCTACAGGATCCCTGCTGCACAGATGGTTTTAGCCAGGCACATCCGACTAGCTGGGGATAAGCAGGCAGAGGTGGATCAATTTCATATTTCAGGACTGAGTCCAGAAGGGAGTGATCCTGAATTAGACCAGCATATCTGAACAGAATCTGCTCTGCCCAGTGTAATTAATATTCAAAGAAGTAGAGGGAAGGAAAGAAGCAGGGTGGTAAATTTTAGATAGTTGTGTGGGAGGTAAAATGAAGCAGGTACTAGAACCACTGTAACTCCTTTCCATCATGTGTCCTGGGTAATGCTGGCAGATTTCAGGCTTATGGATCTTGCTGCTAGTGAAGACTTTTAAGCCCAATTCCTAGTAAACAAAGAGAAAGAAGAACAAAAAATATGCAAACACACTTTTGAAAATAAACTATTTCTAGTATGTCAAGAATAGATGTACTCAAGTCTGGGATCAATCAGAATAACAAATATTGTATATAAATGCCAGATAGACTGGTTCAACCCAGATGTTGAGGCTTTATCATGTTATACTCTTCCTAAGGCTAAATCCTGGCATGACCAGATGGAAAGCTAAGGTCACAGATCTACCTTGGGGACATCTGCCTGGGTGAAAATGACATGTGTGAAAAGCATTGGATTGAGGGTACCCAAAAAGTCTTGTGCAGGACTCTTTAGATGGGTATAGGTGGGTTTGTGGGTTATGAAAGTAACTGGCACTTTATTAAAGACCTATCTACACCAGGCAGAGGGAGAATGTGCATGACTGAGGAAGAGTTTCTAATGTTATGGCACCAGAGGTCACTTCTCAGGACTGTTTCCTTGAGCCCATTCGCAGATTTCTCTACTAGCAAGTGAGGAGACCTTTCAAAGTCTTAATTGTTCAGAAAAGCACTCAGGTACCAATGATAGGCTGCATAGATGCAGGGCCTGGGCCTGGTTATTGTCTTGCGTACAAAAGTTAGCAAGCTCACAGCAAAGTTCACTAAAAAGCCCTTCAGGGCAGGTGAGAAGAGGAGAGGAGACTGAATTCTGAAAAGGAATAACAAATTAAAATGAGAGGCTGGCGCTTACTTTGAGAACGTCATAGGCATCACCTTCACCGTCAGGAGAAATGGGTATGTAGACAAATCCATTTAATAATATGTTGTCAAGTGACACACAAGGGTTTACGTTGTCTTCTTCCAGGTAGTAGTCCTTGAAGCTATAACCCCGGATCTCCCTCAGTGGGAGAAGATTATACACCTGGGGAAATGCAAACAACCAGGGAAAAATGTGGCAGGTCAGCACTTAGAGGGACACAGACACTACCTAGCAGTCCAATGATAAAAGCCAGCCTCTAAAAAACAAGTGTAGTGAATGCAACTATAAAAATACATGGCCCCATGTCTATAGCGGTGTTAATAGGTACTTAGTTGGTTCTTGTACTTGCTTATTACCAGAAATAGCCAAGACTTACAGAGCTGGGGGAGAGCTCATCTTCAGGCTTCATAAGGAGAACGCTCTTGTCCACAGCACGGAGGGCACACAAGGACCTGGGTGAGGTATGGAGCTGCAGGCGTGTGTTGGAGGCAGGAAGACCTTCCTTGGGTACAAAACTCAGTCTGACCTGCAACCCCAGGAGGAAGTTAAAGCAGCCACTTTTCCAGATGCTGTTACATGCTATTATACTGAAGCATCTAGTCTTGTGAACTGAGCTCTGCTAGTGCCTTGCAGTTCTTCTAATGTATATTCAGCTTTGACCAATGCAATTAATAATGATGAGTGATTCTCTTTCTTATTCTGTCTTGCTCCACTTTTTATAGTTATGGCTTTGTAACTTATTCTGGAGTTTCAGTCACTAATCCTCAGTCGACATCTGATCAGACCATTTCATGAAGCTGTTGTGAATTCTGCCTCCATTCTGGAACTCATAACTGAACTACAAGACAAACAAGGGTTGCATAAACCCTGACTTATACTCACTTTATTGGGGAGGCAACTTTCAACCTGGAAATCTGCTGAACTGGCAATGACTTCCCCACTGGGTGAAGTGGTATACACAAGCATCCGTGCCAGGGGAGCAATTTTCGCCTCAACAGGGAAGGTCAACTGAAATGTCCCATAAGCTAACAGAGAGAAAAAAGGCTAAGCAACATACAAGAAGTTCCACTATACACATTTGCCTTCCCCAGATAAAAAGGTCAAGTTCATTCATGCTGAACATTTTTAGTTAGCAGGGGCAGGAATACTGATACACGACTGAAGTCTATGGCTGTTCCTGAAGACACCTGCATTCAAACAGTGATCGTGTAATAGCCAAATGAGATTGGTTTGGTGGGCCTCAACATGCCTTCTAGATTCTCCCCAGTTAACAGCTGGCATAATTTCTTGATGTTCCCAACCCCCTTTTTCCTCAAGCTCCAAGATCTTCTGCAGTCTACAAAAAATAGATGAGGGAAAAAATGCAGAAATGAGGGACTGTTGTAATGGGTGGCGGCAGTCAAGGTTGCAGGGTGGCTGAAAGAATAACTTTGCGAAGTTATGCTGAGCAAGCATTTAACTAAAACACCAAACTGTTGCTCCAACAGCAGTGGAAAATGCCCCTCTATGTTGAAAGACTCTTTCTAGCGGGGCCTGAGCTTCATGTCACAATCTCAACAAGGTGATAGAACATCTCTTGACATGAGCCAGCATGTTAGTTTAGTCACTGCTACTAGTGAGGATGCAGAACTTTCTATGAACACACAGCACTCAAAATCTTTTACTTCCGTATACTGTTTTACCCACTGCAGTGCAACTCCTTCTCATAGACTTCCAAAATGTCTCCCTGGTCTCATTGTTGAAAGACTTTTAAAGATGCATCATAACCAGTCTCAGTTACTCACATGTGTAACCCTTGGACATTTATATGAATAAAATCAAATGTATTGGTTAGAATATAAGTATGCATGTGTTTGCATGCTTATAAGGGAGAAACAATACTCCAAAAATCAAGGGAAGTGAGAAGAAGAAAGAAAAGGAGACACGATCTTCTTCATGCTCACTGTACATGAGTCTCGCAACACTGGTAAGCATCCACAACCTGGATAGGGTAGAGTGGTCAGCAGAAAGTGTTGGTTTGAGGAGAACATGACCAAAACATTATGCATATTTTTTGTTGAATTTTCTAAAATTTTCTCATTAAAAAAAATAGCACCTGGCAGAACTCAGAAAAAACAAAACTAACCCAAGCCACTTCATTTAAAAAGATTACATTTTGAAAATGTATTTCAATTAAAACATTAAATGTTTGAATTGAAATAATTTCTCTACATCTCCCCCTTCCCCCAAATTATCATCAGAGATGCTAAAAATGCATAGTTCTGCTCACCATCTCCAGGATTCACAGTCAGATCATGGGTGTCTGCTAATATAATGCCTCCCTTGGCCATCACCTGTGTGACAGAGAAACCTTCCTGTAATTGTTGCTACCAGTGTTGAAGGGAAGGAGAATGAACATTCACTGGGTTAACTGCAGAATGTGAGTACGAATAGCACTGCCAAAGGTGAGCAAACCCAAGAAGATACTAAGCAAGTGCCAGACTGGAATTTACTGGGTCTTTGGAGACAGAAATATTCACCGCTAAGAGGACCAATGTTTCCTCATTGGTCAGACCTGGCTTCCCTTTTGTACATATTGCATGTATAGATCAGGTTCAGATGCACTTTGCCTCTGAGCACACATAAGTTTGGGTGCCATGTGCACATTTCTAACAATTTAGAACAGACTGGAGATCAAAAGTTATCCTCATTCCACTCTCAGTTGCATTGTGAAACAGTGTGGAGAAAAAATTAATCAGGATTAGTTTCATAATTCACACAGAGCTGGAATAGAAGAGCACAGGCTGTAAGTAATAAAAGCTTGAATAAGGTATCTGAAGTCAGGCAGTAAGCAACAGCCTGAATGCTACCTCTAATTTCCTCATTTCTAGAAAAAGTTTCCCTTTTCACAGTCAAACCCACCTTTTATACAATTACTTTCCATGTAGGAAAGTAGGATACTTTCCATGTATCTATTCCATAGCACCATATTTTAATTTCAAGGTGTGGGATCCACACCTATAAAAATGTAAGTTCCTCAGTGTTTGGTTACCTGCTGTGTGTATACACTTAAGACCAGCTTTCCCAGGCTACTGGGATAAACAGGAATCTTGTGCTTCAATTTATTGTTATTAGACCTGAAAGTAAGCACATGGACATCTCTATCACAGGTTTCTATTCTCTTTTTCGTAATCTCAGTCCAAGTCCCCCCCGATGTTCTGTACAATCCATCAGAACAGAAGTGTCTGTTCCACTGATTTCTTCTGGCTCTCCAAGGCTACTCTCATCTCTTCTGCTAGTGTCATTAAGTGGGATAACCAGAAAAATAAATTTAGGGGGAAAGAAGTTCTATTTGAATATTCATCTGATTCTTCCTGTTCTCCCAAGCAAAACTGGTAGGTCATTGTTCGGTCACAGCTGAATTAGTGTCTCTTCTCTGCCCCCGCCCCCAAATGAACCAATTCATGGTTCTCAATGCCAGCATGTTATAGTCTGTTCCAATTACTGTGATATCCCAAACTTTCCATCATTGCCTAATATATGACCTAAGATCTAAGCTTACTGGGCTTTTCCGGTACTGTAGTTAGAGGTGTTGCTTTAGTTTCACTGGCCAGGTGACTACCAAAGGACAAAACTGAGTAGGAGACAGCTTTCCTCCTGATCTTTCATCTTCTTGTAGGGTGCTGGTTTCTGAGCTGTGACCATATATTAACCAGAATTTGGAATTGGGGAAACTGGGAGCGGAGCATTATGAAATGAGAGTCTTGGATGGCTGTGCCCAAGACAATGCTCTCTCCATCAATATTTTGTCTCTCTTTTGTTCTTAATAAAACATGTACACCCTACCCAAGTCTGCACATGGAAGACAACATGAGAAACATTACGGAAATGTGTTTAAACCCCACTGTCACAGGCAACACTTTCCATTTCAATCTCTCCTTATCATTACTGGCTAAGGACTGACCATACAGCAGTGCTGTGGTTGCTCGTGATGGAACGTAGCTGTATGTGCCACAGTGCTCTCTGTGGCCATGGATCAAAGTAACCACAAATAATTCTTACCAAATAGTAAATGACAATTTTCTTCTGCTCTCCTATGGCCTCTGGTGTGAAGATATAGTGCACCTGGATCTCCGTGGGGGAGCCACAACTTAATGTCTCAGGCTTTGGTTCAATTTTGAGGAAGCTCTTACTGGGGGAGTAGAACCGACTTATTCTGCGCATGGCATGCTCATATGAAGGTGTGATCCAGTCGCTGTCATAACAGTTCAGCTCAGGTTTATGATCAGCCTGATAAAGAAGAATAAAAAGTTCATAGCTGACCAAAACCAGGTAACAAGTCACATGAAAGTCCACAGAAAAACTCTGGGTATGTTCTATATTTCCCATTCTTAGAATAAGGTAGAGAACATGCACAGGAGACACAGAGAAGAGAGGTGACCTGCCAAGAAACTTGCTTTATCTTCCAGTTGGCAGAAAGACTGATAACCCATGGATAGATATTTCCCCTACTGATCAGAAAGACAGAAGCTTACCCCAGTCCCTCTGCCCTGTCTCTGCCACTCACTCGGATTTCCAGGGAGGCTTGTGTGAAGGTGGTAGTGTCTATGGAAAACCAGGATTGTCCCTGCTCATCTGTAGTGTAATTCCCTTTGTATTTGTCTCCATCCACAGAAATCGTGATGGTTTCATTGGCAATCGGAACATCAGTGCCATCTACCAGCTTCACCTAACAGAGCAAAAACAAACTTCAAGTTTTAGACTAGAAACAGAAAACAATTCCCAAGTCCTAAAACCTCTTCCCTCTTTTCCTCCTTGCCAGGGAGGATGTTTCTTTATGGAGAAGAACAAAAGACATGAATGTGGGAATGTGTGAGGTGAGTCCTGAGTTGTCTGAGGCAGCAACTGAGAAAATTCTTAGCAAAGCAATTTGAACAGCCTGGGGAAATTATCTGTCAGGGCCCTAAGTTCCTCAGTAAGTTTTAACTTCCCTGGCCAGCCTCCTTTGGGACCTCCACCACATATCATCTGCTTCTTGGTTCAGGAACTCTAAGTTCAGGCTTGTGCCTTGCCCAGTCCTTGACTAAAGGAGGTAGACCTACACCCAGCTTTTTTCCCAGCTGTTCCCATCTGGTTAACTGGACTTCCTTGGTTGAGCTCAGCCCTGACTCATCACCTCACATTGTCTGGTGGTCACTGGACTGTTGGTGGAACCTGCTACTGTCACCACCCCTGCTCTGCTCAGTCTGGTTGGGTACTGTGGGACTGTGCCCTTGTTGATGAAGTCACTACGCCTACCTATGCTGTGGTCACCCTTTGCACACAGATAACATTCCCTTGTGGAATAGCCCGTGCTTGCTACTCCCTGGTATTATTCTCATGTGTCAGAACAACGGGCCTTCTATTCTGTACTGGGCTGACTGCCAGGAGGTTCAGGGCCATGTGTCTGTGCCATCTGTGCCCCAACTATCAGTAATTCATTTGCCTGTGCAAAGGCAGAGGAAGGTGGACCATGTCATCTGCACACACTGCTATTCTATCTGATGGGATTGTGCACTTGTGAGTTTGCTACGTCATTTATTGTCCAGGGTCTCAGAAGTTCCCTACCCTCCCAAAGAGTGGGATCCCTGGTCTGTACTGAGAGTCCAGCAGGTCAAAGCTGATTTTGCTCATGATGGATGTGATCCCACAGGAGCCAGTTCCAGTCATCTCTATTCCTGAGAGAGAGCACAGTAAAGAGGGATTATTAATGAATAGCAGCATTTCTAGACATGCTACTCCACCTTCCTCATCTTTGCCAGGCCCTCCTGTTATGGCCTGCTGTCACTGTGCCATCTCCATGTGATACATACCTGTGCCATCTTCTGTGATCTTGCCTTGTACCTCAATGCTCATCTCATATCCCCTGCGCTGGAGCTGGAAGATCTTGGTCTTTACTACACCAGAAACACACCCACAAGCATCTGCCTAAGCAGGGGATTGGAGAGAAAATTGGAATTTTGTGAACAAATTTGGTGCCTTGTGGGACAAGAATAGATACCCCAAACCCAACATGCTTCTGTTCATGAAATCCCAGCCTTATGTTCTAGGGTTGTCTCCAAGACCAGAACTTGATTACAGCCTGTTTCCTAGTGTTTCATCCACACATGTTCTGTGTTCTGTGAGGTACTTGACACTCAGTTCTCCAAGGCATGCACAGGTTTCCTTGTTAACTCCCTCCTACCTTGGTTCTGGTTTTCTACCTGTTTCTACTGTAGTCTTCAGTCTTTTCCTTGTTGCCCTTTCTAATGTGTTTGACCCATATACAATACTGCCTTCTTGTTTTCTCCTCATCTTCTTTGCTCCTTGCTCCCTTCCAGTCCCTCCCACAGTTACAAAGTTCTTTCACAGCTTCTTTTCTCAGTTTGGGGATCAATAGCAGGGACCTCACAGCTGCTAACTGGAGATTTGTCACTAGTTTCAATGGGGTCAGGATTTCAGCTTCATCAGTTCTGTTTCCAGTTTAATGACTCACCTCTTAAGAATGCCTTCCTCTGAGAAAATCTGCTTCCCCTCCACCCCAACAGAGTGCTATCTCTGATGTCTTACTATCTCCCAACAGTTACAGATTTGGCCTCCCTTAGACAACAATGCCTATTACCCGTAAGAAAGACCCCTACATTTTAATCTCGGGACTCACCTCCCTACTGAATTCTTCACACACAGCTTCTGCTTCTTTTCCATAACAATTTGAAGAAGAATGGGAAAATTTCCGGCACACTTGGACATTCACCAAACCAGGAACAGGCTTCCCATAGGTGTACCTATAATTGCAAAGTGTTAAACAATATATTAGATGATGAGACAATCAGTCAGAGTCACACTCAGACACATCTCCTTAAAGACCTCTGTGGATGCCTTGCTAATATTTCTTCTTAAAGGCTGACTAATCTGATATTTTAATGATTCTAGTGATTACATTTCCATCATTTCCGTGGTGAGATTCTTCCATCATCCACTAGAACCTGTTCTAGGTGGGAGGTCTCTGCAGGAATGCAGAAAAAGATTGTAGAAAATTATTTAAGCCAGGAGTATCACAAACTGCCAAAGGGTCAGTGAAGAAGTAGAAAGGCAACCAAGGGCTCAGGAGGAGCAATTTATGAATTAAAAATGAGAACATTGGGTTTGCACCACGTGTCAGATATCTGATCTGACATCTCTGAGTATTTGAGGGTTCAGGATTGGCAGAGAAGCTTTAACTGAGGAAATGTAAAGACAAAAAAAGAAAATGTACAGTAAACTGGGAGGAGAGAGCTGCAGATTGGTTTGGCATAATCTTTTAAGGAACATAGAGAAGTCCCTTCACTTTGACCGTTCAGGCCAAGTAGCAGGCTTAGAATTGATTGGGTGGAACAAGCCTGTACTAGGTGTCTGGGAAAAGTATGAAAAGC
This sequence comes from Haliaeetus leucocephalus, assembly GCF_000737465.1. Lineage (NCBI taxonomy): Eukaryota > Metazoa > Chordata > Aves > Accipitriformes > Accipitridae > Haliaeetus > Haliaeetus leucocephalus. The sequence goes on along the minus strand of NW_010972909.1, from coordinate 6,035,900 downwards.
CTTCCCCAGCTCTTCTTTCAGTCCTCAGCAGAAAGGAGGAGTGAAGGATAAGCATAAGAGATTTGCTCCAGCTCTATGACTCACAGACCACAGACGGACACTGGAATCTCATCGTCGTTAATAGTGATCATCTTGGGCAGCTTCACCAGGACCTCGTACTTGGGCAGCACTAGATGGGAGAGAGAAAGTCTGATATGAGAAAAGTGAAGGAGAGCTGTGTACTAACTACACAGCAACCCAAACACAGAGCCGGGATCATCTTCATAGGAACTATCACCTCTCTGTTGTCTTCAGTACAGCTCTGCTACCCCTTCCCTGGATTTTCTCAGCCTTCGCCACTGTTTGGGTTTAAAGGGAATTAAGGAGGGTTGTAGCCCTTACCTTCCCTCATTTGCAGCACATGCTCATGTGATCCCATTAGCACCAGACAGCTGTGTAGATCCCTTATATATGCCCATTCAGAAGGACATGCTGGTCCTGTGTGTTGTGTTCCATGTTTCACAACGCATAATTTTCAACTAAGACTTGGAGCAGCAGCACATTCACTGCCTTTGTAATTTACCACATTGAAACGGCTTGAATCATTGATTCTCTTGGCTGTTTCTTACTGTTCTGGAGATCCTGAGTTGCTGTTAGGCTCACTGATGCGTAGCATGTGAAACTGTCCTGCATGTCCTGACAGTTCTATTGAATCTAGCCACGGACTCTCAGGTCTATATTTTGAAGGGGGCAAGGCAGCAATAAAGCCCAATATAAAGGGTGGCAAGTAAAAGGCATATTTTGGTCCTGAGTATTAAATTACATCCCTCTTCCCATATTGCATCCTGCAACCCTAAGCCCCTGATTAGTCAAGCCTGGGACTGGACTAAAGCACGGAATGGCCTGCTTCCAGGTGGTGCACCTGAAGTTTTTTTCACAGTGCAAGGAAATAAGAGCAGGGAAGGTGCACACCCAGGCCCAGGAACTGGAAAGCAACCCTGGGTTATAGTCTAGACATAAATTTGCCTCTAGGATGGGAGGCAAAGCTCAAAGTTTCAACCCTAGAGCACATTTCCTCAAAAGGCTGTAAGAGAATTAGCAACAGGGGAGATTCATGGGAACAAATAAAAGAAAAACCAGTTTAGTATGAGGCTAAGAAAGGGACATACATCTTTGATTTTGGGTGGCAATCAGAATGATCTTTGTGGGAGGAGGCACAGCCCGTCTGTCACCATGGCAGGCCAAAGCCTATAACCAAAGCCTATAAAATTATTCACCGTGTTCATACTAGCCACCATGCCTGACTTTGAACCAAATAACCCAGCTCTCATGAACTTCAGTGACAATCATCTTCTTTGGGTCGCACCCTGCGTATTCCAGAAACAGCAGGTTCTGAGCAATGCACTGGGTCATTTGGGCTCCATGTACAGCCAGGGGGGAGCCTGGGAGTGCAGAGCACAAGGTGAGCAGCCTCCTCAAGGAGGCACAGAGCCTAGCCAGGGTACACGTCTACAAACACCTGAGAAGTTTTATTACAGAACTAGGGGTTAGAACACTCCCTGGGACAGCACATTTCTCCTTACTCAGTCTCTGCTACCACAGTGTTTGCATTGCTTGTAGCATTTGTGGAGTGTTCTTCCTCAAACTGAAGTTTTCTACCGAACATGTTTTCTAAGCTTTTGCAGAAACAAGGAAAAAGAGGAAAAAGAGAGGACTACAAGTGGAGAAACAGGACTGATGCAGATGATGAGAGAGGCAAAACAGAGTCACCAAAATATTGTCATCTTTTACTCCGTATCTAGTGCTACTTGCAACAAGCTGCTAGACAAAAAGCAACTAAAAGTCAGCTGAAATTGGTGCCACAAGCCATGCATAGGAAGCCTGTCAGACCCTGTACTCCCAAGAGCACTATGAGCAAATACAAGCTCAGACAAGTTGCAGATAAAGTGAGGAACTACCTCTGAAACACAGCACCTTCGGGGTCAGCCCCTCTGAACCCCATTGCCTAGGTATTCAGTCCCTCCCTCCTCCATGCCATTCCCAGGAAATCCCAAATTGAGAGGTCACAGTAAAAGGCACTGCTGTCAGCCCCACTTGCAGCCCACACCTCCTCTCCTTACCGTACTCCTCCACGCTGAAGGAGTGCTCCACATGGGACGAGAAGCTCTTCTGCACAACTATTTTGTAGGAGCCTTGGATGGGGTCTGTGGTGAGGGGGAAGGAGAGCTGCGTAAGGCCGGTCTCTAGTTCCACCTCTTGCCACTGGTACACACGGTTCCTCTGGGGATCCTGCGGGTTGGGATAACTCAAGGTCACAAGACTGCAGGAGGCTCCCAGGGACAGAGCAGTGGAGTGCCCAGTACATATACATCCCAGCTGGGAAATGTCTAGTTGTAATTCTTCAATAATCTGTGAGGTTCTGTGAGCACTTACCTGTCAACTCTGCATAACTAGCATGCAAGAAAGCTTTTTAACCCCGGAGGTCCTGTGTTGTCTCCCCCTCAGCTGTACCCACCTGCACAGCTACAAAGGATGGGGCCAGGAAGCTGGGAAAGAAAGACTGGCAAGGTGACAAGACAAAGAGATGGATAGCAGGAGTAAGCAGGGAGAAAGGAGGGAAGTTTCAGTCTCCTTCACTTGCTATAGAGCCTGCTAAAAGATTTTTTTCCGTGCCTGGAATAGAGACTGTCTGAATACCAGTGCATAATCTGCTGAGGAACGAGACACATGTTCTATCCATGGGACTGAGAAATGTACATGTGTGAGTCCACAGCTTGTGGTGGGGCAGGGGAGTGGGGACAGGAACAGAGGAAAGTATATCCCACATATGTGCATCCAGCTAGGAGCTCTCCCTTCTTGTCCCTCCCTGTTCCTAATGCTGGAGCTGAATTCTCATCAGTACTACAGCTGAGTATTGCTCATTATGAACTGACTATGAATAGGCTGTGCTCCAAATTCATCAGCTCAGCCCTAAATTTCTTGTAGAAGTCACTGAAGCAGCACAGTGGTGCTGTGTAGTTTGATGCACCCCTTCCAGGCTCCTCAGCAGGGTGGTTAATGTTTCCAGTCTTTCATTTTCTGTCTGCTCTTTGCATTGTACCTTGGCTGTCACCAAAAGTCTATTTACTTTAGATAGGTATGTGACTTCAGCTATGTGACTGTGTGCATTTACTTCACTGAGATTTTATCTCAGGGCTTAGGGAAAAGGGGATGTGAATGACATCCCCCAGTTGGAGGTCACTGGTCAGGAGGCAGAAGAGGGGGCCTTCCTCCCAAGAAGCGTGGTGGGAGGAAGGCACAGTCAGTAAAACGCATCCCACGGCTCTGACCAAATCCTCTTCACCACCACGTTTCAACCCTGCTGAAAAGCTCACCACTTATTGTGAGAGACACCACCGGGCTTCCCTGGAAGAGGAATTCAAGAAAATGTTTACAGCTGGGCTTGTGAACTTGTTGCCATTTCTGTGACGTATTTATAGGGAAGGCCTGAAAGTCAGTTTGTTTGTTTTTCTTCAGAAATGTTTTGGGTTTTTTTAAATGACAGAAGCAATAGGTCAGGATAAGAGTTCAGAAATAATAGGCTCATGCTAACTTCTGTCTTTGTGGCTGACTATGATCAATTAGTGACATTAAAGTGTGGACTGATGAATATTTATTTCCTTGTCACTGCTGATTTTAAGCCATCACCTTTCTTCATTCCTGCCACCCTTTCCTTTGGGCCAGTCCAAATTTCGTGCAAGCATGTGGTAAATAAACTGCACTGGCAGATCTGATCTGGACGAGAAAAATATCCTAGAGAAAAATGGTGAATTTGCTGCCAGGTGAGTTTCCCACTTTACAAGACGGCCTCGTAGACCTCTGTGAAAGCCAAACAAAGGGCAGTGCTGGACTGAGAAGGACAACTGAGGAAGGGAGATGTGATGGTGGGGGCGGAGGACAAGGCCTATATAGACTGGCTTAAACAGCACAGACAAACACTGTGGCTCACAGGCTGGAGCTGAAAACGCAGGATGGCCTTCCTAGTGATTTAAAATTGAAGCCGTTCATGGTACTGACACACACAAAAAAAAGGTTATGAAATTATTCAGCTTGTTAGGCAAAGGCATATAGGATTTCTGGAGGCAGTGGGTAGGATTTCATGAAATCCTTTAATGAAATTCCTGTATTTGGTCAAGTATCACCTCCTTGAAAGGGAAGGGACCTGTTCTACAACCTCATGGGAGAGCCTCAGCAGGAGGTAGTTTGGAGATACTCTCCTCCACCTGCTATCCCATACCACACACTCTCTTACTCTTCTTTCTCCAAATATTCACAGACTGTCAGTGGCCCACCAGCTCTGCAGCTCTGTTCTGGAAGTTTGATGGGGGGGAAGAGAGAGTGACAGCATTCTGACAGGAGAATAGAAAAGAGGAGCAGAGTCTGTTTCTGGCCCACCTTCTGCCTCCCCTGTTGTGAGAAGACCCCCAGCTCTAGAGAGAGATGGTGCAGAATGGAGACAGCAACCCCAAGCAGCAAGGAGCAATGACAGGACTGACTACATGGGACCCATAACCATGCAAAATGGCTTAAGATTTGTGCACACTAATTTCAGCACTGTTTGTGCTGCTGTCATGGCTTCAGGGTCCATTGCTGGGTCCTTCCCATCAGTTTTCCACCAGAAGATGTCCCAGATAATAATTGTAAATTCTGGTTTCTCAGCTGAAAAGGTGAGTACTTGAATCATTGACAGAAACATCATTCCTATTAACTTTTGTCCATTGCTGAAGTTCAACCATTTTAAAAAAACAGACAAAAAGGGCACGTTTGGGAAGATAGGCGACATCTACTTACATGATTTTGTTTCTTTAGTTTTGCTGGTTTGTTTAATGCAGTTCTGTGGTTTCAACTACACTTAACAGACAGAAAATCTTAGTTCTGCTTCGGAAGAGGAATAAGCCATTCTGATATGACCTCTAGGCAAGTATAATTCTGTTCACATCATGGCTTACACTGATTAACTCTTTTGTTCCTACGGCACATTCCCCAATCAAAGAACCATTGTCAGAACTTATTTTGATGCCCAACTACTCAGCCTTCCTTTACACAAAGGAGAAAGGTCATGCACCCATGTTTTTCCTTTTGCACCTCAGCCTGAAAACACCACTGCTGGAGACTAGTACCTCTGGGCCTGCATATTCTGCTGAAATAATAGACACGTAGTTATCCACTCACCTGAACATAGACAAATGGAAACTGTGGGGAAAGAACAAAGGAAAATCAGCGTTAGAGATATTAGTCATATATGGGTGGAAGTAATTTCCAGATTTGGACTGAAGGGCAGAAGAACAACCTTCTAAGAAGTCCTTTGAGTTCTTCCTTTTCTGTACTTGATCTGTTTCCTTAGTTCTTGATGGTTAAGGGATTCTCCTCTGTAATATTTTAGAGCCCCAACTTTTTGTCTTACCACGGTATGAAAATGTGATGAAGAGTTTTCAAAGAACTTGTCTGTATGAGGAACTGGTTGCCAAATAAGCTAGATGGTGGACTTACACCCCTGACCAGTTCCTTAAAACCAAGTCCTTGTCATGCTGCTCTCTCTGCCTCTAAGCATGTGGTTGCACCTACTGCCAGAAACAACTGCACATCTGTGACTTTCGATGGAAACTTGTCCCACCCATTTTTTCAGTAATGAGATCCCTGCCTGCATGCTTATCCACATACATTCCTTTGCAAATCTGGTTTTAAACACCTATAACTCTCTGAAAAAGGGGATATGTTTCTCAGTCAATAGAGACAGGTGGAGTGTGTCTGAGGACAGGGTATGGAATGGGTCAAGGATGGTGTGAGTAAGAAAGGATCATATGCTTTAAAGGCTGTCTTCAGTGGTTCTGGATGATGACAGTAACGGTGTTAATTGGGAATTAAGCTTCCTGGTTAACAACAAGGAATTATGGCTCTACCTTCTCATTCAGCGGGTAGAAGTCTTTGTCCAGAGAGATGATCCGAAACAGAACTGAAGGGTGTAACAGAAAAGAAGGAAATTCCACTGTTAAATTTGTAGCTGTTACCAGGAAATGCCAGTGTTTCAATAATTTATAACTCAGATTAATTCCATGGATCAACAGGCTCTGAATTAAGATCTCTAAGTTATGGAAGCAATTACTTCAGGCTCTTTCTCTTGCAAATGGTGAGAGGCAGACAAATTTAGAAGGATAATCAGGTCCTGGCTGAACTGAATTGTCCCTTGGGAGTGCCTGTCCTGCTTTGTTGATTCAGGTGCAGCCAAGGGAGACTATGCTTTGAAGTCATCCCAGATTTGTGCCTCTAGTTGAGTAGAGTGAATCTGAGCCTGTGCCTACATCTGGCTGAGATGCTGTGCCTGGAGGTTGGAGAACAGGAATGGTGAAGGTACCACATGCCCTAGATCTCAGCTGACAGAAATAAGATTTACTGAGCGCTTTAACTCCCCCCATGAAGGAGTCTGAAAACTTTAATAAAAGTGTGGAGCCTCTGGGGAATGAAGCCAGTAAGATTTTCTGCTGTCAGAGTCAACACCAACCCAATTCCCCATACCTGTCTGTCCGGGCTTGTAGATGGGTTTGTCTGTCTGGACGAAGACCAAGCTCTCAGAATTCTTGACCAGCACCGACTTGCGGCTCCTGAATTGCAGTGTTGCCCCCTTCACCATCACAGTGAGAAATGCCACTGATGTGCTATTGGATTTTGGAAGCTAAGGGAAATGAAGAGGATAACTGCTTTACTGATTCACCCCATTGCACTCAGCCTTTGAAGGACGGAGTATTAGCTACGTCTGACAGTTCCCTAAAGGGACACCAAAGACTCAGTGCTGGAAGCAAGAGAAAAACATGATTTTCTGATATGAACTTGGAGGGCTTGTCTCCTCTGTCTCAAGAAAATCTTCTTCCTTCAGGAATTGTTGCAATGACAGATCTTCTCCATTTCCTTGAGTTTTCTCCATGCTGCTTCTTCCTCTCCTTCCAATCCCTTCCTTTGTTTATACACTTTCCTTAGAGAGATATTGAATCTCATCTTGTTCCATCCTATGATTTATCAAAATGGAAATCAACCCAGATTAATTATTTAGGGGATGGGACCAGTTACTTACATTACTCACCAACCAGCCTTCTGCAGGAAACAATCATGAATAAGCTCCAGAAGGAGACAAATGACCTCATGGACCTCACTGTCTTTAACCATTCCCCAGCTTCTACAGTTCTCATTCTACTTTGCTATTATTCCTCTGGGGCTTACACAGATCAAACAAACATGGGGTATGTTCTGTCAGTCAAAGTTCTAGGAAGAAGGATCCCAAAAGTGTTCTCTAAGGTCTGCATGCATAGAAATATTATAGAATTTGATAATGGTGGAAAATTATTCCTCATAAGGCTACCACAGTCAATTTTTCACATAAAATTCATTTGTTGTTTGGTTTAGCTTAGAAGTCTCTGCAGTGTGTCTTATTTCTCATTTCTGGACTATTTAGATCTACTATGCCACATCAGTAAACACAAGGCATCATCCCACAAGGATGAGATACTCACCGAGAAAGGGATGCAGGTGAACACGTCGTTCTCCGATACCACATCATCAATCAAGCTCCTGTTTTCGCCTTGATACTCGAGTGTGGCACTCAGCGTCACAGATTCATTCAGGTGGGTCAGTTGAACACAGACTTTTTCAGGAGAATCAGTGTGTATCAGAAAGGGCAGTAGCACCATATACTGCCTAGGAAGAGAGGGAAGCAAGAATCGGATCAGAAATGTGAAATGGTTTTAAGGAAACACTATTAAGTGAAAGGAAATTAACAAATCAGCATGCCTAATCCATTACTGTCCCTGTGAATAGCAGTGCATATACACGAGCATTCATTTTATTTTAGGTTTATACATATTAAACTGCCTAACTAATTAGCCTAAAAGTAGGAAAATGCTTGCAGTGGAAGGAACAATTTCTATGCTAATAGAGAGTCCTTTACAAAGGATGTTTTGTTCCGCTTCACAGCAGGGAGCAAGGACGGTGTGAAAGGTTCCAGGCTGTTAATTGATTTTTGTATATCCCACAATCTCCTATTGAGACTCAAAGGCATTAGCTTAAAAAGGTTGAAAATTCAGCAGTTTTAGGGTTGAGAAAAACACCCACTTGTCTGGCTGCTCCTGCCTTTGCCTATCCAGGTTTCCAAATCCTTCTCATGCTGAGCAAAAATGTGAGTGCTTGCAGTTTGGGACCTTATTAAGATGAGCACACAAAAGATTTCCGAGGGTAGTGTTTTATTGCAACACAAGTGTACTTGCATCTTCAAAGAGCTTTTGACAAAGGTCCCTCACAAAAGACCCTTAAACTAAGCTGCCATCCAATAAAAGGGATCATTTTACTAATTTTTTCTAATAAATCAATTTATTAATTCTGACCTGGATTAATTGGTTAAAAGATAGGACACAAAGGGTAGGAACCAGTGAAAATCTCTGGAGTCTGATTTGGGACTCCTGTTGTTCAGTACACTTCTAAATGACCCGGGAAGTACAATTTTCTGGTAATTGTCCAGGGTAAGAAAAGACCTAAAAGTGACTTACATATTTGTGGAGAACTTTTGTCATATGGTGGGACTGTGTAGCAACAATAGCAAATGAACTGTTCAAAAAGGGAAAATAAAAGAGGAAGAAAAAATTACCCCAACAGTATATATGCTATCATGTATATGCTGTGTCATTAAGTGGGCTATTACCACTCAGACATGAGCGCTGTTGATCACTCTTGGAAAATTCTCATTCAGTGACAAGTGACAAATGGACTGGAGGGAAATGTTCAGAAAGGAACAGAGGACAAATCAGAACATATCATTTTGCCATTGTATAATTGCAAGGTACTTCCACATCACATATATGGCATGCATTTAAAAAATTGATTTAGCAGAAAAGATTCAGTGAAGGATGGCAGAGATGATCTGAAATCTGGAATGATTTCCATAGGAGGAGACACTACATAGATGAAGAAGACTGAAGACTCTTCAGCTTGGAAAAAGGCATGACAGAAAGCTATAAAGTCATGATGTGCACAAAAGAAAGTATGGTTTGTTCATCACCTGTGACAACAAGTATAGTAAACAACACCAGGTGAAAATATTAAGCAGCTGGCTTTAAAATAGAAGGGAGCAGAAACTTTTTCACTAATGTACAAAATCAAACTGAAGAACTTAATGTACCAAGTGCTGTAAAATACAAATGTATGATTCTGGTATGGCCAGCCTGTGGCTCTTGAGTCTTCTGGCACTCTCAAGCAGTCCAAGAAGGGCACGTATACGCTGTCACTCCCTGCCTGCCAGTAACTCTCCAAGGCATATGGTATCTGCCTTAAGGCACCAGCTATATAAAATTTGCTATGAGGCTCATAAGGGCAAGAAGATCAGCTGCTCCTGATATGAAGGTTATTTAAAATGTCCTGGGTAAATTCATTGCCCAGAAATGGCTAGAAAACATAGCAGCATAGGTGTAATCCCTGCCACAGTAAGACCTTGAACCTCTGATAGGAGCTCCATAAGGCTACAGCAGGCGGGAAACTCATTTCCACAGTGCTCACCTTGCTCTTCTACTCTGCCCCTTAGCACCTATGACTGACCATGAATGCAGATAGAATACAGAACCAATGTAGTCCTCTGGTCTGATGCTGGACCATTTTCATGGGCTTGGTATTCCTTTTTCCCTGTGCACATTCAAGCTATCCAAATGCAGCAGCAGGAGGCTCTGGTGGCAATTTAGTCTGCAGGGCATATTAATCATTGTGTGCATGGGACAAAACCTGTGGTCAGGACTGCTCATACCACTTTTCCATGGAACCTCCACTGGGGAAGGCTAATGTGCACCTTGCCAGATGGTGCCAGCCCTGGAGAAAGAGATAGCTGGGCCCATTCAGAGCTTTTTCGAAGCTTCTGAGCTTTTTCGAAGTCCTAAAGCTACTGTAGAGGCAGCGGGACCTCGGCATTGCCTCCGTTTCCCTCACCACCAGGCGACAGGATGAAGCATGGAGAGGAGCCAGCCGGCAACTCTGGTCAGCCCGTGCTGCTGCAGAAGCAATGAAAGGAGGGAGCTCCAGCCACCCAGGGAGTGACTTACAGCTTGTGGCTACCTGCTCGCCCCAGCGCTCCCCTTCCTCCACAGCCCTCTCACCACAGCTTCACCCTGTGCCTGGTTCTCATTTCCCCTGCCCGCTGTCAGTGTCACTGGCAGTCTGACTGTAACGTCCCATCTACTGAAGGGACAGCGTGACCTAGTTCATGGGGAATTTGGCCTCATTCCTCTTCCTGTTCACTGTTCTCCTGAAATTTTGGCCAACGCGCAGAACTTGCCCCTACACCGGCTTCCCCGCCTTTGAAACAAGGATATGAAATACGCTGACCTCCCTTTAGCTGTTTTGGGATGTGTTGGTGAGAAGAGCTAGATGAATTAAAATGCTATGAGACCTTTAAGTAACTGGGGTCACAAAGTCCGTGTATAGACGTTCCAGGACAAAAAGCATCTGGGTGGCCAAAAGAGACCTCAGCAGTCTCCCTGCGTGCAATGAACTGTTCTGACAACAGAGGCAGTGAGTCTGTCAGAAGCAGGCATCCAGGAGGGATAGGAGACCCTAGAGAAAGTGGCTGGGGCAAAAATAATGAGTTTGTCTGTATAGAGAAGGTAATACTCTAGCTTAAGATGCACTAATATCTGTGTATTGACTCTCAGCTACTTCCTAGAACAAACACGCAACCAAAGAAGACAGTGAATTTCATCAGCTCCATCAGTCCAAATCCATACCTGCCAATTCAAGTGCCATCAGGACCTTGCATTTCTGACCATACGCAGTGTATTCCCAAGCACGGCCACTGCATTGTAAAACAGCTTGCATGCACAACCACATACCAGAACAGGAGAACAATACCTCCTGTTGAATTCTTCCAGAACAGAGCCAGAGCAAGAAAAAAAAATCTTGCTGTCAGTATCTTACAGAATCCTAAAATTTTTGGATGCAAGGAACCTCTGGATGTCTCAAGCCCAACTTCTCCTGCAACAGACTGTTGCAAAGGACTCCACAGATGGAACTTCCACCATCTCTCTGGTTCACCTGTTCCAGTGCTGCACTGACTTGGTGAATACATTTTTTTTCTAATATATAGTCCGAATCTCAATTGCGTCTGCTATGCAGCTGGCCACATCTGAAACAGAAACAGCAGCAACTGCTTCTGCTCAAAGAAGCAATCTCCCTGCTTGGTTGGAAGCTTCATTTTGTCTTCAGTTCAAGGACGGCTTCCCTTCTATGTTGTGCACAGCATCTGATCTACCCTGCAGCACTTGAAATGGAACCACTACCCGCATAGTACCTAGCAATTCACTGCTCGGACTCTGCTGCCTCCCTACTGGGGTCCTATCTTCATTCTGTGGATCCCTACTACAGCCCACTCTCCCCCACCTCTCCCAGCCCTTCCTCCTTCTCCCCTCCCAAACTGGTGCTCAGGTCAGGGACAAGGAACAGCATGTTGCTCATAGGAGGAGAGGTCTGAGCAGTACTTACTCATTCCCCTTCCCCCTGATCTTGGTCAGGGATGAATTAAGATTACTTAATTACATCAGAATACTGTAGGGAGACCAGAGAGATCTGCCTGACCCCAAAGCAGACTTGGTTGGCTGATCTACCCCAGAAGCACCCAAACAGGGCAGGTCAATGAGGGTTTGATGGTACACCATGAGTCCAAGGTCCTTCCGTCTGAGCCGGTCACCACTTCACCTCTGACCACACAGTAAGTGGCAGCAGTAATGCTGCACCTTCTGCTACAGCTGCCAGCACTACTGCCGTGCTTGTGGGCACGAAATCTCTGCAGCAAGCGTTGAGATCCACGTCGGTGAGAACTGCGCTTCTGTCAGCACAGCGAGAGGCACGGCGTGTGACGGCAGCCGGGCTCTGGAGAGGGAGGCTGCTCCCGTCCAGGCTAGAGGCTCCGGAGCAACCCGCTCCAGTAGTCGAGGCTGGGGTGGGGATGGCAGACTCCAGTCTGCCCGTGCCATCCCGGGCTGCCCCTCTCCTCGGGACCCTCGGCAGAGTGGGTGCTGCAGCCGTGCTGCTGGTCTGCAGAGCCCTGGGGTGGATGCCCCAGGGGAGGGTGCCAGCGCCAGGCTCCACGCCAGAGGAAGAGAATCTAGGTCACAGATCCTCTTTGGGAACAAGTACATCTGATGCTGCCAAGGGAAACAAACTGGCTTGAAAGCAACAGGAGAACGGGGAGAAATAACTCGGTGGTTGAAGCAAGGATACCACGGGAAAGGCAAGTACATGGATTCTGGCATCACGCCCACAAAACCCCAGGCACCTGAAGGTTTCTAGGCAGGAATATACTTAGGCAAAGATGTTGTGAGGATCCAGGGCTGGACTAGCAGGCAGCTGCAGGGCAGGAGTGTGGGCAGTGGCAGAGCTGGGGGGACAGGGTGTCCCAGGGCTGTACAACCAGGGGGTTGCAGGGTGGGAGCACTTGCAGAGCTGTGCAGGAGGCTCAGGGCTTGGCTACTAGTGGGGCGCAGGGCAGGAGTGGAAGAAACTCGCACAGCTGTTTGACAGAAAGGAAGAAAACTGAAGGAAAAAAGGAGCACTGAGACCTCCCCCCCCCTCCACATGTGTAGCTTACGGTTCTGTGGTGGGAGAGGTATTTCCAGGAAGGAAGAAGAGGAGAAGGAGGAAGATGTTTGGTTTGCTGGGCAGCCCGTCCTTCCCCATGGTGCGGAGCAGGTCGTGGTGAGTCAAGCAGACACCCAGTCTGGTCCGGTGCTGCTGTTTTCCTGCACCTTGTAATTTCCCTCCACTCTCTGCTGGGTCAGCCTCTTTATAACTGCTCTCTGCAAACAGCCCAGGGGCTGGAGGAGATAAGGGCTGGGGGCCAGGACCCATCCGGAAACGGGGAGAGGCGGTACGGAGGAGCTGGAACAGAGGGACAGTATTTGGCCAGAGACTTTCCAAGTGGGGGAAGGGTATTTATTTATTTATTGCGTAGTGCTTATATTAGAAATCTTTGAATGATTCATGCCCTGCTTTCTTTAACCCATTAGAAATCCACACTGTTGGGGAAATGAACAGTGTTCAACACAGGGGAATATTCCCTGTGGGCACCATCCAGTCACAGCACTCTCAAGTGGGATACTGTGATCTTTTGAAACCAAAAGCCAGGTTTATAGGCATTTTAAGAACAAAAGGAAACCCACCGACAGAAACATTGCCCGCATTGTGTTAACAGAATACCGCAGGAGTTTGCTGACACAGTTGCTAACAGAGCTACTATGGGTTAGACAATCTGTCAGGATTACAACCCAAAATGAGGTGGGGTACTGGTCTAGATATGGAAATTAGTTCTGTTTCCACTGTGAACATGCACAAATATTACACAATGCCTTTGGGAGACATCTTTGCCTCCCCAGCATGGTGATCACCTCCTGTCATTCAGTGTCACCTGGAGTGCAGATGTTCCAGGTGTTCCAGGTGGCTCCTCGTTCCCTTTGCCACATTCAGATCTGTGCTTCTGTGAGTCACGTTTGTAATAAAAGTCACTCAGAAATAGTGCTGCTCACTTGACTCAGTCTTCTGCAAACCTCTGGTTGTAGCAGCTTATCCAGAAGTTGGATGTAGTAAGAAAAAAAGTTTGCTAAATTCCAGCAGGTCATTGAACAGAAATATTCAGTCCAAACTACAAGCACTGCCTGAGAAGCCTAACTAGGTGGGATGTTTGCACCAGTCCATGGAAAACCGCTAAATCACAGCTGTAGGACTGTCAGTATGCCCTCCTGTGCCTGCGCAGTGAAAGGATTCGGTAACACTCTTTATACAGATTCATGATTCCTGTGAAGATTTCTATTGTGCACGAATAACCAAGCAGAGAAAATGCTTCAGCATAAACCACCTTGAATGTGTCTATGTGAATCCACATTAATGGCAGAAGTTCTCTGTTCTGCTTATTAGATCACAACAGCACAGGCAGCCCTATTTGCTCTTTGCCTGAAGATTAAGCTTTGAAAAAGAGTGAATGTTAAGACTGAATGTTAGCTATACAGTGTGTCTTGACTCTGATGTAGTAGCCAGAAAACTGCAGGGAAGAGCGGTGCAAAGGACCAGGAGAAATATCTGAGGATGAAAGGAAGTTTAAGACTGGCTTTCAAAAATCAGGCACAGTCTTTTGCCGAATACAGTTTAACACCTTTTATAAATCACAAAATTTAGGAAAACGGTTGGGAGGCAGCCAGTGTCTGCTGGGGGGAAGTATTATATAAATGTCATAGGGAGAAGGAATGAACGCATACTCACACAAACCAAAAGATTTAGCGGATTATCAGTTCGAGATGGAAATACTGATTAAAAAGTGGTTGCATAACTACCAAGTAATAAAAACCATACAGATCTTTCTCCAGAAATGCCCCCTATTGTCTGTCCTCTCACTCCCATCTTCAACTTCTCCAGTAAATAACTCATGCAAAATAGCAGTTTTCAAAGCAATAGTGTCCTGGGCATTTGCTGGAAAACATGACTCATCCCAAGTTGCCTGTTGTCATTCAGGCTTCTGTAAACCGAAACCAAAAAGAAATCCGAATGGACACATGCAAAGTACACTTTAAGGGTAGGCACGTAAAACTAAAATTCATAGATCTATAGGGCCTTCAAAACCAGTGATTCAATGGAGATCCTATTCGCTATCGTCTTCTTCCTTCTGCTAACCGGTTTACCATCCACAAGGTATAAAATACGTGCTTCTCAGTCTCCCAGGAACCACTTACCAGCTCCCTGACACCCTAATGCCCTCTTTGCTCCACAAGCCCTAACCTCCCCTTAGCTCAGGCAGTTGGTTCTTCAGCTGGTTCCTGTCTGAGAAAGTTCAGAACAAGGGGTCTGAACTTGTACTTAGCTTGAAAGCTGTGCTTTTGCACTCCTGAAGGAGAGATTGTGCGACTGAAAGACTGGCTACTTCTTCCAACAAGGCTAGCTGCTCTAATAAAAGATAGCACTGCTGAAAAAGGCATGCAACATCTTTACCATACACAGTGATGACTTCATGATTTTAACCACAGGGAAGATATATTTCCTCTTATGATAATACTTCATACGTGTCTGAGGTCACTGTGCACCTGGCAGGTCAAGAGACAACCTGTACGTATCTAATAGCTTCAGTGACTAGTCCCCATATTAAGCTGGTACAAAACTTAAGTGAATCATTGTACCTAAATGTTGATCACAAAGAATTTAAATAAGGCCACATCACAGTAAACGGTTGATATAACCAAGATGCCTAAATCTAATTTCTTATAACCCTCCAAGCAGAGTGGATTTCTATACTAAATGATAGCAATTAATTTTGGTTCATCCTGCGTGAAAATGAATGATTACATATGTTTACTCTCACTTTTAAAGGTAGCACATATTTTGGCTGTTCCACAGGAGGTTTTAGAAACTTATTTATTTCCAGCGCTAAATCAAAACTAGAACTTTATTCTAAAATTTTATTTTGTTCCAACGAACACTTGGGAAAATTAGCTTAATTCTAGATAATTCTCAGAGACGTTACAGTGATACACTGATAAGTTACATGTGCTGATGCATTGGATTTCCTTTCCAGGTATTATTGTACTGAAATGGAGCAAGACACCAGGTCAGTAAGAAATGGACACCATGGGAGCACTTCTACTTTGCCTGAATGTATCATTATGACTATTTTTTTATTTTCTGGAGCATTTCATTCTCCACAATATTTCCTTCTCAGGTTCCTTTCCACCATAAATAAAATACATTATTTTGACCAACTCACACAAAAGATGCAATTAATAAGTTAATACAGGCCATCATAAATATTGATAAATTCCAGTCACAGCAAACCTTATTCTGCAAAGTTTCTTATAAGCCATACAGTCTTCACTGCATTGGCTAGCAAAGATGACAGAAAAATGTGAAGTGTCCTACACATCCCAGTTTATGACCACTATAGAAAACATATTTTCCCATGAAAATAAAGTCAGATATCGAGCCGTGCAATTCTAATCACTTTAACCCATTTCTGGTATATTTTCCTCTGAGTTCTTTTCAGTTTCTACTGTTCAGCTTTGTAGATGACTACCAATTGTCCGGTAACAGAGTGGCTCACTGGTCACTGCAATTGCAGGAAGAAAAGGTG
This sequence comes from Haliaeetus leucocephalus, assembly GCF_000737465.1. Classification (NCBI taxonomy): domain Eukaryota; kingdom Metazoa; phylum Chordata; class Aves; order Accipitriformes; family Accipitridae; genus Haliaeetus; species Haliaeetus leucocephalus. Next base: position 6,019,756 of record NW_010972909.1, on the reverse strand, counting down.
TGTGTGGGTGGGTGTAAATACCCTTAGTACTATCACAACACTATTATGTGCAGGAATCCTTGTTTGCCCCAGCAGTATTAGGCAATTTTGGAACCACTGTCAGCAAAGGTAAATAATCCCAAGACGGACACCTGCTTCTTTATTGTGTTCCTGTTGTGCCTCCTCAAGGACCGTAGCACAACGCTCAGCCCTCAAAGCCAAACCAAAGCAATAAACTGAACTTCAACCTTTGGCTTTTAAGAAGACGCATGTGTTAAAAGAAAAAGCTGAGGAAACAGCTCATGGTGACACTGGTATCATGCCTAAGGTGGTCAATGCACTTTCACACAAGAATTCCTGGTGGAAACCAGCAGCTCTAGCAAGGGAACGTCTCTCTTCAGTGCCTACAGCAGCTTTGCATGGTGTCGTGGTTTAACCCCAGCCAGCAACTAAGCACCACGCAGCCGCTCACTCACTCCCCCCGCATCCAGTGGGATGGGGGAGAAAATCAGGAAAAGAAGTAAAACTCGTGGGTTGAGATAAGAACGATTTAATAGAACAGAAAAGAAGAAACTAATAATGATAATGATAACACTAATAAAATGACAACAGTAGTAATAAAAGGATTGAAATGTACAAATGATGCGCAGGGCAATTGCTCACCACCCGCCGACCGACACCCAGCCAGTCCCCGAGCGGCGAATCCCTGCCCCCCCACTTCCCAGTTCCTAAACTGGATGGGACGTCCCATGGTATGGAATACACTGTTGGCCAGTTTGGGTCAGGTGCCCTGGCTGGGCATGAGAAGCTGAAAAATCCTTGACTATAGTCTAAACACTACTGAGCAACAACTGAAAACATCAGTGTGTTATCAACATTCTTCTCATACTGAACTCAAAACATAGCACTGTACCAGCTACTAGGAAGACAGTTAACTCTATCCCAGCTGAAACCAGGACACATGGGGACAGGTGAGAAAACAGTCACCCTGAGACTTACATTAACAGGTCCAGTTAATGAAACTGTGTTAGCTGTTCAGCTAAAGGCTGAAAAAAAATCTTTCAGGAGAACAAAGAAAAATGAATTCAGTATTTTTATACTAAAGGAAATCCAAATAATGATATTACTTTCCACCGCCTATGTAGCTCAAGCAAAGAAACCCAACCCAATTTATTTCAAATGACAAAAAAACATTACAAGAAAAAGTACTTGTATAAATTAATAGGAGTAACACCAATACCCAGAGAGATAAAAGAGGGTTTATTATTGTGTGGGAGACAAAATATTTCACAGGCCATAGTGAAGAGAAGGTCCTCTATCAGAAAACCTCAGACAATATGAGCATTATACAAGTTGTAACATGCAGATAAAAGAAGATATGCAATGAAATGAAACACCACAAAAAGGCTTTATCAGCTAAATTTCAAATGAAACTGAAAATATCAGAGCAAATAAAGGTTGTCCACTTTAGTGGGTTGTTGAGTATCTTAACTTGAGAGAAGGACCTGGTGGCAGATTAACTGCCTTTCCCAGGCACGGGCATCTGGGCTGCCAAATACAACTCATATTTCTGTCATGTCATATGAACAAATGAGTAAATTCAGGCATGGCAAAGGCATCAATGAATTACTCTCATTTTAATGCACTTTGTAGATTAAATTGCAAACCAAATTGGTAGCTGGGTTTTATAAATAGTCCTGTGACTATACTTTGTGTGATGTAAGGCTAACCCATTTGTAGGGTAAGCCCTATACAAAGTAGGGTTTATCCACCTTTCCCAGCTGTGTTATAACAAACATCACCTATATGTATAAACTTTGTCTTGCCTTAAAATAAATCTATACAGTATGTTGCAAAAAAGGCTGCAACCAACGTTGTTAACCCTCTGGCAAAAGAAATCAGCAGTGTGTCTGTCTGGTACTTAGAGTGCAGAGTTATACACAGAGTTGGCTCAGTTGCTGAAATCCCACTGTTAAATCCATTAAAGGTAATCAGTGAATGATATCTAATAATTTTAAAATATATAAACAAGAAACTAGCTGTTTGCATGTTCACAGATATTTTTTTGGATATTACAGAGAAATTAAGATAATCCCTGACATAGTAAAGAATGAAAAGCTATTTTCATTTATACATTTGTATTACTCAGACCCTTGCCAAGGAAGGGGAGAGAAAAAGCCAAAGCATTTACAACTGTGTCTGAAAACAACACTTGGGACAGTTAACTACACTCTTTTTGAGTCATATGCCTCCTCTTTTCAGGTAAAACCTTACCATATAAAAAGACATACAAAATGCATATAGACTTTGTGTTTATCTTTCGGTTTAGCTGTGATGTTATTGCCTGGGCTCCCTCTCTCCTCGGATTGGGTACAGGCATCTCATGAAGGTCCTTCTGCTGGCCCTGAGGTTGATGTTCAAGGCAGGTGGAATGAGTTGGAGCCAGGCTCTTCTCAGAGGTGCACAGGGGCAGGACCGGAGGCAATGGGGCAAGCTGCATACAAAGAAACGCTGAGAAAGCAGAAGGAAAAATGCTTTCCCTGAGGGTGATGCAACAACAGAAGAGGTGCCATGGGCTAGCCATCCCCAGAGACCATCCAAACTTCATGGCGTAAGGCCGTGAGCAAGAGTGCCGGCAGAGAAAAAGACCGTACTTACATGGCATAGGCATTTCAAATATTTTTCCCATTTAGATCTGGCATTCATTTAGCTACAGAAAAGTGAAACCCCAGATCACTGCCGCCCTCTGAACAGCTTTGCTAGAAGGCGGCAGCAGCGGGCTGTGCCGATGCCAGCTGCTGGATGGACCACGCTTGCTGCGCCGGCTGTGCAAGGGGGTTTGCAAATCCAGCTGTGCTGGGGTGGGGGGACCTGGCCTCGCATCATGGGGGTCTTGGGCCCAGAGCCTGCTGGCTTTGTGCTTAGCTCAGTTACTGACTTGCTGGGGAACATCGGGCAAGTCCAGGCCTCTCTCCATGCCTGAGATGTCATTTGGTTCTCAAGACACAGGTCTTTCCCCAGTGCAGAGAGGGGCTGCGATGCAGCTGGTAAGTGTTTGTCCGGATCTTTGAGGTGGAGGATGGTACAGGGAAGCAAGACAAGAAGTCCTAATGGAGTACCAGGCAAGGAAATCAGACAGTCTCATGTTTAACCCTTTCCCCTGCACCTCAGCTTCGTTCTGTTGCACCTTGTTAGGCAGGGCAGGGCTGGTCAGGTTTGGCCCTTCAGGTCAGGGAAGGGGGTACGAGCCGTGATGCTGTAACGCAGCTGGAGAACACGCCATTTATCAGGACCTTTTTGAACACAGTGTCTTCCTACAGAGCCTGCCCTGGCTGCATTACACCACTGCACTTCCCTCTCGTTTTGGGATTCCCTGCACTGGACACAAGTGGTTGGAAGGGAACAGGACAAGACCTCGCCTAAGCAGGCAGGGGCTGTGAGGAGACATCCAGCTGCGCACCCCACACTCGGCACACAGGACTCACCCCGGCACAGACCCCGGGTCACGGAGTATAAGTGCGGACACCCCTTGCCTTGACAGGAGGGACAGCAAGGGGAGCCAGCGCTAGTCACTTCCAGTAAAGTGAAGTAGAAAACATGTGGCACAGTTATGCAACTGCCTGTGGTAATCACCCAGCCTTCACTTCCCCGTGGGTAGTGAGCCAAAGAGTGGGAGGCTGAAAAAAATGTGCGAGGTTAGCACTTTAGTAGTATACACGCAGAGCCCTGTCAATACACAGTATGGTGATTTTTACTCCCTGCCCCATAATGCCTGCCCCATTCATATTTACCCTCCCTTCACTCTCAAATAGGATTTTTTAAACCTCCCAGCTGTCAGGTTATGTACACAGTGTGACAACATGGGGTCCAGAGGCCTTCTGAAATCACGTTCTTAAGGGACGTCCTGGATTGCCCAGCAGGAACACTGGTATGGCACTGGGGGGAGCAGAGGACTCCAGGGCAGGTTCACAAGGCATCAGGAGATCAGTGTGCTGAGCTTGCAGGAGGATCACAAAAGGGAAGTGCGAGAAGTTTCCTTGAAGGAGGCTTGTAGGTCCTGTATTCAATGTAATGCCTTGCTTTTAGGATTTTCTTGACCCTCAAAAGGTGACCCTTTAGGAGGTCGAGCAGAAAGCAGCTTTCTCTTGCTGTTGGAGTGCAAGACTAGCTGACACAATGTTGCTTCTTCACTTGAAAAATTTGTGAGAAAACTTTTCATTTTTACTCTGAAAAAAAAAAATTAAAATGTACGCGAGTGCTGTTCCTCAGGAAGCCCTTCTATGATGCTACACGTTTCATAGCCAGTAGTGCCAGGGATGTGACCATGTTTCTATGTCACCTGTCTGATGAATCAGATGGTGGGGGTCGTTTGACTGCAGACAGGGCCCTACCTCCGTAATTGCCTAGCAGGTAGGTGGCAAATGAACTCAAAGAAATAATCATAGAGTGAGGCTGAGTTGTTTCCTCAGAGCATTTAGACAGATCATCCTTTCTTGACTGAAGGTTCCTCAGGCACATTTCTGGTCTTCTCTGATCAGTGAATTGGTTGGTCATCACTCACACTTCATATTTGACAGAGGGAGGGTGGTGATGAGAAGACATGAACATCAACAAGTAGGTAACAAGATCTGGAAAATAAAAGAAGTCATACAGCTGAGGTCTTGCTGTGCCATTGTTGAACAGCTTGGCACTATTACCTGTGACACTGCAGGGATCACAGAGGATTTGAGCCAGAAGGTGGAGCAACCAAATTCCCTGGACCAAGGACTCCTTTGTCTAACGAGAGTGCTGGGTAAGCAACTGAGGGGCCTAAGCAAGAGAATGCTGCTATACTGGAGCTCATCTTTCTGGGGAGATCCATTTGTTTTTTCTCTAGATTTTGCATCCTGCTGCCCACATTGTGGATGAGACTCATCATCTACAGTAAAAAAGCTTATTTTCAGTTTCCAGAACAAGTGTGGTCATTAAGGGTCCTCTTCTTCTAACTAGGCCATGGCATCAGTCTTTAGCAGATCCTTCAGTGTGAACTCCACACGAGCAGCAAAGCAATTCCCATGGCACAAATAAACTTTACAAAGAAGGATTTAACACAAAGGGAAGTAAGATTGTCAGAGCATTTTAGTCAAAGACATTCTTGTGATTATACTTGTTGTTATCTCTTTTTTTATTCATAAGAACCTGTATTTCAGAATAGCTTTTAATGTACTTCTAACAGAGCCAAAGCCAGACCCATAGGAGATCCAGAAGCTGCAGAGCAGGCACGAGGGCACTGGCAGACAACCATAGTGAAGTTTTGAATTTCCCATTTCTCCTAGTGTTGCTGACTCAGTCCAAGGACCTGCACAACGGTTTCAGTGGATACTTATATCTGTCTTTATTCTATGGTAGCTTTTTTAAACTGAGATGTGCAAAACCAAGCACAGTAAACCAGAGTCTGTGCCTTTAATGGGACAGGACCATGGTATCTCAGAGCACCTCTTGGGCCAGTGACCCTGATTTTCTCACATTTGGGGAAATAGAGTTTGCTTAGCCTGTGTGTCTTGCCAAAATTAAAGTAGTTTGACCTTCTGAGACTTAGAACATTCCCCATGTCTCTGGGATTGAATGATATGATGCCTCAGGATTATTGGATTACAGAGGAAGAAATGACATTCAGTCTAGTGGGTGTCCCTGTCTTGCTTAGTTAACAATTAATATACTTGCTTCAGCTTCAGGTGTGTGGCACAAAACAGATAGCTGAAACAAACACCCAGTTTCCAGAAATCTGGGAGGTGTTGGAATGCATTTTAAAGAATATAGCTGTTCCCTGTGGGAGCAGGAGCCAGGGACAACATGGTCTACATGTAAAAATCTGGAGGCAGAGTATGAGTATGGGATGTCTATTAGATCTGACTGAAACTGGCAATTAGCTGTTTGAGTCACAGGATAAAAATCAGGTAATAAACATTACATTTTCAGCATGCAGAGGAGGAGTCTGCAGTGGGAAATAATGCTCTTGATGTTTTAATAGTTCAGGTTTGGCCTGAGAGGAAAAGAAGGCTCCAAAAGAATGATAAAAATGCAGCTTTTTTTTTTTTTTCCAGGACCTTGTTTCTTCCCAGAAAATGATGTTTGGCTGAACAGAATAACATTTGGCCAGACCTGAGGGGGATTTTTATGAGTTCCATGTGGGATGCTGAAGCCTTGGCTTAACTGGCCTCAAATCCCCCAGAAAGATGCACATCCTGTATCCACATCCACTCAGCCTGCTCTCCTTTTCAACCTTGTTGCTGTAACTATTGATTTCTCTTGCTTTAGTCCAGTCTGATGCTTGTGTAAATCAAGTTGGTTTCTACAGTTTGGTGTGTGTCAGGAAAGTAAAATTCACAGCCTTTCTTGCTTCCCTCCTACTGCCAGTGAAGTTTTAATTTTGGAACTTAGCATGGAAATCTGCACTCTACCCAAAGCAATTTCATGCCCCACAAATTCCTCGTCTGTGAAACTTAATGAAATGGCTTTTTATAACATCAATATCATGCATATCCCGGATGGCCAGCCCTGTGCAATTCTGAAACTCACACATGGCTGATGGATCCTGTGAGTATTTGGGTACCGTGTTGCCTGTGGAGACTCAGACATCTGGTTTGTTGAGGAGCCAGGCCTGAGTAACTTAGAAGCACAAATCCCACTTACTCAAATTATTTAGTACCTTTTGCAAAAAAAAAATTGATTTGGGAAGAGGGATATTCTGTGTTGACATGTTGATTAATTTTCACTGAAAAGAAATGCAAGTCCACACACAACTTTAGCAAATTGCCTGGTGAAATGGATCCTTTCAAAACACATACTAGTCCTCAGCGCTTGAACAGTTCGCATCTTTGCTTAAATTCTTGTTCATGCCCTTGCATGGCAGGTCCTTCCCCCCCCCAAACCCCCCACTCCATGACAGATCCATCCTTTTTTTCTCCCCGCTCCTGCATGGCAGATGGTCAGCCCCTGGTACACTGCAGATAAGGCGGCGTGGGGCTACATCCCACCAGCTCTGAGCTGCAGCAGGACCAACCTGGGACCGTCCCGGTTCCCACCGCCCTGCCTGGCCACAGCCATGGTGGCCTGGTGGGGGGTGGGCAAAGGCTGCTGGTGCGGTGGTTGCTCCTGGGTAAGAGGATCCACATCCATGTTACCTTCCCCAGCCCTCTCGATGCTGCTCTGCTTCCCTGCCTCCATCCATGCCTCTCTGTCCCTTTGGGGCTCCATTAGTGCCTGGATCCCGCTCTTCCCACCCATCCACCGACTCTAGCATGCTGCAGCCCAAGAGCGTTTGTGTTTGCAGAAACCACCATGACTCCAAGTGTAATGAAGTGGGGGATGACAAGGGGTGCAGGAAAACAGGAAGGGTTTTTGCCGGTGGCTAGGACAGGGCATCATGATCCAGGCTCGTCATCTCTTTTGGACAAAGTCTGGCCAGTCTGGTGGACTGAAGCGCCTGGCAGGGGGAGACCCAGGATGTGGGACCAGACACTTACCAGGCCTGGGCTGAAACCTGCCCCTTTCTTCACCCTCTCCTCTACTAAGCATAATGCAGAGTCACTCCATGATGTCCATACATAAAACGCTATTTTTATGTCACAGGGACAGAGGCAGCACCCTGGCAGGGCTGGGGAAAGGTGGGGGGCTGTTCAGCAGCCATGGGCAATGGGTCCTGCACTCTGGAGGTGGGAGGGACTGGTCATGCTGCATATTACAGTAGCTGCCAGTCGTTATCAGCTGTAGCTGGGAAAGGAGGCTGGATGCTGCAGGCAGGACAGATAGATATGTTTCTCTCTTCATCCTCCCTCAGCCAGCAACCATAACATGTGGACTGTCATTAAAATGTCTGTTCTGTGACACTGAAAAAAATTGACACTGCCAATGCACAGTGTAAAAGGGAGGTTTACTGACGGAAAAGCATACATGATTATGATACAGGTCTGGAGAGATGTACCGTGAAAGACAACAGAGAATCAGATACTAGCTCAAACGATGTCACAGACTCCCACTGTGATTAGTAAGGTGAAATGGCCCTTTCCAGGACTTAATGACAGCAGAAAATAGGATGCTTGACCACTTGTTCAACATTTATGATGGTCCTGCAGGGGAAAATCCAAAAGAAAATAACCTCGGTGAGAACAAACCAACAGCTGCAGAATATAAAATACGGTTTCAGGATACAGGGTAGTCAGCCCCTTCTGTGCAAAACAGAGAAAAGCTGGACCAAGGGCTGGCAGAAAGCTGTGCCTGTACCTCTTGGGAACTGCTCAGCAGATAACAGCCAGCATATCTGCTGTGCTGAGCAGGACACAGACCTGTACCTCCCCTACAGCAAGACAGCATTGTACCTCTGACTAGTCAACACACTGCCTCCATGATTCATGTCACCTCAAGTGTTCTCCTCAGATAATGTATTAACTTTCCAGGAAAGGGTTTCTGTAAGTCCACGTGAAGCCCCTTGCCTGTGAAGCATAGGCTTCAGAGGGGAGGCTTTCAGGGGTGGCTGTAGGTAGATTATTCCTTGATAAGTGTCGATGCTTTTGAGGGAACTCTGAAGGTATTTCCCAGTCTCTCCATTATTCTGCACGTTGGCTTTCATCCTAGAGGCTGAGCTCTTCCCATGAACAGCAACGTGATCTCCGCTTGGAGTCCACTGAGCATGTGTCATGGGACAGGATCTGGCCAGTGTCTCTGGCTGCTCCCTGAGAAGCCTGGCGGAGACCGAAAACTCCATTTCTGTGAGAATAGTTATTGCTCTACTCACCCTGCCAATCCCTCTGCTCATGCTGCTTTATACTTCACCTTCTTACTTGCTTGGGGGTTTTTCTGGCTTTCACTTACCTTTTCTAATCATTAGTCCATTTCTGCAACAGCCTCTTTGCAAGGTGACGTATACTGACCAACAGCATACTCTTCTGGAGCAGAAGGAAAGAAATGTTCCCATTAGCCTGGAGACTAATTCCTGTGCCTTTCCCTGCAGGTGGATATACCCTACACACTCTTAAGCTGGAGTTCCTTGAAATCTCCTTCATTCTGGCACATGCATTTTTGTAACTTTCTAGTCATGCCCACTTGTCACCTTGGGCATGAGACCAAGCTCACTAAAGTGAAATAAGTCTCTCCCCTGGCACTAGATCCAGATCCTGATAGAGTTCAGAGGAGTGCTGGTCCCAGGAGGGCTGGTTCTGGGTCTTCCTTAATGCACACAGTGATTCTGCTGTCCCTGTCCCTCTCCTAAACTTCATACTGGTTAAAATCAGACCTACCTGTTTCATAGTAATCATAGATTTGCACAGGAGCTGGCTTGGGATGGGTCACTACAAAGTCTTGCTCAACTGAGAAAGTGATTTCTTCCCTTTTCTTCTGCGAGATCTGGGAATGGAGGGACAGGGATCACATGAGTCTTTCTATTTGTCCAACACCATCTGGAGCAGACCAGGGTGGTAACTGATAGGCTGTATATTCCAAATCCCACTGAGGGCACACATACAGATGTGGGTCTTCCATTATCTGAAATATGTTTGGACAGTCCAAAGTGAAACTGAAGACTTGGAGGTTTCCTATCCTGCTTGTATTACCTGATTCTGCACTTATTACGCATCCTATTGCCAGAGAGGGAAAAAATGTCCCAAAGGACTGAGCTTAATTCTCCAGGATGTCCCAGTGGTCAGGATGAAAAAGTCTGGTATTCCAACCCCTCCCATTTCAGACATGAACATTATGTACCACACTGTAGGTGCATCTATTATATGCTGCTTGCATCCTTTGTGAAAATCAAATAGACAGTGATCAGAACTTACATTTTCCAAATACAGGAGAACGTGGTTTTTCTTGTTTTCTACTTGCATCACTCTATGACTGTCAATGAGCTATAAAACAAGGAAATGGAGATAAATATATTTATAAACCATTAAAAAACAAGTGCTACCTCAGACCCTACCACTGCATGGCTGTGGCATTCATTCTGTTCCTAGCCAGGTATCAAGGGCTGGCAGCTGATTCTTAGAGTCCAAATGTTGCTGAATAGATGGAGAGGACCGAGGAAAACCTGCCACCTGACTTAGTAGGGGGTGCGAGCACTTCCCAAGCACAGAAGAGGCACTGCGGTTCATTTGGGGAATGCTGTCTGACTCCGGTGTTGTATAGTTTTCAGAACTAGTCTGGCAGATTTCCCATCCGTTCCCTACCCAGGCAGTGCCAGCTCCCAGTTGCAGCTGCCAGCTGGTCAGGCTCAGCTGGAACCCTTCCTAGTTTTTGATGTGGGAAGGTCTGTGTGCTCGCAGCTTCCTGCGGGCCGTTCCCTCCACCCAGTAATGAGAACAGTGCAGCCGTGCAAACACCTTGCAGGGTTTGTGGGTGAATGATGCTTAACCGAGCCTCTGTTTTCATCATGACCTGTCTTCTCCTTTGTCCCTGGGGTGACTCGTTTAATCTTGCTCCTATAGTTTACCTTATCCAGGGAAGGCTTAACAGGAACAAAGCCAGAGAGCATCTTCACATCAATAATGACCATGTTGGAGCTGCTGCGCTTCCCTGTGTAACTGAAACGACAGAGGCCCCTGTCAGTCTGGAGCATGCTTGGGGAAGCAAACCTCAGCTCTTTGCTCCTGGCCTCATACAGCATGGGGAGGTTGGCGTGAATCACATGCACTTACTGACTGGCTCAGATGGGAGACACTGGGGAGGCCCCTAGCATGAAGGGGCCAAGTATGTGCTACCACCACCCGTTACTGTCACGAAGTCTTTTGGGATATCATCAACACATTGATCAGCTCATGTTTCTTGACTTTATAAGCAGAACTGAACACACAGAGCAATCATCTTCCCTGCGTGTCTTGTCATCTGTGCATCTGGTTTGTTGATGGCACGTTACCTGCTTATGAGGACAATATCAAATTTTGCTGGTTGATCTGATGGGCAGGAAGCATTTGATGTCTGTATTGAGAGCGAAAATCCAAAGGCCCCCTCTGGAAGGTGAATGTTGTATCTTAGTGCTGTCTGGAAGAGGAAGAAAACCCTTTTGTTCAAGCATGCCAAGGGGTTTTTTTTGCATTCCAAAAACCAAGTGTCAGACTTGGTGAAGTTTCCTGGCAGTATTGCTCTTGATTTTATGTGGAAGATCCTTGCTTACAGCAATGATGGACACATCAGATGACTTCTACTCTTTAACAATGAAGGTGCTTGTACCCAGAGTCACCTCCCAGAGAGAAACCAGCTGCTGATCAGAAAGGACTCTTTTTTCCCATGCTGTGACTCCACAGGAGTCAGAACGTGGGATGGGGAAAAGAGTGTTTAAATAGTTCAGGGAAATCAAATAATTAGGAAAACCAAAAAGAAGTCGGATAGAGAATCACCAAAAACATGGCTGTATTGTATGCAGAATGTGAGACCCAATGAAGAGGAGAGCAGACGCTTACCTGCATAAGTACGCATCCACTGCCATTCACTGTTAGGCTGTATTTCCCAGGTACCTCAGGAAGGGGAGTCTGTTGCAGCAGGAGCCTGTTCACATTGTTGACAATAAATACCTTCTCAAAAGGCTTTTTGGAAGTGATTTTGACTACATTTTGTGTAACAGAGTTGTAGGTGGCCTCACCATAAGCAGCGAGGGCTTGAAGAGCAATGACTGTGTCCTGAAGGAAAAGAAAATAATAAAAGAAAGACAATTAGCTACACAGCATGACCAGTGCGGAGCAGATCAAAGTGATGGTTCCAATATGAAGCACAGTTGCTTCATCCTGGCTAAAGAAACACTGAATTTGTGCATAATTCCAGGGTTCCCATATGTAAGGAGCCATTTCATTCTGGCATGTAAGTTTTAGGGTGAAAGAAATCTCTCTACTCATATGAAAGTCTCAGAACATAAAATCTAAGCACTAGAGCACACTTGTAGAGTTTTTCATAGTGGTGAAGCATGTGTTTTTTATGGAACTGCAGAGCACTTCTTGGTCATATAACACCTGTGACTTGGTGTTTTCTAGGCTTGTCCCTGACACAAGTATCTGTATTTGTTGCTAGTAAAATTAGTTTCATATGGCTTTAACCTTTCCACAGTTAAGAAGAAGAGGGGAAAAGAAAAGTATTTTGATGTCTCTAAGAGAAAGGCTTGGTCTGTGTGTGTTTGAGACGGCAGATACAAAAGAGAAATGAGACTAGGTAGTCAAAGGCCCACTGAGACCCTGAACCAGTGCCCCAATTCCTAGCACTGGCTGGGGAGCGGAAGGGAGTTTTGGCACCTGGGTGGAAGAGAAACCTCCATAGGGATTCTGCTGCCTGATGATCCACTGCACAATTCCCGAGGCCTTTGTGAGATCCTCTTGATTCCGGTTGGGTTTATAGAGCAATGCCAACAGCACGTAACTGGTGATCTCAACTTCAGCTGATGGGGCATGGTCAAGGAAGGAGGGAGATTCTTCTGATGGAGACCTCCCCTCCTGCTCCCAGTGCTGTGAGCCACCTGAATAAACAAATAGAGGGTGAGGAGCAACCAAAATGGGTTATGGGTGTCACTGCTATATGATGCCTCAGAGATGCAATGTGTCCTGGCCTCTTTCTCACAAGTACTCTCTACAGAGCAACATATGTGCTGTGTATTAACTCCATAGATTATTTGTGGAGGTTGGTTCATGTGCCTGTACTCTCAATATTGTCAAGGTTAGACCGCGTACCATCAGTAAGATCTGTTCCCTCTTCCCACTTCTCAAATTCCCCAAATGGCTGAAACTCACCAACGTCCTTTGCTGATTTCTGTAACTCTCTAAGGGATGATTCACATTTTTCTGCCTTGCCAGCTAAGCAGAAAGCATAGGCCATGAGTGCCCGAGTGTAAACATCACTGATATTCTTCTCAGTTGCAGTCTCCAGACAAAAAAAGGCATTTCGCACTACAGGATACTTTAAAAAAAGAAAAAAACCCAAACATGGGTCTAATTAAGGACAGTAGTCTTCACCTGGCCAAACATTTATTTCCTTTAAACCTGTTCTTCATCCTGTCACTACCACAGCAATGAGAATGGGACTTCAGTTCGTATAGTGGAGAGAGACAACACAGAATTCTTTAAGGAGGGACTTCAGAGGAAACATCAGACAAATCAAGTCGTTTTTCAGTGTGTTCTTGAAGACGTCAGTCTATAAACAGAAGGCTGTTTTGTTTATTTCACAGCTAATTCCTTCTGCTTACCTCCATGATAATAAATTCACACTACACTTCTATAGTCAAAAGTCTGTTTTCTAGAACAAATCCAACCTAGTAGTCTCTATCACCAGTGACTCTGGTGTAATTTTAATTTAATTCTGTGGTGTTGTACTAGGTTTACACCAAGTAAAAAAATGTTCACAGTTTCACTCTGTGTCCTCACTAATGCACTAATCAGGAAGGTCCTCAGAAAGGATATGACAAATGGGAGGCAGAGAAACTCATATGTTGAAGTCTAACATCTCCTCTATTGCCTTCTTTGTACTAGCCACTTTTTAAAAAGGACAGATTGGCTTTTCACTCTGATGGACCTTTGTTTTTCCAACATAGCTTTCAGTTCCATTTGTAGACTTTATGGATTTACCTGCAACAACTTACTTTCTTGAGTGAGCCATGTTTGAGGCTAAGCCATAGTGTGGGGGTTACTACCTGTCAAGTTTCCTTATCAGAAACTAAAATCTGTCACTAAAAGTCTTGGGTCTCTCAAATAGAAGATCTAATCCCACTGAGGTCTGTACAATTTCTACTTGAACACTAGTGGTTTAAGAGGTACAGAGATGGGGAACTTCTGTATCAATCACAGCAACTAGTGCAGGTACAGAGCAGGGTGGTGTTCCCTGGGAGCTCTCTCTCCCTCTCTTTCTCTCTCTTTACTACCTAGACAATTTGTAGCAAACACTGGAGCCATGTCAACAACTGGGGACCAATTCCAGCTGAATACCGGCAGCTGAAAGTCTCCTTACTGAGCTGGAGTGCCGAGCTTCTAGCATGGCAATGGTGATGTAGGCAGAAAGTGACAGCTCGTCATCTACTCCTCCCTGAAAAGGACACGGAGAGAGGAATAATCAGTGAATGCCATGGGTAAGAAGTCTTTAAATAGAAATTGCCATATCCCAGCTGGGAGACTGTGAGCAGTTCTGGAGGCAGTCCAAAAGGAAGGAGAGCATACACGTAGCTCTTAAATAGCTCTTAAATCAAAAGAAGCCCATTGCTATCACCTCAAAAAAACATCACTCCTTCAAGGTTACAAGGTCCTGTAACCCTACCTCAGGTGCTCGTAAGATGTAAAGTACAGTGTGGGGAAGCTGACTGAGCTGAAAATAGTCATTGTAAGGTGTGGAGAGTTAGTCCTTGGCAGAGGACAGGCATTTGGAGTACAGTTTTTGACAGTAATGGGAAAGCATGTTCTTAATGAAAAGAAATTTGACCATGAAGTAATTCTCTACCACCTTCAAAGCATTGTTGAAGAGTGTCCCAACACTTTGGAAACAGCCATCTGGCTTCTGTTTGCTTGCCAGCCACATCAGGGTTTGAGCCTGGACATTGTCATCAATATAGATGAAGTGACTAGCTTGTGCAAACGATTTGTACACAAAGGCAGTGAGCCTGCAAGGGAAAGATGAAGCTGTGAGACGAGCATTGAAAGCAGGAATAGAAAAAGTCATCCCTCCCATTCATGCTATGCATAAGGATGAAGAGTTACAGCCAACATGTTGGTGGCTTGCTTTCTTCTTGTGTGCTCCTCCAGGAGAGGGGACTTAAAGGAATAGTAGCTAGATGGGACACAGGAAAAGTGTCCCGGGCACTCTGGGGCTGATCCTGGCTACAGAGCACTGCAGTGCATTGGGTTTCATGGGAGACAGCAGAAGTGTGAATCAAAAAGTCAGCTGGGTCTTTAGGGATCATCTTCTCTCTTCGCACCCCGCCTGGCAGGGGGAGGAGAGTCGTTTTTCTTAGTACTTACAGAATCCCAGTCCTAGCCAGCTCTGTACATCTGAGATGCCTCTTACCTGCATCATGTGAATTCAATGCAAATTCATCTGTGAGCCCTTTCAGCTCCCAGTCACTCACCAGGTGTTCCCTTCTTTATCTCTGGTGCCAAAGATGCTGTAAGACCCATCGGGATGTTTGTATGACAGCTGCTTCTGGTAGCCTGCAAAAACATGGAAGAGGAACTGTTCCCTAATTTAAAACCTTATTCTGTTTGCTATCAGATTTATCTGAAACCACAGTGGGAAAGAGTGGAAAGGCAATGTATATCTATCAAGCAGCAGGGGAGACCTGAGGGAGCTTAGATGGAAACACGGGACATCTCGTCCTGCAGAAACACTGAGTCACAGAATACGCAGAGCTCTATCAGCTCTGTGCTCCAACTAAGCTAACGGGATTAGGATACATGCTGTGCCTGAGCAGAAAAGGAGAAAGGGACTGAAAGACAGAACTTCAGAGGAAACATGACAGGTGAGTCTCAGCAAAATAGGTTAAGGAAAGAAAGAAGATAAAGTAAAAAGATAACAAAATGTCTTGATCAGGGCAGACCCTGGGGTCACTGAGCTGTGCCGTACTGCTGGGATAGCCATGCTGCTGCTTCTGCTCACTGGGCCTCAATGGGAATTTCAGCATACATGGCAAGGGAAGCTGAAAGCTCTCACCGCTCACTAAGTATCCGATGGCCTTGGATTTGACCTCCTCGCTCAGCTGCCCTGTCTTGTTCAGATAGTCCAGGACGTAGATGTTGGGTGCAAACAGGACCATGTTCTGCTCTCCACAGCCGAACGGCATCTGCAGGAGCTGGTGCAGGTTCTGCATGGCAGTGCCCATGATGTCGCCTGGGGAAGAAGAGATGCCGGGGGGATTAGCACAACTCATGGCCACTGAAATAAACTGTAATTTATGTTTTGTAGGCAGAGTCATGGAAAGCCTAGCTGGGGTTGCAAGCCTTTCCAACAAGCATGAAGCTCTCAGTGCCAAGTGGTTTGTTCTGTTCTGCTTTGCAGTCAACAAAGAAATCCCTTCCCTGCCTCTCCTTACTTAGTCTAAATTGCCCATACCAGAAACACTACCTATTTTAGTGCCACTTCAAGCAGATACTTCTTATTAGAAATGAAAAGAAGAACTTGCAGGAAACTTTTGTTTCCAGAGGAGGGAAGGGGAACAGCCCAGGGAGCTACAGTGAACCCTGTATTGCAGAATTAACAACTAATGCTGAAAAGAGACATTGGTTATGCAGATGTATCATACACCACCTCTAAATTGTTATTTTTAGGAAAGATAGCACAGACCCAGCAAGGGATTTCTGGAATGAGCTGAAATCACCATCATTACAAAGCAAAGATTTTATGACTAGTGAGTCTTGTAACCAAGTCCAGGTCCTTTTCAGGAAAAGACTGAAAAGATTCCACTAGCATCTCTGATTTGCAGGTAGGTGGGTGGAAAAAAGCCGTACTGGCTTCAGTCTGCCTGAGGTCGTAAATCAGAACTGTGCTACTTCAGAGCAAAACATTCAAATGCAATAAGGTTAAACAGAAAAGTGAAGATGGATGTGACCAATATTTAAACTTCATTTTTCTGATGCAGCAAAGAACATTGCTGGACAATATGAGAATCAGCCTCTGGGCAAAACTTTCCCACACAAGCAATGGAAACTCACATTCTGAATCCTGAAAAAGCTTTCATGTTATATTTTTACATTTTCTTTCTTTTTATGTCTTATTAATTATATATTTACCAACAACAGAAAAGGAAGCTCTGGCTGATCCTTCCACCACAATCGTAGGTAGATCTAGAGCAACATCTTGACTAATCACATCATCTGTGGAGAAAAATATTAAGTGTGTTGCGGTCATTTGTATAGGAACACTGGTTATAGCAGTGAGATGCTCCTGGTAGAAATTGCACAGTGCAAAATTGCACGAGAGACAGCAATGGGCAGAAACTCACAGCTGTCACCAAGAACACCAAGAGAGAAGGGGGCACAGCAAAATCAAAATTGTGAAAAAATAGACCAAATGGTGCAGTAACTGTCATTGCTCAACAGAAATCAGTTGAACAGGGTAAGGCTGGTGCCTACAGTGTCTGTGAACCTTGGGGATTTCTTCAATGAGACAGTGGGGAGAGCTGGTTGGTGAGGGTCAGGGCTGCTTTTGTGCCTCTTTTAGGCAGAGCTTCCAGGAAACCTTGGAAACTGCTGTCAGCACTGAGACGGTGCGGAAGGGAACATTACATTCCTTCTCCCATTCCCACTGGAAGTGGAAAACTGCAAGCTGGTGTTATCCTTGGAACAGAGGACAGCAGTCAACATGAGTGCCTGAAACGCAGGACAGATTTTGCACAAGAAGGTCGTGTCCCTTTGATTGCTTCATAGCAGTCTTCCTTCAGCATCTGAGCACTGTTGACAGCAGCACAAACACTGCCTAAGTGACATGCACCAGATCACACAGGAACTTCATAGCAGGGAATTGAACTGTAACACACTAGCTGCCGTTTGGGCAACTCCGGAGAAAAGGGGAGGGACAGTTTCAATGAGCAGTGCAGGAAAAAGTGCAAACTCCAACCTTCTTTTCAGTTCCTCTCAGGACAGCAGTATATAAGACCCTTACCTTTTGTGCAGATTAGGGAGTTTTGGGTCTTCTCCCTCCTGATGCCTTCAGGCTGCATGGCGATGGGAAGAAGAGACACGTGCAGTGGATGAGAACAAAGCATGCAGAAGAAATGCAATTACAGAAGAGCCACCCCCCCGCCCCATCCTCCCGTGTCATAAGACAGCTGGATTGAAGCAACAGTTTACAGGTTCATACTTAATGTGGCTGCTACTAAAAGGGAGTTCCCATCAGATGGAATCCCTCCTTCCCAGTTTCTCGTCTGCATGAGGGAGACGTGCACTTACCAGCACCCACTGATCCTCATGGAAGAGGACATCAGGTGGGAGGGGACTTGGTCTTAGATTGAACAGCCAAACCCTGTCCCAGCCAGATGAAGGTGGAGCCAAACCAGGAGTTCTTTAGGGAACCTGAAAAACTTTTACTTGCTTTTGGTACTTTTGCTGCGTTTTTCTTTCCTCACGGAAAGTAGTACAGGGCAAAGAGTAAGAGCTGTCAGCAGTACCTCAACCAAGAGTGTTCTGATCTGGGTGTCCCTGTAGTCAATACTGATGTTCCTGGGTGCTTTGTCTCCACAAGCTTCATCATCCTTGGTCTCTGCAGTAATGCTGAATACTACATTACCTTAAATAGTAGCAGAAAAGGAGAAAAAAATGGACCTCTATCATGCAGAATGATAGCTAAAGTAAGAAATTTCATCTGATAATGAATATCTACAGATTTTAAGTAGTGCAACATAATGAATGGTCAGTCACTCTAGGTGAGACATATGGGAAGACAACTGATCTCTGAAAATGGGAGTGATAAACACGCTGCAGTTGTGGAGGAGCTCTTTAGCCCAGACAGCTGGAAAGACCAGTGGTAGACCAAGTTCTCCAGGTTGGAAGAGGATTAGGTTTTCCAGGTGAGGTATGAATTGATTAGTATCAATCTCAGGGCAGAAGATCACTTAGAGTCAAAGGCACTTACCAATTTCTTTGGGGAAAATATTCCAGACATAGGTCTTTCTTTCTTTGGCACATACACATACATCATCCTCTGGAGAGATGAGTTTGGCCTGATAATCAAGGGAATCTGACAGTGAAACATTGATCTGAGAACAGAAAAAGAAGTGTGATGGGGTGAAGATTTTGTACCATAGGCAAATGGTGCTTTATTGTTAGAGGGGGGTGAGATAGTCTCTGTTTATGTCCAGTGTTAACAGCGTAGAGCAGATTTAAGGCCTGGGATGATGGTGTTAGATGAATCATCCCTCAGATGTAACCTTAACAGTATTCCCTCTTGCTTCTCATGACATTCTCCATTGAGATGTTAAATATCCTATGCATACATCTGATTCCTGATCAGGATATTGAGTTATCTTCAGCTGACCTGGTGCTAATGGCTTTGAACTAACTTGCAAAGGAAACCACTGATGAGTGTTTGCTCTGTTGCTGTAGGAACACTTGAAAAACAAGGTTAAGAGACAAAAGCCTCAATAACAGAGATCTTTTTTTCTGGGATCTTAAAACCCTAGGCCTTTTCGTTTTGTTAGGTCAAACTGTTAACAGAGTTTGGAAAAAACCATTCCTAAATTGTGTCTTGATTTTTCTTCCTTGGTGGTGATCTCCTTGTGAGACTGGAGAGCTGACTTTCAGCATTTAAATCAAGCAGAAGAAATCTAGACTCTACACCTGCCTCTTTTTTCAGGATTCCTAGATATAGCATAAGAAACAAGAAACCAAACAGAAGATCCCTGTTTTTCTTTCTTTCTTTAAGTATCCTTTAAACCATGTGTAAGCTCCCACCATGCAGAGGTGCAGTGCAGCTGTGGTCTGGAGCCATTTTGCCCAGAAAGTACTGACTATTGAGAGTACAGTCCCCCAGTGCCTGGGAGCGATAGAGCCTCTAGCTGGACAGATACTCTGTAGAGCAAGTACTAGACTTTTGTGCTCCCTGTTTTGGTACTTTTGGGAACTTTCACCCCAGAGAAGAAGGGTTTGTCTGCTCTCCACTTCTTGCTCTTCCCACTTTCTTGTTTGGCAAGCACAAGCCCTTGACTTCTTCACACTTTCACATCTATCCCTAAAGAAAAGACCCCACTAAAACCATCAATGGCTTGTATGACTGTGAATACTCTGCACTTGTTTCCTTCCTCTATGTATCTCGAGACAGTTGCTTATACACCCATACTAGTCACAGTTTGCACAGATCTCCCTCTGCTTTGTAGTGGTTTAGGAGGACAAATCCAGTCAGTATAACCTGTCCTCAGATAGAATGAGCAGGGACAGATCCAATCATCCACACCAACAATTTTGCTGCAGCTTCTTTGGAGATGGGATGAGGTCTAAGAATGTGGGCAGAAGTACCCACCTTAATGCAGTGGCCAAGGTAGTTGAAGACATTGGCTTTAAGCAGGAAATCTTCTCCTCGGATGATAGAGTATGGCAAGGTCAAGTCCACAAAGAAAGGCTGGAAGGCTGTCAGGGTGGCAGGCACAGACATACCAAATCCAACCAACTGTTCCACACAGAAGGCACTGGCTTTCCAGTCAGTGATGGTGTCAGGGATGGTGTATGAAATACTGGCTTTTCCAGTAGAGCTGATAGGAATGGATAAAGGATGAGTTTAGAAAGGGTAAGTTTCATATACCTTGCTTCTCAGTAGAGGCAATGGGTTTTGAAAATCAGCACTACCCCTATTCTGTCTGCAGAAATCCCACATCAAAGTCCCCCTGGAACTTATCACCCCAATCTTCTGAGAAAAGCCCATTTAAAAGTTCTGCCCATCATTTCCCTGAGTTTAGAAAGAAACCTCAGAATTCTTGTTTTGCAGACCCATATTTTAAATAGAGGTGTCCGTCTTCCTAGGGAGGGAATATGACTTATGGTACACACATTGTGGGAATAGATGTCTTTGGGGACAGGGTAATTTTATCATGGAAAAGAGAAGGGCAGGTGGTCAGGTGATGATTGAAAAAGCTAGGTCTTCCAGGCCAAAAGGTAAGAAGAGGTGGCAAAGTATTGTCACCTTGCAGGACATCAGGGGACATATTTAGTAACTCTTAAAAGCAAGGCAAAGAGGGGGAAGAAGCAGTACTCACTTAATTAGGACTATATCCCAAATCCAAGTTTCAGGGAAGAATTCCCGAATAGTCTCAAGGATGAGTCTCTTCCCACGTTCCTCTCTAGCAACTTCAGCTGGTAAGAGATAATGGGAACTTAGTCAAACTTTGTTCATACAATGAAGACTCCTGGAAAGGACAGGTTTTAATATACATGGGCCAGTATGAAGGGCGATCAGTGTTTACCCATTTATTTCTAACTGAGACTATTGGCAATGCCACACAATATTAATTAATGCTACTAATGTATCTCTGAGTTAGGTATGACCTGGTATCACAGAGAAAGAAAACATTACTTGAAGTGCTTTGGTCTCCAGATATGAGCACTAGACCTAGGGCTAGAACTCAGGTCACTTGGCTCTTAGATCAGTTTGCTGTCCACACTGTAGCACTGTCTTTTCAAAGAAGCTTTGGTCAGAAAGGAATCAGTGTCAGCAGTGTTAGTTTTGTGTGACACTCTACTGATTGCCAACACTTCCCAGCATGAAAGTGGACATGGATCAGAAGTGTAGACCTGAAAGGCTTTTTTGGGCATTGGCTGTTATCCTAAGCCATCTCATTCTGTGCCAGACCAATCTTCAGTATCAATACCAACGTGACTCATGAGTATTGTCCATGTCCATGTCCCATGAATACCACTTCATTTAAGGAGAAGAATAAAATCTCTTTCCTGTCCCCTGTATTACCTGATGATTTGACATGATGTGTAGAAGCCATGAATCCTGCATTCAAGAAATGTGGTGGAGGTCTTACAGTCTCACTAGTACACACAACTGGTTGCCGAACCTTTGAGTTAGTAAAAAATTTCATGCCCATGTCCTGTAAAAAAAACATTTCGGTGTTAGCTATAAACATACTGTAGCTGAGGTTTATTCCATTCCTCCCTCTTTCCCATTACTGCCTTTCCACCACAGAGATGCCTGGAGACATCTATGCGGAGACTCGTGGGAGCTTTGTGCATGCTGGAAAATCTCGGTAGGTACCAGAATCAATTAAGAATAGATGTCCATGAGGAGATTTTGTTGTGTATGAGTTTTATTAACAGTGTCATTTGCAGCAATATCTAAAGCTACATAAGAGGAAACTCACTTCAACAGATTTAAGTAATGTACAGGACATTTACCCTGAGGAACTGATATACATCTGGGCCGAATCCAGACATTACAGGTGTGTAATACAAGCCTTTGTGAAAGATGTTTTCAGATGAGACACAAGGGTCTTGGGGGTCATCTTCTAGATTGAGCCCATTGAAGATGTAGCCTTGAAAGTCTTGCAGGGGATGCAGGCTGTATATCTGTGAGGGGGAAGGAAACACAAAACGTGTGTGTCTAAAGATCAATTCTGATTACACCGTCATGTGCTGCAAATCTCCAGAGCTGAGATGTTGGCCTGTTTGAAACAATGCTCTGTTTCCCGGATTGAAAACTGGCTGAACGGCTGGACCCAGAGGGTGGTGATCAGTTGGAGGGCAGTAACTAGTGCTCTGCCTCAGAGGTCAATACTGGGTCCAGTCCTGCCCAACATCCTCATTAATGACCTGGATGAGGTCATTAATGATCATGAGGCAGAGCGTACCCTCAGCAAGTTTGCTGATGACACAAACCAGGAGGAGCGGCTGCCAGGCCAGAGGGTCGTGCTGCCAGAGACGAGTCACTGGTTAAACCAAATCCCACGTGAAAGAGGACTTCCAGCTGCCAAGAAACAAGAGCTGTGTATTGCCTATTATAGACAGTTTATGACCAGCACATGTAAAAACCAGAGGAAGTCTAACAAACTCAAGTGGAGAGACACTGCAATGGAGGAGGAGGACTCAGTGGAAGGAGACAAAGCATTTGTTTGGGCAGCTTACCGCTTCTGCAGACAGCTCCGTCTCGGACTTGAGGAGCAGCACACTCTGATCCACCGCTCTCACAGCACAGAAGGAGTTGGCAGCAGCTTCAATGACTAAAGTGACATTGGAAGCTGAGCGCATCTGCTTTTGAGGGAATTGCAACCGGACCTGAAATGTATCAGACAGATGTTGATATGGCTAATCCCTACTGCTAGGGGGTTCCCTGGATCTTTGTGTGAATGGAGGGCAAAAAGGAGAGTAGAAGGCTGTTCTGTAAAAGCACAGATATTCTGCTGGAGAGGGATGTCTGGTCTCCATTGCCTCTGTTGAGCAGGCACCCGCTATAATGGGGGCTTAGGCAATAAGCACACTTAGACTCCTGTGATAGCTTAAAAGAAGCCTACCTCCAGTGATTTAAAATAAAGTGTGATTCTGTTGCTGTTATTATCAAATCAAATCTTATTATGACACAGACTATATGTAATAAGCATTACAGTGAGCAAGTCATAATTTTATTAGCTCCATGGCCCATCTCAGCAAATATTTAAAACAGATTCTGTTTTGAATCTATTCAGAGGAAAATCTATCTCACATTTGTGTTAGATAAGAGGAAAAAAATACAAGGGGAGGACCACATCAGGTAACTGGAAACATTTTGTTTAATCATCTCACTTGTTAATGTTTCATGCTTTTTAGCTTTCAGGAGCTGAAGATTAGAAAAATCTTAATGGTGAAATCTGATTTCGAAATGACAAATGAAAAATGAAAATGTACCAGTGGAAAAAATATGGAAGGAAAACTTAAATACCAGATTGCTATTTTTGCTTTCTTTTCTGTATCTATTTAGTTCTGGTAAACCCAAATTTTTCAACAAAAAAGTGTAAATAGTAAATAAATAGTGAAGTGGAATAAGGTTAAAGTGTGTTCACTATGCTAAAAAACAGACTCCAGTTTAAACTAAACTAGTCTAAACTCCAGTCTAAACTAAATGGGACACTAGTATACTTCAAGGGAGGCAGGAACCATCTGGGAGTAGTGTGGGTTTCCTGAAAAGTAGTTTTTAATGTTAAAAGAAGATTTACCTTCTGACAATAAGGCCAGGAGGTGGTAGTAGAGGAGAGAGATAAGGCCAAAGAGAAGAAAGGAGAATGAAGAGAGTAGTGTTGAAAGAAGTGGAGGTAAACAAGAAATAAAACTGGAAGTGTGTTGTGAATGTGTGCACAGAGAATTTGTATTTATCTGACAGCAGGTAAGATTTGCTGTATCTTAGTGCCTCTCACCTTGTTTTTGAAACACTTCTCAACTGGAAATCGGACACTGTCTGCCACCAGCTCCTTGGCAGGGTGTAAGGTATATACCAGCAACCGAAGGGCTGGAGCCATTTTCTCATTGACCACAAGTGGGATGGTGAAAGTGCCATTTTGGTCTGTTAGAAGAGAGAAAGGGACCAATGAGGAGAGAAGCACGAAGATCTGCTGTAGTAGTAACCATCCTCAACTGGCATCTATCTATACCAGTCAGGGGAGCAATCTGTACTTAGGCAATAAACTGAAAAATCCTGGATTTGCCAGGAGGTGACATGCCTGGGTTTAGGTCCAGATGCTCTCAGATTTATTGTGGGTTTGAACATGTGGCCAGGTTCAGATAAACCCCTAAGCCAGGCACTCTGAATTCCCTGCATTATTCTTTGGGAAGATCTTTACAGGACACTACTTCTTGACTCATACCAAATGAACTAGTTGCTGGACTAAATCTGACTTTATAGTGACCTTAGTGGTAGTGCTAGGACCATGCACACGTGCATGGACAGAGAGAGGTACAGCCCTCCCAATAACTGCTGTATACACCCAGGAAGTCTTGCCTTGGTCCTCAGTTCAATCCTTCTTTTTTTTTTAATGCAGAAACATGGATTGGCAACTTAACTTACCAGCTTGGATATTAACTTTAATTTCCCCTGTAAGGACAATCTTGCCTTTTGCCATGCCCTGTGCAGAGAAGAGCAATACATTTATGGGTTGGTAGAGGCTGGAGGGAGGAAGCAGCAATCAAGTTCAATATACATGACAAGGCAATAAAGGCATGTACATTGAGATGGCTTCAAATGCTTAAACATCAGCCTTAGGGCATGCTGGATGCTGCCACTGCTGCTGCTGCTGCTGCTGGGGCCCTTGTCACTGGTCAGGAAGCAGAAGGAAAAGGAAGGGAAGGGGGAGGCAGAGAATACCACAAAGAGTTTCTTGGAGGGAAGGGACAAGAACCCTGGCTTGAGACATTATGAAGGTGGTTCCTTACTATGAAATAGAGTAACATGGCCAGAAGCGGGGTCATTTTTCCTGAGCAGGTAGTTTTGCCAAACCACGTCAGTGCTGTTTCTGTCCTTGGGTTGCTGCCCATTGTGCTGGCTGGTAATCCAAAAGCTGCCAGAATTGCTGTGAATGGACTCCCAGAGAGCTGCCTGGTCAAGCCCTTTCAGCAAACCATGCAACAACCCCACACTCACCACATAGTAGAAGTTCATGGTCTTGATGCTCTTGTATCCTTCTGTGTTCAAGACATAGTGCACAGTGATCATCCTCTTCTTCCCACAGCTCAGATCTTGCCACAAAGGCTCAATCCTCACAAAACTGCTAGTCCAGGAGTAGAAGCGCTGGATGGAGAGAAACGCATCAGGGTAGGAAGGCTCTATCCAACCTTCCAAGTGGCACTGGTCACTGGGTTTATAAGTTGCCTGATCAGGAGAGGGAGTGGGGAAGAAAAGGAAAACAAACATATGTCACTAGGGAAATCATTATCACATACTGACATCAGAATGATTAGTTCACACAATGCATATATTTAAGAATTGAATCTAAAGCCAAACTGGTAAGGAAAAAGCAGCACAATGGTCTTGCAGTCTTGCAGCAAGCCATTGCATTGCAACAGCTCAGGTGTTTCTTTTATAGTAATTTTTGAGAGCTGTAGAACATGAAATAAACCAGAAAAAGCACATTTTTATTACCAGAATTCAAACCCCATCCCATCTTTTTGGGGTTCAGTTTGAGAGCAGCCATCTCTCTCTCTGTCTCTATTCAGCCTTGTTTTGTACTCACTTTCAGACTGATGTCAGGATCAAACATTTCTGATGTGTCAATGCTAAACTCTGCAATGCCATTATCATCAGTGGTGAAGTTGTCTGTGTTCTTGTTATTGACAAATAGCTGAATAACCTCATTGGAAATAGGAGAGTTGTCTTTGTCTACCAGCTTGATCTGTGGAAGAGAATGTGAGACACGTTCAGCATGTTATCTTTCTCTATGTAGATACTAATGTTTTGCACCCTTTTGCTCTTCACACAGCAGAATTGCTTTTTCTTCTCCCTTCAAAGCAATACTTAAGAACTGAAATGTCCCTCTTCACTTTCTGGCAGCTATCTCAGCTATCTTAAGAGGTTTGGAGCAGGAGCTTCCTCAGCATTTGCCATATTATCGATAACATCCTTTTGTGGAGCAGGAACTTCTTATGTCTCATCTCTTCCCTGGTCAGTCCCTTCTGACTACACATTTCTCGTTTAAAGACATACTTCCTTTCCTCCATTTTTTCCTTTTTAGCCTTGAGAGTCTGCTGCTGACATTTTCAGTGTTGGAAAGCCTTTCTTCCAGATCTTTGTTTTGAACAGTTTTCTGAATCTGTTCCCACTGTCTCTGCTGTTTATGTGTTAAATGAACAAATAAAAAATAACAGGCACCATTAGGTAAATTCTAGGTTGCTAGAACAGAGCATTCATTTTGAGTTTTTTTTCAGAAAAAGATGGCAGAAGTAGTAATATATTAAATACAAGCTTAAGAGACTGACTATCCTCACTGTCCAGAAACAGCATGGAGACAAATGAATGATCTTTGAAACATTTTTGTGAACTAAAAGTATTCAGGTGGGTGTTGACTTCAGTGGGACTGAATACAACAAGAGTGAAGGCATACAACATATGGCCAGCAACAGATGTTTCACAGTGCAGGGAAGGACTGTGAATAGCATGTGATGGCACTGGGACAGGGACTGGGATCTGCTGCATTTTGAGAAAGTATGAGTATCAGTGCCTTCCAGGCAATAGTTCCCCTGATATGACCCTCGAGGGGTTTTTTTTGCACAAAAGCAAAGAAGCTGCCTGAAGCCAGCAGCAGCAGCTTTCTCTCTGAGATATGACCTCCCAGCCTCCTACCACGTGTCTTCCAGCATGTTTAACCTCTAGCGTGTGTGGGAATGTGTGTGTTTGAGGAATTCACTGTGGCACATCATCCCAGGGAGCCTGTTGACCCCCATCCTCCAGTTAGGGGTGGTAAGGTGCACAGCAGTCTGAACAGTGGAGCGGGAGTGGGGACCAGGTGAGAAAGTTATACAGACCTCTTCCAGAAGGGAAAAAAAATCCTTGAAAGACAATCTCTTCTCTCCTTTCAATGCTACTGATAAGACATCCCCTTATCCTTTCCTCACTGAAAAAAGGTGAACTGAAGGAAAGAGAGAGATTTATCCCTGCCCTTTAAACCACTGACAGAGTTATGTCATGAAACATAAAATAATGAAAAAGCTTTTGGGGACCATTGTTATTTCCTTGATTTTTTCCTTACTTCCTTTCACTCTTTCTTCCCTCATCCCCCAGTATTTTTATTCATCTCTGGCTGGCATATGATTGTCAGTTCTGAAGGGAGAGGCAGTGATTTATATCAAGCTTAAAATGCAAGTTAGAAAAATGCTAGTTAATGGATTGTTTTGATTCAAAGTATTTCTGGCACAATCAAACTCAGAATAAACTAATACTCTTCAGTATTCAGAATTACCAATAGGGCACTGTACGTAAAGAAAGAAGCTTGGGGAGAACACCCCTCGCCCCAAACAGTCCCCCAAATGTTCCCATCACTGTTGTCATCTGATTACCTGTCAGTCATCTTCAATACAAGCTCTCTATGCCCTTGCTTACCTGTCCAAAGTAAGGAATTCCTCTTTTGTAGTGGCGATCCATGTTCTCAAACTGTATACTGCTCATCACCCGAGTTATGGAAATAGACTGAGTAGCTGTAAGTTGCAGGCCTGTAAGACATGTCCAGAGTCAAGAGAAGATATTCTTTGTCTTGCATATAGCTTCATCAGAATTAACATTTGCCTGGAGGTGGTCACTGTGCTTATAAAAATGGATCTTCTTCCTCAGGAAAACATCGTTGTACTCAGCAGGCAGAGGCTGAATATTTCCTACTCTCCTTTTTGACCACACCAGTGTTGCTGTTTCTGACTGTCTAGAAGGGATTACCTGTTCCCTTCTCTGTGACGATGGCTTTCACATCAAGATTCCTCATGTAACCAATGCGATTTAGCTCAAAGATGTTGGAACTGAAAACGTGGGAGAGGCAGCCCTCTGTCTCCAGCTGGAAAGGGAAGAAGACAAATCCTTTTACCAAGGATCACAGCTTTCAAAGGACGCTGGCAATACAAGGAACCCTTCTTTAGTGAGTGAAGTCTTTTCCCACTCCTTTTAACATGATTTGTACAGGGCTGATGGAGACATCACTGTCTACATTTTTCACATGGAAAACTGAGTCATGAAAAAGGAACGTGTCAGTCCTTCTTCAGGCCTGTAGGAAACTGAGAAGAGAAATGAAGTGGCCTGAGTTCCTAGCTAGTGATCTAAGCAAATAGATGAGTAGAGTGAAGTGAAGCATCAAAGAGAGAAAGAAAAGTGTGAAGAGAAGCAAGAACACAGGAGAGAGGACAAGCACAAAGGGGAATATTAATTATGTATCATACATCTTTGGTAAATGATTGACAAACTGGGCTTTTCTTGCACCTCCCATATGTATCAAAATCCCTGCACACGCTGAGCTGGACTTTTCCTTCAACAGGCTGGCCATAGGTGTACCTAGGGCAAGAGGAAATAGGTCCATGAGCTAACACTTGAAAAACTGACTTAAGCTAATATATGCAGGAATAGATCCAGGAGGAGCAGTGAGCTGGGAAGCCAGAGAATGGAATAGTTTCGCAGGCTTTTTCCTAACTCTCCTGCTGTTACAAAAAGAGAATATAACTCAGAAGTTGAAATATTAATCAGTTCTATTTCACCCGTAAACCCACGAACAAAAAAACGCACCTTAAACATAAAAATAAACACCTCTATAAGCATGAGGGACAGACATGGCTACCAACCAAATTATGACCGTTGTCTCCACTCTTCAGCTTAGACTGGAGTTCTAGACTCACTGAAATCAAAGCAAAACTCCTCATATCTTCAAGGGGACTAGGATTTCAACCCCGGATTCTAAATTACAAGATCTTGGTGTCAGAGTAAGCAAGGTCATTCTGAAGGACTAAGCTTGAAGGGGGAGTTAAAGACAGCTGGAACCCCAAGACCCCTGCTAGAATTTAACAGTGCTCTGTTTTATGAAGGTCTCCCTCTGAAGTGGGTTGTTGGGAGTGGACACATCCTACTTTAGCAGGCAACCGCTCAAAAGATTTATTCAACCCACCGAACACCAGCTGGAAGAGAATAATCATACAATAAAATGAGAGGAGCACACAAGCAAATGAAAGCTCCAACCACCAAGTCAATCTTCACCAACCTCTTCTGAGGCTCTATTTATTTTGGTCTCTTCTCTAAGCCCTGTCTCTTTCCCCAGTCCTTAGGAAGTTCTTGTTCTTCAGCATATTTTCTAACCACTCTGCACCTAGTACTTACACTCCGCAGACTTTCACTGTGAACTCTGAATCCAGGACTGTAAGGCTTTCTGGTGCAGTGACTGTGACATCAAATTTTGGCAACACTAGGACAAAGAATGAAAAGGAAAAAACCAACAGTGGCACATTGTAAATTTGCAGGCCCTGCTGAGAGGAAAGAGAAAATGAGGATATATCATCAGTATTAGTCACAGATGGAATGGGATCTCAGAAGTGGGGTGCCACAATGGTTGAGAAGTGGCCTGACCTGCAAAGGCTTACTAAAGAATTTCTACAAAGCTTTGAAGAGAAGTCAGGACTTCTGAGGTGAATCCTGAGATGTCTAGATGCCTTGCAGAGCTTTGGCCAAGAAAGTTTGTAGATGTGGCTGGGAGAAGGTTAGTTTGTCACAGTGAAATTTGCAATCAACTTATTGATTTGTTATGCAGATTATTTTCCTGGCTGAATCTGTGCAAAATAGTTAATTTCTCTTCTTTGGCTTTTTACTGTTCTTTTTTTTTTTCCTCTCCAGTTCGTAATGACAACGAATTGAAGTTGAATTTGCTAGGAAGCTGTCTAAAGTTTTAACAGTCAAAAGGGTTGATTGATAGGGGTTCATTTCTAATAGTGTTTTCTACTCTGAATAAAATCAATGGGTAGCATTTACCATATTCCTCCACAAGGAATGAGTGATTTGTTTTATCTCCTGACTTCTTTGCTACAATAATTTTGTAGTTCCCCAGGATAGGCTCTTCAGTTAGTGGGAATTCAATCTGGATAATGTTCATCTCCGACGTCACATTTTGCCACTGAAAGATCCTGTTGCCCCGTGGATCCTGAAGAAAAAAAGAATATGGACTCACAGTTTGTCTTGGAAATCTTTTGCTACTAGCACACAAAACCAGAAACAAAGAAGAAAATAGGGCAAGTTGCTTTAACTCATTGGGGAAGTTGCTTAATGCAAGTGCATTGAGATAAATTATGCCTTTGTACTCTGATTATTAATGTTGCTAGATTCTCATCTGTTGATTTCAGGTTTAGGCATCCTCTGCCAGCCTTGGTATTGGTCTCAGTCATGAGGGGAAGTTGCACAATACTGCTCTTCCCTTCTCCTTGCTATATGTTGCTCTTATTTTTTGTCAAGACAGATGAGAAAGAAAATCTTCTTCTTTGTGCTTCCCCTTCAGCTGAGCTTATCCCACACAAATCTTGGCCTATAGCAACCCCAGCTTTTTTTCAGCTGCCAGAAGAAGGAAGGAAGCATTTCTTCTGCATTCACTGAGGTGTCATTTGCCTCTCAGTATATGTTATACCGGTTAAACTAAAGAAAACTCATTCACACCATTTCCTTGAACCGTTTAAAGTACTGACTGCAGAAAACACACGTAGAGCTCAAAATATATATATTTCACTGCAAACAAAACAAAGTCACCTGACTTCACAGTATAACATGAAAACTTGCAAGAATGCTATCTAGACATGGACTGTGATTGCTATTTTAAAAATCACCACAAAATGCCATGGAAGTGCTAACATAGCTAGTAATTGTATCCATGGCCTAGAGTTGTTCATAGTTTTCAGCAGCACTTGAGTTATGAAAGGATATACCTCCAAATAAGTTGAGCAAACTGGAGGAGGTGGAGGGGATTCAAAGGCAGGCATAAGAACAGTACAACTTTTGACTGCTGAAATGAATATAGATATGCTTTCCATGTTAGTAAGGCTCAAACAGCATCCTAGGATTTTATGAAGTCTCTATTAATTTCTGCCAGTGTACTCAAGAACAAGATTTGGCTGTGTGTAGACATATACAAACTGATGTAAGCACATCAGTTTGTTTTTAGATTTTATTTTTAGATGTGTAATACAGTACAGAGAGAAAAAATTCTTACCTGAATTGCAATCAAGGGGTACTGAAAGAGGAAAAAACAAAGTGGGAGAAGAGATTAGGTGGCTGAACAAACATGAATTATTTTTCCCCAGGACTGTGAGAAATGTATAACCAATAATTAATATACTACCAGTAATCAGAGATCCTCATCTCTTATTTTAATCAGTTTAATGGCAGTTTTACTTCAATAAGAAGATTACATAAAGGGAAGACATTAAATAAGAATGTTGGGACAGTTTCCGATCATACTGAATTTAGTGCAGTCCCAGAGCAGCTGAGTAAATAGAGTTACAGACGTGCACGTAAACTGTGATTTGGGTTTCTTTGATCTTATATCCTCACTCTGCTTATTAGCACCAGCTCTTTTGGTAACACTGTGCTGTCTTCTGGATTACAGTCACATGAGAGGAGGCCAGTAAAGACCCTTCAGCCTCTTGGCTTATGTACTATAAGCATGAAGACAGCTTGCTGGCAATGAAAGGAGTGCCTCTGATGAGATAAACAATTGTGGTACCAACTTTCATTTTCATTTCCCCATTTCTAAAATGGGCAAAGTACCAGGTGGATGACTTACCAATTTTTGCAAGCAACAATTGCTGAATAGTAATAGCAGGAGACTGAACCGTGGGCTTTCTGGTCAGAGCTAAAATAATGTCTGCAGCAACAAAGTGGAGGGTTTTTTGAGCCTCTTTCCCAGCAATAGCAGGAGGTGTTGTGTCAGGAATCCAACCAGCTACACACTTGCACTCTTCCTTGTGACTCTAACATAAGGGTGGATTATAGCATGACCTTAGGAAATCATGTTAATTCTTTGGCATTTAGTCTCTGCAATATCTCGTTTTATCCACAGCAACTGTTTATTTAAAATTTGAGAAGAGGTTGTCTCCCAGCTATTTTAAATACAGGGGAATATTACTCGTCACTCACCATTTCCTGAACAGGTTTAAAATTGAAATCCAGGGCAACAACACGAAACATCACTGGAAAGACAAGGAACAGTGTCTTAGCATTAGCTGTAGTTTATTTGGCTGACCATGCTGTTTTGCCTTCATTAGTACTCCCAGTTTCACTGGGTCTTCTAACAGTCCCCCTTGCACAGGATGCAGGTAACAAAATGCATCCGAAGGTAAAAGAATCCTACACAGACTTTGCTGAGGGGACTGTTCCCCAGCACCAAGTTCTCACGCTCTTTCATGAAAGTTTCCTTAACCTGAGAGAAAGGGGATGACTGAATGAGTAAGAACTGCTGTGCAGGTCAGACACTCTCAAGTGACAGCCATAACTCTTTCAGCGGCTGTCTGCATGATGTAGGCAAATTTGCTCCTTTTCATTTCCCCATCTCTAAAGCAGGGTTTGTTGCTTTGAACATATGAAAGTTCCAAATATTACTGGAACCAGGTGAAGTGTCACTTTTTCCTAATGCAGTGTAATTCCTCTTAGTTTAGTTTGTTCTCATCTTGTACAGATTTTTGCCTTTTTTTTTTTTTCTTACAAGCAAAAAACTGAAAGGAGAACAATGAGTTACTGCACAAGTAAAAACATTTTTCAAAAATGTCCTTACAAAGCATTATCTTTTCATCATTTAATTTAGTCTACTGCTTTCCCAACCTCAAAACTAAACCATGTAACAAATAATCAAGCCCTGTTTGGTGGACACCTTTGTGGCACTAAATTCTGATTGGTAAGCTTTCCTTCATGCTATGTATCTATGTAGATAGAACTCATCCCTAATTAAATTATAGCTGATGCAGTTTAACAGCTATACTATTTGGCTGGCCTCTGGAGGAGAGAAGTATTCTTGTAGTGTTTCCTACAGTGTTCTAGCTGCGTGCTAGAAGCCTTAAGGCCTACAAGTGAATTAAGGAATGGATCTATATAAATGGTTCTTTGCATACATGGGAACTCTGTTCGATGGCCAGATGAGAAGTATGGATAGGGGAATAGCATAAGTGTAGGAAAAACACCAACATGAAAATATAAAGTTCAAACCCATCAGAACCCAGAAGGTAAATAGCATTATTTTGTCTTTTAAAACTTATAATTCATTTTAAAATCATGGATTTCACTCTTGGTCTTGAGACTGTCTTTGATGCTGACCAGCATCACAGACAGAAGACTGTGGGAGCATTGTTTTATGGCAGACACTTAAGTTGTGATCTAATCACCTCTTTCCACTCTCTCGACCTGTCACCAGTAATGAAACAGCAGCAGTAAAAGCTTCCCTCTTCTGTCGGCTGGGAGGAAGGGACAAAGGAAATAATAGAGACCATGGGATGACAGTCTCCTGCCATCCTGAAGATGACTCTCTGAGCTCCACAGTAAATACTTGTAATGGTTTTAACAGAAGCTCTGAAGAAACTGCCTAGACTGTAGCTCAGTCTGAAAAACACCCAGCAGAGAAATTGTATCTGAAGAAACTGCTTCCTAAGGGAGATGTTATAAACTAAATAGATATTCACCACTCTGTCCTGGTTTGTAGATGGGTTTGTCTGTCTGCACGAAGACAATGCTCTCTGTGTTCCAGATCATCACTGACCGCCGCTCTTCTAGGCTGACTGTGATACCCCTGGCAGAGAAGGAGATGAAAGCCAGTGGGGCAGAACTGACAGGAGGAATCTGTGAGGAAACAGAAAAACAAGGGGAGGTTGCTAGTCTTGAAGTAATTTGCTCCAGACCCTGTTGAACAGCTATACCTGTGGCCTGGGCTCCTACAGACACCCATCTTACTTCTACCACCTTCATCGCCTTCCATAACGTTTCTTATTTCTTACGTCTATTAAAAATTCCTCCTTGTCTGTTAGCACATATCTCTCCTCTGCTTCGTTTTTCTTTCAACAAGTCTTATTTCCTCCTTTGTTTGTTCCTTTCCCGTGCTCTCTGCTCTAATTTTCTTGTCCATCCTTACATTCTTTTTCCAGTGGGACATAAATTAAAATTAATTTACCGTGAAGTTGAAGCACTGTAGACCATCGCTTGCTGTCATGGTTTTCTCAAAAATAGTGGTGTTAACAGTACGATGTTCTAGGATGACTCTGACGGATATTGTCTCATTGAGGTTAAGGAACTGTAGGCAAACCTGACCTGGCGAGTCAGTTTGGAGGACAGCAGGCACCATCAGGACATACTGCCTGTGAGATCCAAACACCAAAGTGATCACATCATAGAGAAAGGAGAAACAGCCTCAACAGGATGAAACAAATACAAAGCATTGTTATTATTCAGTCCCAGTGATTAGTTTAGATTAAATATAGGACACTCTGCTAGTGCCCCTCAGTCCTGCCCTGCAGCTCCCAACTAGCCCAGCCCCGGGTTCCCCAAACAGCTCTGCCAGTGCCCCCAACTCTTGCCCTTTTGCCCTTTATCTGAGTCCTGGACTCACCTGCTTTTAGCAAAGCACCTGCTGTTACTACTGCTATTGTCTTTTCTGAACACACACACCAACTTCTGTGGAAGCTCTGCAATAGGCAGAAGGTCTGCTTCATAGTAAATGAGAACCATTCACTTGCCATCCACATTCCAGTTTAACTTAGCTCTCCAGATATAAAAGATGAGTCACGGCAGTATTTAATATTTAAAGTAAAATTAGTGGCACTAATTAGCACTGTCTTTAAAGCCTTATCATGAATACTATTAGTAATAATAGTGTAGTTCTTACAGCTCAGGTTCCTTTGCAGCTGTTACATGAAGGAGAAGAATAGCCAAAAGAAACTTCAGCCACATTTTTCTCACTGGGAGATAGAAGAAACAGATAAGGTCTCTTCCCAAGAAACAGTCCATTGCCTACTAGTTTAACAGCTCTGCAACATTCCTCACCGAGCGCTCCAGAGGGAAGGAGTTGGCCCTTGGACTCCTCCCTGGCTCCTTCCTTAGATGTTAGTGCCTTTATAATTGCAGCAGGGGGTGGAGATCCCAGTCTATCCTACTGCTTGCAAGAACCTCCCCTAATCCTACTGCAACCTAAACCCACCCACTGTCTTCAGATTGTAGCACTTTACTGCAGTTTTCTGAATGTCTGCGCAAAATGTCTTTAGTGGTCTTGCAGGGCGAGGGGCTTTGCTTTTTACAGTGAGGCTGGGCACAGCACAGAAAAGCACAAAATTCCCTAAACTGGAATAAGCCTGTCAAACAAGATTAACATCTGAGGGCTTTCCCCATCATTATTGGAATTTACCATCTGGATTGATAGTCTGGGTGAAGTAGACTAACTTTCTATCCTTTGACACCTGATTCTGGTTAAAATAATGTATTGGCCTCTCTTTTCCCTTGCTTCATAGGTATTCTGAATATTGATGAAATGGAATAATAGAGAAGCCAGAAATAGGAAAAGATCTAAAAGGTCTTAGTTATTTCTACCTTAGCCATTGAGCGCTTCACAGTGTGGTTGAAGTTTGATTCATTTCAGCTTGAAATTAGCCAGTCAATGGGTCCGTGTCAATTTGTTAGTGCCCCAGGTTTCTAGTTTTCACACCTGTGTGGAAGCTAATTGTTTTTTTTAGGGAGAAAAGGATCGGCTTTCATCCAAAGACCTTATTTTAGGATAAAGAAGGATTACCTCCTTCTTTTGTTCTCTTGTGCTCTCAAGAGAAAATAAAACCCTCTGTGTACTGCTCCCCACAAGAAAAGCAATGCTGGAAAGCAGTTGTTTGACAACTGTAATTAATTTTTTTCCATTCATATTGGTACTGGGTCTGGCTGGGGTGAAGTTATGAAGTCAACTTTCTTCATAGTAGCCTGTATGCTGCTGCACTTTGCATTTGTGACTAGAACAGTGTTCATAACTCACCAGAGTCTTGGCTACTGCTGAACGGTGCTCGCACAGTGCCAAGGCTTCCTATCTCCCCCACCTCCCATCCGAAACCCAGTAGGCTGGGGGTGGGCAAGAGATTGGGAGGGGACACAGCCGGGACAGCTGACCCAGACTGACCAAAGGGATATCCCAGACCATATGACATCATGCTTAGCAATAAAAGGTGGGGGAAAGGAGGAGGAGGGGGGACATTTGTGGTTATGGAGTTTGTCTTCAGAAGGAACCACCACCTGTACTGAGGCCCTACTTCTTAGTAAGTGGCTGGAGATCTGCCTGCCAATGGGGAGGAGTGAATAATTTCCTCTTTTTGCTTCTCTTTCACTTTTCTTCTCTTTTTGCTTTCCTTATTAAACTGTCTTTACCTCAACCCACCAGCCTTTTCACCTTCCTTCTATCCCCCCATCCCCTGGAAAAGGGAAGTGAGTGATGGGTACGGCGGGTGCTTGGCTGCTGGCTGGTGTCAACTCACCACTCTGTGTTATCAACATGGTTAAATTCTGTAGACCTGAAGCCAGGGAGATATGGCTTCAAATGCAGAGTACCTGCATGAGAGCATGCTTTAATCTTCTGATACGTTGTAGGACTGTCTCTTCTTGTTTCTTGCTGGTGTGTGATGCAGGGAATGGTAGCACCTGCTACATAAGGCAGCTATGAAATTTTCTTCACTTATGCCTTCAAATTTTTCACAGAAGCATCAAACCATATGGAACTGGGACAGGACAGCAGCAACAGGTGGTCCCCCTGAGGTCTCTCTGTGGCATGCTGTGGTTGCTTAAACCACAGACAACAGTCCAATGTTCTGGTCTGAAAGCCCAGCTCCCTGTCATTTCTATTAAAGAGGTTCTCTGCCAGCTTCTACAGTTCAGGAGCTTCACTAGGGATCAGGCTTGATTTTCTCTGCAATGGGATAACCACACCAGGAGCTGTCAAGAACAGAAATTCACTGAGCAAAGCTTGAACTTGAGTTGGCATTGTAAAAAAAGTAGATGATCAGTATTGCATGTTCTTGCTCTTCCTGGCTTTCTCAGGTGGTTATGAATTTATTGCAACATAATATTCACCCCGAACAAGCCAATTTGATAATCATCACAGTGCACATCCTTATGCAGCAAGGAGTTTTCTGAGGCTACTTTTGAAAGTTTAATCAAAAGATGAAATGGGTTAGGTGACATTCAAAGGCTGTATAGATAGAGGAGGGTAGCTGTGTATAACTTACTGTTATAATGAGCAGGTTTTTTGCCCCAATTTGCTTTGGTTAGAAAGTCCACACTCATATCTCCAAGAACTGGCACTAGTCATGATGTCTTCTTGCATATATGCCTTCTGAATGGCAACAAAATGCAGAATAAAAATGATCCATTCATCCTATATCCAAATAACTCACTGCACTGGTTTAAACTCTCCACTGACTGGAATGGAGAAGGTGCATCTAGAAATGAAATAAGCAAACAAGAAATGCAATTATCTGGAGTAGAGAAGTTATTGAACTAATGCATTTGCAATCAAACAAACACCCTGCATGAAAAAAAGCCACTATACCTTATCACAATAAAGGAAACTAGAGATCATCCCATCTTCTTGTCTATAACATATAATCATTTGTCTTTCACAGCAAAATCAAACAACATTCCACTTGGTAAAACTGAAGGGTTGTTTTCACTACACGTATTTACAAAGCCATCAACATTTGTTTTCTCTGGTTTTTTTTTTTTTTTCTGACTGCATCTCCTTGCTCTTCAAATCATACCCATTTCATTTAACTCATTTGTATATGTGCAAGAAACTTATGGAGATTACTCTATATGGATATAAGGTATGCTACTTCATCACCAGGTCAAGAGACTGTATTTGGGGTTCTGTTCTTTCCTCATAGAAGAATTAATTCAGGTGACTGGCACCTAAGTTAACCTAAACCTCCTCCCCACACATGCTCACATAGAAGGCATGTAAGATTCTCTCCTTAGTCCTCTGTCACTGAGATTTCTTGGAGATGTGTCTCAAGGCTGCTGTGCTTTGTAACAACACCATGATTCCTTCCCAGGAGATTTTGGAAGAACGTGTTGATCTTTCTGGGCATATATGAGGAACTGTGAAGCAATGTTGGAGAAATAGCTGTATACAGATGCATTATCTTGCATTCTTGACTCAAAATGAATTGTTTGACAGCCTAACTTTGAGAGTCACCTAAGCCATAACTCCAGACCTCAGCCAGTCTTGTTTAGTAGTAACATCACACTTGGCTAGATCTGTGTGTTTGCAGGTGGAGAGCAACGAGAGGGAGCCTTGGAAATAGAATAAGCCAATTGATTTAGTTAACTTTGTTAAGAAATGACCCACCAGCTGAGTATAGATCGCTTTCTGCCACTTATACAGCCCTGCTGCAGGCCGTTAGACTGTAAAAATTGTGCCTTATGGCTGTGGTTTGGGTTTTTTGAGGCACTAATATGTTCTATCAGTAAAAGTTTTTCTTTAAGAATAAAAGCTGTCACATTATGATAGATTATAGTAATACTACTCAACTGCAAATTTTTTTTCAAAGATAACTGGTCACAGTGATTTCTGTGTCAAGGAATGACCTGACCTCAAATTTCACTATTATTGCAAAGAGCCCTATTTCTTTCCTGTGGGAGTCATAAAATGGCTCTAGGAAAATTCCAGTAGTCTCTGGAGCTCCTTGTTTTTTTCCTGTTTTTGCAGTATTTGTAGCTGTTCACATTTCATTTCGTTATGGTACTCCTTCTTATTCTTGCAGATTATTGCCATCACCCAACCATTCTTTGTGCTTGACTGGAGCAGTGGAGGAGAGGACAGTGGTATTTCTGTGGGAGTTTGCACAGCCTAGCAGAGCAACTTTGAACTAGCTCGCTGAGCACTGCCGTAGGTAGTGGCACGACCTCTGGCAAAACCCCTTTGAGGAGTTCCACGATTGCCTTCCTAGCAGCACCCCAGCCGGCAGCCTGAAGCCAACTTGGATGTGTCTGCAAGACCTGTAGCCATATCTTTGTGGTGTAGACACTGACACCTTTCTTGTAAATGTGTTAATTGCTGCATTCAAAGGAGAATCGACACAAAGCAACTTGGTTATTACAGCTACGAAAATTAATTGAAAAGCACTGAAGCGATCTGTGACTTTGATTATGACTGCTTCCTATAAAACCTTTAAGCAGATTAGATTGTAACAATTTGTTTAGGCATAGTGAAGGTCGAAATGCTTGGTTTGACCCAGGTGGTTGGGGAACAATGCTGAAACATGGTAACTACAGGTAAAGTCCTGCTTGGTCAATAGGGTCTCCAGTCACGCATGCAAGATTTCTTTCATTGTTCTAAGACATGTGGGCCCTGGCAAAGTTCTCTAGCAGCTCTGCAAGCTAGGAGGATGGTGAGCTCATTAAAGAAAATAAGTATATCCCTAGAGGAATAGTCACAGCTTGCAGTGATTTTGATGAGTGATGGAATTTCTTTCAATAAAATGGGTGGGTGGGGAGGGCGGCAATTTGTCTCAGTGGTTATGATGTTTTCACTCCTGGATAAGGCAGTAGTGTAAAAGATGAAGGTATGTGAAGGTCAGCCAGTTGCAAGGATTCTGTTATGCCAGCGACTCATGTGAGTGTGGATGGGTCATTCAGAACCTATTTTCAAAACTGGGACCTTTATACTCCCCTGTGAATAGGCTAAGGTCTGAGCAGGAATAGGTCCGTGTGAGCTAAAGTATTAAGACTGTCTTTGCTGTGCAGTTTTGGTGGCAAATGTGCCAGTCAGAGGTGAGTGAAGCTGGAATCTGACTACTGGCACTGCACCTGCACAAGTCTGGGAGTGGATATTGGTATACTAATGAAATTATCTTTCCTAGTTATATGCAGTTTACCTCGCAGAGCTCAGGCTAAGCTGTAAATGCAATGATACAGTTAGGCTATCAAGTTAGTCCACGCTTCTTTTGGGAGTGCTTTGCAGTTTTACTTTCCTTGTATGGACAGGACCAAGGGTTATTCAACCCACTTTTCTTCGTGGTCTTGATAGGCAGCAGCAAGGGGTGCGTTCAAATGTAAAGACGTCACTAATAAAATATCTGAATAAGTCCCACAAAACATCTCTGGTACTTAGTAAGTTCATTCTTCATACTTGCAAATGTAAATCAAATTTTTAATAGAGGGGAAAAATAAAATACTTAGCAAGAAGTATCAAAAGGGGAACGTTTGACATGTAATTCCATAAATATAGCTAGTTAAGCCCTCTCCTCTGGTGGGACAACTAGGCTGGCTGCATGCTCCCTCCCTAAACCTGCCATGCCAGCAATCAGCTTGTGGCTGGTACTGAGAAATCATCCTCTCTACCAAAAGCTGACACAAGCTGCACATGATGTTGCCATGTATTTCCTCTCCTGGCTCCCAGGAAGGGCTAAACCAGCCATCTCTAGCATGCTGAAGACTGCCAAACCCATTCTCTGACCTTTCAGCCTCTAAGAAAAATCCTAGTCCTTTGTTTCTTTTTCACAGCTATGCACAGCTCTCATCTCTTCCGAGCTGTGATTTCTGCACTCCATAGGTAGAAGTGTTTGCTTTAAGTTCAGGTGACAACTTGTACCAGTCACATGTAGACAGAAGTAGCTGTCTGAGGCTTTCGTATTGCAATGGCTTTTCTCTGCTTTATGGAAAGCCTGCTTTTTAATTTCATCCTGCAGAAATGCCCCAACAACAGATTTATAAGTGTTCAAGACTCCGTTAGTCCCTCATTTTCCTCTCCTTCCCTCCACTAGTTTACAGTGGAGTAGCCTTCCCTGGCTGATTGCCCGTCTCTGGAATGATCTGAGAGGGGTCATCCAGGAATTTTGCTTCCCCTTGGGATCTTAGCCATCAGACTACAGAGCCTACAAGGGCTTTACTGACATAATTGCACCCCTAAAGTCCTTTCATGGAGTTGCAGGCACTGTTGACAAAACAGATCTGAATTGTCTCTCTGAACAGCAGGTTGGGCTGTCTGTGAGAAGGGAACTGTGGAGGAGTGATGCCTTTACATGCTGCTTTGGATGTGGTTACATGAATGCAGCTTTATGGTATGGACCTGGGCCAAATGAAATTTCTCAGACATGTTTTTGGGGGAAATGCTGTATGGCTGTTCCAGCTGCTCTGAGAAGGGAAGTGTGGATCTTGGTGTAGTCACTTTAAGGTTGTAAAATGATGTTTTCAGAACCAAGAGTTCACAGAAGATGAATCTGAGAAATGAGACTTACATCCTTAAGAGCAGGTGCTACCTCTTCTCATCTCTTTCAAGTCTGTCTTCTGTGTAGGCATGATATTGCTAGGGCTCAAATGTGAGAAAGAGCATGGACTTAGGAGTCTCTTGCACCTGGTTGATAACACCAAATGTTGGAGGCTACTGTAGTCCCT
This sequence comes from Haliaeetus leucocephalus, assembly GCF_000737465.1. Taxonomy (NCBI): domain Eukaryota; kingdom Metazoa; phylum Chordata; class Aves; order Accipitriformes; family Accipitridae; genus Haliaeetus; species Haliaeetus leucocephalus. The sequence goes on along the minus strand of NW_010972909.1, from coordinate 5,978,503 downwards.
CTGTGAGTACGAGGGCATCACCTTGAGCTTTTTGGCATTGACCAACATCTAGCTTCTAAATCCATTTTTTTGTTGTTGCAAAGGCTTTTTCTTTCCACCATGACATACCAGAAACTGAACTTGTTCCAGGCACATTATGGAAGGCATGCAAATGCTATTCAGAGCCTGCAGCTCTCTCTCCCTTTATCTGTTATTATTATCTACTTGGCAGCACAAACAATACTCTTGTGTTACCCAGTATATTAATTGCACTACTTTAAGGATGCCTCCCAGGGAGAGCCTGTTTGTGCCTTCAACCCTTGACCTTATGCCTGAAAAGTTTTTTTGGATTCATTCCCCACACATAAAAGCTATTTCTGCTTCATCTCCAGTGACAATATATTCTGCAGCTGTATATTGAACTGCTGACCACTGTACAGAACAAGCTGGAGGATGTGTCCTTGATGAAGATCTGTCGTTCTTTATTATCTTCTATTCTTTCTAAACAGTCGAGGCTTCCAAGCTGGCTCAGGGCAAACAAGCCGGCCTCAGGCAAATGGGGAGTCAAAGTCCTTGTTGCCTAGTTCTCACTTTTAAAGAACTAGGTGTTTTTTAAGGCTACTGCCTCATAAATGATCCGTGCTAGGCAAAACTGCCTGCTGGAGAGTGGGGATGAGGGACTGACTGGAGCATCACTTCCCTGTCTGATGTCACCCCTAGCTGGTAGCCTGAGGGGAGTTTTGCTGTTACAAGGAGCAGTTGCAGAGTCCTGGCTGTTCACACCTCCGAGGAAAGCCTCCAGAGCCTCTCCTGTCACTTTCCCATGGGCTGCCGAAGCAGATGGGTGACCTTTTCTCACACTGAAAATTAAAGGGAAGATTGATTCACGGCAGTTTTAAGGTTCTCGAGCATCTTTCTAACTATAGCAATTAGAGTAAGGAACCGTGACTCAGCTGACTTCTTTTTAAGACAGAGCGTGTCAGTTGGGCGCAAAACCTGACAGCACATTTGGCTGTGACAGCAGAGCCACGGGTCCTACCAGTCCTGTGTAGGGGCTCAGCAGACTCTGAATCCTGCCAAAACCCGGGGAGGTGGAAAGGAAGATTCACACTGGCTTTGGTAGGATCCAGACTCTAGAAACAGATGGGCACAGCAAGACCGAAGCCCATGAGAGGCAGTTCCCTGGAGCTGTGCTGAATAAACAGAGCCTGGGTGGTTTGCACTCTGGCTGCATCGGCGGCTGTACCCCAGGAACTGCTCCGAGTTCAAAATGCTCTAATGTTACTTCGTTAAAGATACAGTGAGGATAAAAAAGTAAAGTCACGGTGAATCTTCTTGCTTTATCTGACAAAAATAAAATGCAGGAGCAGCTGGGCACTGTCGGATCCCTCATCTGTGCACCCTTTACAGCCTCCAGCATGCAAGGCCTCAGCCTCAACATAATGCTTTGCTCACTTCTTGGACACTGTGCTGGCTTCTTGTTTCTTCTGGCTCCCCTTTGCTCTGGCTTTTAGTCATTCTTTTTTCTTGCCTCTTTTCAGGCTTATAGTTCTTTAAGCTATTTTGTGAGCCCTCCACTGACACTGGCAGACTTTATATTCCTGGAAGAGACAGAAAAAGTCTGGGTAACCCCATCACACCAGAAAAGGTCTGGAATTAGTTTGAAAAGAATTATTTAGCAAGCCTGCTAGTCATAACTTGTGTCCAAGACTGACTACAAATCATGAAACATGTTTTCAGAAATGCACCTAATGTCAGAAGAGAGTGACCAGTTTATTACTGAAATGGTTGAAGTTTTTCTGAATACCTTTGGCAATTCATTTCATCACTTTATGTAGGGGCTGGCCTCTTCTGATAATCAGATAAGAGTTACATACACCCAAGAAGCAAGCAAGAATCTACTCCAGATCATTTTATTTAGTTTCGGTGCTCTATGTCTTCTTCCTAAGTTTCGCCTAGTCTTCCTGGGCTACATAACTATGAAAGCTAGGGGCATATATAGTTTCACTATTTCCACTGTTTACAGGATCACGTCTCAGATATTGTGCTAGTCTGTGTCTTCACTGTTTGTTTGAGGTAAAAACAGTAGGAGCGTAACTTGAACAATGGTAAGGCACTGAATCCCCTCCAAGCATTCACATTCAACCAAACCAAGTGTCAACAAGAATGAAAAAAATCATGAGACAACAATGAAAAAAGTCATGATAGATGACTACAGCAAGCAATAAAGGTTAAAGGAAAGAAAAACTGCAACTTAATTGTTGGAGACAAGTTGCAGAAATCAAGAAGAGTGAAACAGAGCAAGTAATGCTGCATATGTTTGCTCTAGGACAGGCTATTGAGCAAAATTAATCTGTTGGCCATGAGTTCAGAAGAGCCTCCGGCACTGATCAAGAGCTTCCACAAAGTGCTTAAGGTTTAATGCTGCTGGTCACTGAGTTGGAGGCATTTCTTACCTGGCAACCAGACGTTGCTGCTAAAAGGATCAGACTATCATTTGGGCTTTTAAACAGGCAGACCATTTCAAGGACTCTTTTTATAGGAAAATATACATACACAGATGACTAGTGCCTGTGTTCAAACTAAAGAACTGAGCATAAGCATATTGTATTTGGCACCTAATAAGAAAATACTTGGCATTTCTGGAGATGGGAGGTGACCCTTACCATTTTGTCTGATTGATTCACGTGATCCTAAAAACCCAGTATCTGAAGTTTCTGTCAATTGTTACATCTTTTCATCTGGAATTTTAATAAGAAAATCCTTTGGCTCAGGTTTTCATGGATTTATTGCAGTCTCAAAGAGCAGTGAGGACTACTGCACCTTCCCAGTGCTTTAGGTGGAAAAAAAGTCTTCACAGGTGTCCTTGCAGGACACAGACTGCAAAGAATGTGGAAACAAGCTTTTTTATTGACTGGTTGAGATAGGACCCAAAAGCTGCATCCTTTGCTTGTGGAAAAGGATGACATTAACATGGCTTCTACTGACTTGTCTGAAACATGGAGAGTGAGAACCCTCCTGCACTCCCAAATTGATCTCTCAGGCTTATGTGTCTTTTCTAGAGATTTCTTCTGTACCTGCTCTGCATCTCTTGTCTATTCTTTACTTCACCACTTCAATCAAGATTTTCATCAGTTCTTTCCACAGGAAGGAGTTCCCCTTTGGTAAGGCAATGCTAAGGGTTGGGTGACTCAGTCGTGTGGAGAAGACATGAAACACATAAGTAAAGAAATTGTAGTGAACAACTGACTGAACAATAGCAAGGTGTGATGCTTCTTACTGTACATGATAGGTTTCTGCTGTGCAACAACTAATTTTTTGCATCATTTAAAAATCAAGACTTTCTTATGGAGCTCATAAATCAATTCTGAGTATAATTTCTTAGTGACATGTAAAGAGGAAGAACATGAAACAGCATAACATGGAAGTAGCCATATTTCTCAAATTTACTTCATGAGTTAGTTAGAGAAATATATACAGATATATCACAGTGAACCCAGGCCAAACAGCCTCAAAGCTCTATTTTTACCTCTGGCAAACAAACAAAATTAAAAATCTCAATGCAGTGAGGGTGTGGGACATAGTTCAACTTCTCTGACTTGCATTGAGGTTAAGCAAGCTCCTGAGTTCCTGCATCAGCAACTTCACATGATGCAAGCTCCATGAGAAAAAATTTGGGTCACTAGTTGTGCTGGAGGTAAAAGAGTTATAGAGGTAAAAGAAGGCTATAAAATGCAGATTTTGCTAGATACTGCTGGCATTGCCCCAGCCACTCCCTCTTAGCCTAGTGTTTTGGAAATTTGTAGCAAAATTTAAATGCTGTGCTTTTGAAAGAATCTGCTTTTCATATCAGTTTTCATCTGAGCAGGCTTGCAGTTGGCCATTCACTGGAATGGCATTAAACAAAGGCTTTTGTTTAGCAGCGGGCTGAGTGTACACAGCTGAAGAAGGTGGATTGAACTAGCCTAACTGACCCCTCTTGAAGCTCATGCAATCTGTTCTGCTGACAGGATGGTAGAGCGAGGGGGAGTTTGGGGTCAATGAAAAGTGGCTTGGCACCTTAACATCTTCACAATCATAGCTAATTCCTCAGCATGTGTCCATCTGTAGCAAAAGTCACCCACAGGTCTCATGCAAACACAAAAACATTGATTTCAGTGTGACTTTTGGGGTTAAGCATTGTGCTCAGGGGGTGCTTCTGATGGGAACAGAAATGGTGGGGATAGGACCTCTGGGTTTTGAGCAGAATTGGAAGAGGTGAAAGCCACTCACCTCATGACATCCTTTTCTCAAAATGTCATTCTTTTTTTTCAAAAGGTAGAAACTCATCAATCGCACTGCATGGAATTCCACCAGAATTTTCAGGGAAGAAACTACTCCTGTCCTTCAATAAAACAAAGCTTAAATTCAACACAAAGAAAGCAGAGAGCTCCATTCCCATATTTCTGTCCATCCTAAGGAGAGTACCCAAGAATATTGATGGCATGACATGTGCTCATAAATGTTGTTTTATGCATCAAAGTGCCCCTTCAGGCTTGCCTGCATGAACAGTGCTACCACATGAAAAGTTGCTACGTGCCTGATTATTTCAAATGCCAGCCAGTGTATTTAGAAAGCTGAGAGAGATGTCAGAGCATGGGGTCAGGTTCTCTAGGGTGTTAAGCCACTTAGCTCACATCAGCCAGGATCTAAATTCACAAAGAGCCGTAGGGTCCTACACCGATTCTCTTATACCCAACTGTCCAGCTGCTTCCCAAGGTTTCCTAGGTCCTGGTGCTGCTGAATTGCTGGTTTGCTTTTTTGCCTGGACCCCAGTGCTGCTCTCAAGCTGAACACCCTCCTGCTAGCTGATCTGCAGAAAGTCTTCCCCTGTCTCAGGCCTTCCCCAAATGCACACAAAAGGCACCCAGCAAGAGACTTCTGAGGGTTGTTATGTGTGCTTGTGCCTCCACCTGGCTATCCAGGGGTAAGGGTGTTCGTCTGTGGTAGAAATTACTTGTGAAGTCACCTGTTTTTTTGGACGGAAGACCCGAGTCTGTGGGTGACTTGATACGAGAGTCAGAGTAGCCGGTGGTGAAGCAGACTATGGCCGTGTCTAAATAGGCCAGTTAACCTCCAGATTTCAGCTTGTTCATGTCTTCCCCATCCAGATTTGGACAGAAGGATTTGGATTTGTCTGCATCTGTTGATGCATGACCAAGCAGAGACAGCCAGGACATGCCCAGAGCTATTCTTTGGCCTCAGTGTATGAAACCACCTTCACAGAGAAGATTGTGGAAATGGCTGAAATTTGAGACCCAGCAGATGCTGGGACCTTGTGGGGAGAGATGTTTAATTGTTTAGTAGACCGGGTTATTTTTACATGCTTCATGTCTTCAGAGCACAGCTCAGATTGTATACAACCACAACTTCATAGGATGTGTGAGGAAATAGAGATGGATTTCCAAGAGGGAGAAAAGGAGGGACATTCATATGACTAGAAACACCACAGTTCAGACTATTTCTCATCCTAGACAGTACCTGATATTCAGGAACCAAGGCTGCCACAGGTTAGGTAAGACACACTCCCATTAACTCCTTTGTGCTCTGAGCAGTCAGAGACCAGAGCTCTCTGGCTTTAAGTTGGGTCAGGACATTGTCTTTAGGGCCATAAAAACAAGCAGGCAAATTATAGCAATGGAAAGGAAGACATCCTGTCACGGGGGTTTTGGATGGAGAGAAGGAGAGACCCAAGATTTGTTACAAGAAGTCAAACTGGAGACCACAGTTGTGACCCTAAGCAGGAGCCACGGAGCATGCAGAGAGGCAGGGCTGTGCTGTAAGAAGGTAAGCAGGGGTAGGAGGTGGAGTGCTGACACATTGCCTGCTCAACTTTCTGCAAAAGCTCCCAAGATGTGCAGCACAGCTCTCTGACGTAGCGGAGCTGTGTCCAGGCCTTGCTGAATGGGACAGTGCATTTTCTCCTGCCTGCTTCCTACTGATTCTCTGGCCCCATGGTAAGCCTGTTCAAGCAGATAGAAGGAAGAAACATACTTTTCCCCCCTAAATCTTGTCAGTTTTGAGTTGGGTCCCTATCTCTGACCTGATCTCTGTGGGGTCGAGTTGAGCACCACTCTGAGGGTCAGGGAGAAAAGGCAGAAAAAGTTGAGCAGGACCAAGACTATGCTGTTCAGCAACACCTACCTGTTAGGTTGGCTTAACTGCAATGTGACTTGGGGTCCCAGAGGACTGGGGTCCCATCAACAGCTGCTCTAGAAAAAGCTTCTCTTCTCTATGAAGTTGCAGCCTCCTGCCTTTGGCTGTTATCCATGAAGGTGCCTGAGCAGAGTTTAGTTCACAAGGACTGTCCAAGACAAGATCAGTGACAGTTTTTGCATCCCCACAATCCCTTCACTCACAAAGGTGGCAGGGTTTGTAATGAAGGGTGTTGTATTTGACTAAACCAAAGACAGCTGTAATAACCCAACTCGTATTGGAGCACACGAACCCTACAACATGCCTGAACTTGCAGAAAACTGAGCAACAAGCCAAGAAATACCTGTACTGGGAGTAACAGATTGATGAGTAGGCTCCTCGTCTGTCGGTATGTGTACATATGCATATGTTAATGTGTGACTCAGAGGAGAAAACCCCCTGCAGAAAAATATTGCTTCACACAATGTGGCTGGAAGTTCAGCATAGATAGTCCCTGGCATTGTGGTTTTGCTGGTCTGGTACAAGTGGCATATTATTGTCCTGGATGCAGCAAAAAAGGTGATGTCAGTAAACCTTTGCTGACATTTAGGCTTTAGGTTCTGGGATTTTATCTCAGTGGAAACACCTGGTGCTAAATCACTTTACAGGTCTGTTTTTAAAAGTATGTGAAAGTTGGTGGAAGGCATGAAGAAGAAAGGAAGTTGTTTGGGGGATGATAGGTTATATTTTTACAGCTTTCACGTAAAATGTCCTTCATTTCTTTCTCTCCCACCCCTTGGGTCTTTCCTCAGGGAACCTCCTGGATGACTTCCTTTTACAGTGCAATGAAGGACCCATGTGTGATTGCTTTTGGTGACACGGAGAACTAACATTTAGTAAACTGTTTGGAACTGCAGCAGTAAGTGCAGTGCAGACCTGATGGACAGGTCTGTCTGCAGGTCTGGATGTCTTCTGTTGCCTGAGTCATGCATCTCGATACACTGGTCACGGTTGGACCTCATCTTACAGAGCTTGCATCCCTCAGGCCAGTGCTGAGGTCCTGGGAAGACAGCGGAGATTCTTCCTTTGCAGCTGTCTCCTGCTTTGAGTTGCAGGTTTCTACTGGGTGGTTCTGCTTAGAACAGGAGGTCTCAGTTAATGCCCTCCACAGGTCCCTCCCAAAACACCATTTATCTGCTTCTACAGCTCCCGAATTACTTTTGCATATTTTTGGGATTACATGGAGCCTGTGGGTCTCTATCTTGGCTGCCTCTTAGCACAAAGGTTCCTGCACTGCTGGGTGCAGTAGGATTAGTTTCGCCTGAGCCATCTCTGGGCAAGCCTGACACCCCGCTGAACAGAGCTCTCGGGGTGTAGGAAGGGCTGCTCCTCTCCTACCACCTCCTGTGTTATCGTGAGATCTGTCTCACAGCAGGCACGTTGCCGCTGAGTAAAGTGTTTGTAGGAATCAAAATCTGCTTTGAGAAGCCTACTTTCATGATAAATCAGCTAGTATCTTCCAAGACTGTAACTAAGACTATGTCTAACATTCCAACTGAAGGAACAGGAGCTCAATGATAGGATTCAATGAGCAGATGTCTGCTCAGATTGTTACGGATATTCAGTTGGTTTCTGTGTCCTTCCACCAGTGTGATCTAGTCAGGATGAAGGTCATGCCAGGCCGCTGCAGACTGTGAGGGACAGTAGCCACAGTGCTGTCTGTCTGCTGTATCTAAATGCAGAAAGCAAGACAGCAAATGTCTTGTACTTTGCTACTCCATCACAAGCTCCGTGTGGCTCTCTTTATTTTTCACTCCCTCCAAGTCTTCTCATTTTTCTCCGTCCAAGGGCTCCATTGGATACACCATTCCTCCCTAACCACTTTTCAAAGAGTTTCTGTGTTTCAGCTCTCTAGCTTCTCCCACCATTAGGCTTTGGGTAGAAAGCTTCCATCACATAGGCCAGGGCCCCGATCCTGTCTGTGCCACAAGATGTCACTGATGTCAGCGTGTCATTGTAATTGGTTGCCCTGTCCAAGGTATGAATTTTTTTAGCTTATGAAATACCTCACAGCACCCATTTCTAGATACAAGAAGGAGTGGAGACTGGGACAAATAGCATTGCCATTAGAAGGTTTTATTACAAAGAACAGTAAAATATGAGATGTTAATCTGAAAAAACCCCTTTCTTTCTAAATAGAGTCAAAAACTGCATAAAAGTTGCCTTCCTGTAACTAGAATTCTGATACCTTTAAATGATTCAGTTCAGTCACTGAAAAAGGTGAGGATCAAAGTAATTTCTTCAGAATCTTCCTTCAGGATAAATGGAAAGACCAAAACAAATAAAATCTACAGAAGCAGCAGCAGCAGATTATTCTCCTAATCTTGGATTTTTTAAGAGGAATCTGTGGCCAAGAGTACACGTTTCAGGAGTTTACCTCTAGACAAAGCTCTCACTGGAATATATGTAATGAGTTTCCAAAAAGCTGGATGGTCATGGTTTACAATTGCACAGTATCTCCCTTGTTAGGAAAAGCACTTTATCTGGAGTTTCTGATCCACCCTGACCCAAGCTCTTTTGAAGTGTGGGCCAGAATGGGTCATTGCCCTCCCAGAAACAACCAAGTCTCTTAGCCTCTTCTTCCTCTACAAATGCTTGCCTGATACCTTCTGAACCATTACCTCTTCTGGCATATATCTAATTTCAGCTGGAAGGTGGGGAGCAGGGTGTTGTGTATTCTGCGAGGGCATATTCATCTGGAAAGAAGAAAGAAAGTGAGAGTGAGAAATCATTCTGACCCCAATCCACGTGTGCCTGTGATTAACACATTATGAACCAGATTTTGTGGTAGTCTTCCAGTTGTGAAGGCACCCAGTTGCAGGGCTGCACAGTCAGAGCCCAATGCTCTCCTCTGCCGTGTTTGTGAGGACACAACATTGCTGTGACCACACAAGATGTGGATTAGGTGGCAGAACATGCACTCCAGAGTCAGTTCTCTGGATACTGCTACTTATCTGCTAGGATGCAGTTCCCAAAGGTTGTGCCAAGTTTGAGAAAAGCACAGGGGAACCTCAGCCACAGTTTTGATAACGTAAGTTCCACAACTGGGTAATGTCTGATGCAGTTGTAGTTCCTTGAGGCCAGATCGAGAACGGTGGTCATGCACTTAATTTTCTAGTTAGGTGCTTAAACTCCTCTTGAGTTCAGTGGGACTGTCATTCCTACTGAAGTATTTAAATTCCACTAAGGAAGAGTTCTTTGACTGCAGCCTACTATGGCAATACAAAGCAAAAATAGGAGATAACCCAGATCAGGGAAGTCAGAAACACTGCTGCCTTTGAGTTATTGATTTTAACCATCATGTTCAAACTGTGGAAAGAAAGTGGAACCACACTTCTTTCTGTATGTAGCTTGTAAGAAAGCAACTCGTGATGTATCACTTTCTAATCTGCTTCATGTTGAAATGAAGGAAGAAATGGAAAGACAGGGGTGCAGAAACTGTCTGTGCTCTACAAATCCTTTGCAGTCTGGTAATCAAAAGCAGCAGAACTCCTAGCTTGCTCTCCACTTGTCTCTCCTAACAAAAGCAGCAAATGCAGAAAAGTGAAGAGAAGCTTGCACAGAAAGCGCAAGGGAAAATATGCCGTCTGCACCTTGTAAATGCTGAGATCAATCCTTTGATTTCACAGGTTTTGCTCTGGCCTAGTGAGGTCACCTACCTGTTTCGTAGTAATCGTAGATATGTACTGGCACTGGTTTGATATCTGAGACTGGCAAGCTTTGCTCCACACTGAAGGAGAAGTTGATATCCTTCCGGGAGACCTGGAAATGGCAAGACAAGAAAATGCATCAGACTTTCTTTTCATATGTACCCCTGAGGCTAAGGTTGAACAGCTGCTTTTCTGGGTCAGACTGGGTGACAAAGTGCCATTCTACAGTTCTCTCCAGACTGTAAACTTGATGTCAAATCAGATAATTATTTAAAAGCTGTTGCTAAATATGTTTTGTTGCTAATATTGTGTGCTATTTTCTTTCTTCCTCTTCGTATTTTCATTGACAATTACCCCAACCTTTCTGTGGTTTCTGTGGCTTTCAGCACATCACCATTCATCCTGCCACTGAAAGTTGCTGTTAGTTTGTTTCCTTGCCTTTTCCCAGCTAAAATCACCGTCAGTACCCCTATGACTCTTCTCCCCACTTTTCTCTCATTAATCACTTTGAACCCAAGATCTCCATCCTTCCCTGTGCTTCTGTTCCTCATTCCACACTCTTGCAGCCAAAAGTCCCAAACTTTCCTCAGCTTCTCAAGCTTTCTCTTGCATGCCTGGGACTGTGCCCCTGCTCGCTTCTCCCTTTGTCCTTGTTTTTATCTTGCTGACCTCTTTATAGGAATGGAGCTATGGATAGGGGCTCTGGAGAACTTTCTGCATCACTGGTGCCCTGCTGGGTAAACTTTTCACATCTCAACATCTCAGCTTCTCTGTGAATTCAGAATACTGACTCCAATCTTCCTTATTAGATCCTTGGAGACCGACTAATAAAAATGACTGTTTGAGAGGTAGATATCATTACTTTTTGCTTCCTCTCTCCTTCCCTTCTTGGTATTTTAAGATCCCGTGTGTTTTGATTTTCATCTTTCTCCTCTCTTATTCCCTTTATTAATGTCATGGATATGGGAGGACTATTCTTTTCATACAGAAATCTCTCTAAAAGGGAGGAGATGATACTGACTCCCTGTAAAGCACTGTCAGAACAACTGATGAGTAGCATCACTTAGAGGCTGAGCAATATTATGTAGACTGGGAACTGTTGCAATATGGAATGCAACTTAGCTTTGTTTGTGAAATGCTATTTAATCATACAGCATTCTTCACAAAAAGTAATAAATGCGTAACTCTTCACTGTAGACTACAACTACTGTGTATATATAATTGATGTTGGACTGAGTGGAGTCCCTTTACGTCTTTAAAACATGCGTATTGCTAATTTGCTACTAATGAGATTTTTCTTTTATCTGGGAGCCTGTTTTAAACTTCCAATTCAATAAAACCAAAAAGAAAACTCACAGACTTACCTTCTGAAGGTAGAAGAGGATGTGGTTGTTCTTGATGTCTACACGATCCACAACGGAATTCTGGTACTGAACCTTTAAATAAGGCAAATGATGGCAGTGTTAACACAGGAGACTTGCCAAGGAGACTTACAAATGACGATTCGGCAGCAAAATGCGTTTACAGGGGCTGCCGCTGCTCCTCTTGTGCCACCCCGCCATCTCGTGGCCAAAATAAGAAATGCACACTGAGTAAGTTCACCACCTGACGAGGGCAAACCGATCACTATGGTAATAAGCAGTTTTAGAGTCAGCTTTGGCGTGTGTGACTTTTATCATTAACTTAAGACTGCTCTCACTTCAGTGAGAATTTACAGTTACACGACCATTTCTGCAGCTCAGGCTGACTTACTTGCTAGTCCATTGTGTATTTTAAAAAACAAAAGTTTAAAAAGAGTTTAGAAAAGCATATGAGGAAAATTATTTTACTATAAAAACACACAAACCCAAAATATTTCAAATGTTAAAGACCAGCAATTTTTTCCCAAGTACATATAAAGAGGAGTAGGATTCCAAACAGTGTAACATCTCAATGGAAAAATCTTCCAAAGAAAAGTTATGAATTTCATACAGTTCTAGGCAAAAAAGAAATTCAGGCTGGAACGCTGAATGATTATAAATGCACCAAGCTATGAGCAGGCTCTACAATGAATTGCATTCTTCTTTTTATCTACTTGGAGATTGCAGTCCATGGCCTGAAGATAATGCATCCCTTGCAGAACCTAAATTGCACTAGGAACTGTAATGAGGTGCTTATCAGTGCTCTCCCCAGCATTGTCATCATCATGACCAAATTTCTGGATAGTAAAGGAAGAGCAATACACACTTGGTTTGTTAAACCGTGCTGTAGAGGAAGGAAGAACCATGTCAAAGGGATAACATTGCAAAATGTCCATTTGAGCACTTTAACTGCGGCAGAAGTATTCCTTACAGAGATTCTGTTGGGTTCTGTGATTAGAGACTCATACACACAAACACGAAGGAGCGCAGGGAAACGCCAGCAACCTGAGCAGAGCCACCGCAGCACTTAAGGGGAGTGCTGCCTGCAGGGGCCCAGGGCTGAGTGCTGGATGCTGGCACTCAAGAAAGGATGGTTAGGGGAAGAATCAGAAGTAACAAAGGATAAAGTCCAATTGGGAGAAAAAAGGGTGGAAAATGGGATAAAAGGGGCTGTTTGTACATAAACTTGTCTGGCCGTACCCTGCACCTGGTCACCACATTCTCTCCTGCCTTCTTATTAAACTCTGTTCCTGACTATTTTCCTGGGTGAGGGGCTCTCTGTTCCGTGTGCATGTGTGTACGGAGTGCCAGCCACTGAAGAGGGGACCACAGATCACAGGAACGTGTATCTGGCATGCTAGCATCTTGAGACACCAGACTTCAGGCTTGTTGTGTGGGGCTGTGTATGTCAGTGTGTGGTTGCTAGTGACTAGCTGGTGTGTGAGTTAAGTGGCTTGGTAGCCAGCTGCTGAAGCAGGCACTAGTCTGGGCCAAATATCGAAGGTACCAGAGGATCTGAGTCAGCTCCCAGAGGGACCATGAGGTCCGAGCCTCTTACTGGAGAGACCATAAGGTCTTGGGGGCACATACTGGCTGGACTATTGGGCTAGACCAGCTAGCGGAGACTCATTTGTGGGTGTGTCTGTATGAGGCAACTGGGACACCAGGGGATCCAAGCTCAGCTGCTGCAGAGACTGCATCTCTGAGGCTGGTTACTGGGGGTACCCACCATGCCTATGTGTGGGTGCTGGGGGGCTTGGTTCCAGCCACTGGAGTGGGGCTGCGGCCCCAAGGGTGCATGTGTCCAGGTACCAGTGACTGGGTAGAACAAGGATCCAGGGGCAGGTACTGGGCAGACTGAGTGTCTGCCTGAGGTTAGCTACCAGAGTGATCCACATTGTGTATTTGCATGTATATATGTACGTGTGTATACACACATATATATATATATATTTATTTATCTTTTCCACAAATGAGCTTTCAGTCTGATCAGCCAGAAAGGGGAACCGGATAAGGCCATTTGTGCTATCTGTGTTTTTGTAAGTACTGTCTTTTCTGTCTCTGTTGATCTGTATGGCCAGTCGTGTATATATGTATATATTTATATATGTATATACATATATATGTATAGTGTGCATGTCTGTCTATTGGGAGTACACACTCAGCCTTGCTGTTGGCTGGGCATGGGGATATGAAGCTGCAGCAGTCTCACCTCTGTTGGGCTACTGGATCTGGCAATCAGATCCTAACAGATTTGTCTTCAGTAGATGAACAGCTAGAAGTCAGAGACACAGAGTATGTGACAGAAGTCTATGCCCAGGGACTTTGCAGAATTCCCGTGGAGCTCCAATTTACTAACCAAAGACTGTTTTTATCAACTTCCTATGTTTTGGGGGTTTACCACTCACTTTGCTCCCATTCTTTACCTTTTCCAGGGAAGATCTTACAGGAACAAAACCCGAGAGCATCTTCACATCAATAATAGCCATATTGGAGACTTTGCGGTTTCCTGTGTAACTAAAATGAGAAAAGTTCTGTTAGTCTGGTTTGCAAATGGAGAGGAGACCACTGAATGACATTTTCAGCTCCCAGTGATCCTGTTTGTCTTCCTGCGGCTGCACAGTAGCAGTTAACTGCCTGTACTTAAAACTTGCCTTGGATGCTTTACCAAACTGTGAATGCGAGGGGGTAGGTCAAGAAGAAGAAGTTACCTGGCAGAGAGGACAAGGTCAAACTTTGGTGGGAAGTTGCTTGTGCAGGATACATTGGCTGGCTGTACGGAGAGAGAAAATCCTGCAACTTTTTTTGGCAAATGGACGTTGTATCTCAGGGTGGTCTAAAAGAGATGGGAAGCGTGAGATGGTCACAGACTTGCAGGCTTCTGTGGCTTTGGCATGAGGAATGGAGAGGAGTGAGGTATGGGGGACCCCCTGCTTAGTTCTCAGAGGGGTGGTGCTGAGTTTTGGGCTTGCTTACCTGCAGGTAGACACAGCCAGTGCCATTCACTTCCACGCTGTAATTCCCTGGAATAGTGGGTAAGGAAGCCTGCTGCAGTAAGAAGCGGTTCTTGTCATTCACCTGGAAAGTCTTACTGGGGGACTCCATGAAGTTGACTTTGACTGTGTTAAGACTGTTTTTAGAGAAGGTGAGGTATCCATACTGGGCTAAAGCTTGGAGAGCAACAACAGTGTCCTGAAAAGAACATGATCCCTAATTAGATAGATAGCCAGCTGTAAGATGGTGCATGAGATTAGCACAGCTCCTATTTCCCTGACGCTTTGTCAGTGCTTATAAATGGAGGGGGACTTTGCAAACAGCTAAGGAGACAAGATAGACATTCTAGGGCAATAGATTTGAATTATCCCAGGAAACCTGGGATAATGCTGTGTCAACAGTGACTGCTGTCTACAGCTAGCTTGAAACTCAGGAAAGTTCCCATTTCCTAAAACTAAAATATGTATGAATTTGCATATGAAGAGCATGATGTGCCCTGACAAGGAGACTTATCCAAGCACCATTTATCAAACATTATTCAAACAAATATGCAGCCAGGAAGATAGGTCATACTATTGAGATCCAGCTTGCAGGCTGGACTGCTCTCAGAAGCTTTCTTTTTACCACACCCACTTGTTACCTGGCTGGAGGAGAAACCTCCATATGGGTTCTGTTGTTTGACAAGCCAGTGCACAATGCGAGAAATGTAAGATAGGTCTTCCGGAGAGAGTTCGGCTTTGTTGAGCAAAGCCAGAAGCACATAGCTGGTCATTTCAATCTCAGCAGAAGGGGCGCGGGAATAGAAGACAGGGAAATGTTCTGCTGGTGGCTTATTTTCTCTTTGCCAATGAACTGAGCCACCTGAAAACAGAAAAGTGGGGTGTAAAAAGCATGGAAAAATTACTTGCTGGTTAATTCACTACAGTATCACGTGGGAGATAGGCATACAATTCCCTCTCTGCCTTTACCCAAAAGCTTTTTCAGCTACAAGTGTCCTGAACCGGGTAAGTTTTAGTTCCAAGATGGAAAAGAAAACAGGAAAGGTTGGGAAGGGAATTAATAAAAGGGGGCTGTATAAGTCAAAACAGGGTTGAAGGAAAGGCGGTGCAGCAGAAGGATGCTAAGGCAGTTGCGGACTGGAGCACATGGCATAGTCAAGGGCACTGGGTTGTTCAGCCTGTAGAAGAGGCGGCTGATGGGGAAATGTCCTGGGTTCGGCTGGGATGGAGTTAATTTTCACAGGAAGCTGGGAGGAGGCACAGCCAGGACAGCTGACCTGAACTAGCCAAGGGGATATTCCATACCATGTCATGCTCAGTATCTAACTGGGGAGTGGACTGGGGGGTATTGCAGCAGGGGAAGGGGCAGAGCGTCGGGTTCTGGGTGGTGAGCAATTGCCTTGTGCATTACTCGCTTTGTATGTTCGTTTATTAGTATTATTGTTATTATTGTTTCTTCTCTCCCTGTGCTGTCCCAGTAAACTGTCCTTATCTCAACATGTGAGGTTCTACCTTTTTCTTTTCCCTCTGATTCTCCTGCCCATCCCGCAGGAGCAGGTGGAGGTGAGCAAGTGACCTTGTAGTGCTTTGTTGCTGGCTGGGGTTAAACCATGACACGAAACTAGGTACAATGTTCCACTACCTTGGACCGAGACTTCCAGGGGTCTCTCCCCAACTACATTATTTCATAATTCTAAGAAAATCAGGCCACAGCTCAATCTTTCGTGAAGCCAAAAGAGACAGAGAAGTTTGTAAAGATAAATTCAGTAGCATAGCAGGCATGAAATGGGAAGGGAGCAGCATGAATGAGAAAACTCTACCTCAGAACAGCTCACATCATACCACAGGCCATTCCACCAGCTGTATTGCCTGTATCGTGGCCATACTGCACTTACCATCTCTGGTAGCTGCCTTGTCCAGCTTCTCAAGGAAGAATTGGCATCTTTGCTCTTTGTCAGCTAATCCATAAGCATAGGCAAAGAGGGCCTGGTTATACAGGTTGTGGACCCCATTGCCAAAGGCAGTCTCCAAACAGTTCATGCCACTTTGAATGACAGGATGCTAGTAAAGCAAAACATAGTAGGGTTGTCAGGTACTTGGATTTGTGTCTCAGCTTCTCTTTAAATACTTCCATCACTGTTTAAGCTGCCATCACTGTCCCTTCATGCTAAAAATATACATTATCCATGGCATGTTTAAGGGCCTGCAGTGTGTACCTTGTAAAAAATGCCCTTCTAGTGGTGCTGCCTTTTATCAGCATTTATTTAGAGGCAGCATGGCCAGACTAACAGAGCACTGGTTCTTTTCCTGACTTGCAAGATGACCTTATGCAGGTGAATCCTTTGTGCCTTGGTTGCTTTAGCTCTAAAATGTGGATC
Organism: Haliaeetus leucocephalus; assembly: GCF_000737465.1. Taxonomy (NCBI): domain Eukaryota; kingdom Metazoa; phylum Chordata; class Aves; order Accipitriformes; family Accipitridae; genus Haliaeetus; species Haliaeetus leucocephalus. The sequence continues at coordinate 5,961,869 of NW_010972909.1, read as the reverse complement.
ATTTTTACAGAACTATACAAAGTGTATTGAGACCTCATTATGAAGGATGAAGCAGACTCTCTCAGATGGATGTTATTACTCATTTGCTAGCTATAGCTATCAAGATAACTCTTCAGCCCTTTTAGCCTTACAGACTATGTTTGTGAGCTCTGCTTCAGCTCAGACATCACCAACACACTACTAACCATATCCTGCCTATGCAACTTCACTATAGAGGTGGCCCCAGTTTTGGAGATTCTTATGAAGATACTGGGAACTAAATTCATGTTGCTGAAGAACTATTTGGTTCTGCACAATGTTTTTATCCTGCCAGTCTCAGGTACTTAAATGATGCCCCACACCACAGTATCTGAGGGACCTGCAAAACTCACCATGCCTAGAACATATTTGTCAGATTGGGAACAATTCTCATCTTCCCCATTTTACAAAGAACAAAGTCAGCAAAGAACCAGGGTTTCAAGGATATGCAGGAGTATATTACAGAGAACAGAACTCAACTCTCATTCCCCCGTGCCTAGTATTGCAACCAGCAGCTCATCATTTCCTTCCATTATTAACAATGACATAGGGAAATGGAAACACAGCTTGGGTTTAAATGCACAGAGAGAGTTTGTAGGACTGAAGATTTGGATAGCTTGGACTTTGGACTGGGCAAATTTAGAGAAAATTCCAGACTGAACTCTGGATGGAGTGGGCAAATTCAATCTGGATTTTGCACCTACATAGACTACCATTCTTTAACACAAACAGACTCCTTGGGGATTTTTCAAGTTAATCCATAGGAACTAGATACATAACTATTTGTAACACTTATCAAGTACTTATAGCAACTGCAGGGTTCTAGAAACAGATTTCCTCAGCTGACCCTACCATCCTACAATCAGTATTCACCACACAGTTAAAGAATATGCATGTGAGGACTATGACTTGTGCACTGTTTGACAAACGGCTGACTGGACTAATAGAGCGTAACAGCATCAAACACCTACCGCAGCAGAGTGTCCAGCCTCCAGCAACGCTGCCACAACGTAGGCTGTGAGTGAATATTCACCACCTTCTTCACCCTGAAGAAAAAACAAGCAAAGAACAGGTCAGTACAGATGTCCCAGAAAGAAACAAAATATGAATTAATTCATAGTTCAGATACTAGTTAGATTTGGGATCCGAAGTAATTTCTGTCTCCCACTATGCATAGGAACAAGAAAGATCAAGTTCACTCAGGATAAAGCCAAAATTATTTCACGCGTTTTCTTGGCTTTTGCACATATGCAATAAAGCAGATTATAGCCTGTGAGCTGAACACACATAATGCAGTGGTGGAAAATAAAACCTGAGATTTCTGACTCTGAAAGTTCTACTTGTTTCTACCTCATCATCAATAGCAGACATAAGAATCATGCCCTGCTGAAAGACACGAGAGAACAGTATTAGGAAGAGCAAGGGTGTGGTGATAAGCTTGTGCCCAGCAGAAATGATCCAAATCAATCCTGATGACAGGACTGGAAGTTTGGGACTATACTTGTCTTGGTTACCTTCAAAGCGTTGTTGAAATGTGAACCAGCATTTTCAAAGCAGCCATCTGACTTCTGTTTGCTTGCCAGCCAGATCAAAGTTTGAGACTGGACATTGTCATCAATGTAGATGTAGCGTTTGGCTTGTGCAAATGACTTGTACACAAAGGCAGTGAGCCTGCAGGTGAGCCAGAAACAGACAGCAGGTTAGGTGTGAACAAGACAAAGAAGGTTTACCAGCAACTGGTTTTGCATAGAAAATGACATAAAATGAACTCCATAATGTCTGAGGTAAAAGAAACAAGTGGTTTGTAAGTTTTAAATAAGTAAGATAGTTAAAATTCTGATATTAAAAACTGACCTGATGTTTCTCCATTACTGTGCTGAAACTATTCTTTCAGAGCAGGGGTAAAGTATAGACACAGCTTGATGATTGATAATAGTAATTTCTAATCTTCATTTATAGAATTATGAAATAAACTAGGTGGGAAGCGACCTCTGGAAGTCTCCAGTCCAACCACCTGCTTAAACTAGGGCTGACTTCAAAGCTCTGTCAGGTTGCTCAGTCTCTTGTCCAATCATGCTGTGAAAATCTCCGGGGACAGAGATATCCACATCCTCTCTGGGCATTTGTCGCAGTGCTGCAGCCTTATTTTGGGGATTTTTTTTTTTTTCCTTCTACCCAGTTGGAGTTTCCCCTGTTGCAGCTTGAGTAAGGACAAATTCTTGTCCTTACTCTGTGCACCGCTGACAAGAGTCTGACTCTGTCTTTTCTACAGTCTCCACCTAGGTAGCGGAAAGCTTTACCTAGGTTCCTCATTAGCCTCCTCTTCTACAGGCTGAACAAATTAATTTCTTTCAGCCTCCCTTTGAACATTATGTACTCCAGCCGCCAGTCTTCTTATCATCCTTTTGTTACACTCTCTCCAGTTTATGAATGTCTCCTTTACTAGGTGATCCATATTAATTGAGCTATGTCCATTTAGTCTATTAAAAATAAGAATCGCTTAATACTTTGATCATTTTTTCAAAGCCTAAAGACATGGACTAGGGAAATAGAAAGTACCATCTCTTACCATACACTCCCTTCCCTATCTCGCCTGCCAAAGGAGCTGTAGGATCCATCCTGGTGTTTGTATGATAGCTGTTTTTGGTACCCTGAAAACACAAAAAAGATGACATATTTTCTAATCACAGAAAAGGACTAATTCTGTTGTTTATTCAACTGAAGCAGTAAGACTTCTGGATTTAATATTCAGTAATGTATGTCTGGTGAATAATGTCAGCCACGAGGTATTCTAGCTGCTTTTGGTCCTGGAAGAAGCAATGCTTCTTTGGGGAGCATTGCCTGCTCCTGTGCAATAAACACAGTGCTAGAATTCAGAGATCAGTGTTCACCGTGTAGAGCTTTAGAGTTCAATGCACACAATCAAAATATTAGATGGAAGAATCTGAAAGCCTCCCACCTGTGGATAAGTATCCAGTACCCTTGATTCTAATCTCTTCAGTCAGCTGCCCAGTCTTATTCAGATAATCCAGGGCATAGATGTTGGGTGTGAACAAGACCATGTTCTGTTCTCCACAGCCATAAGGCATGTGGAGGAGGTTCTCCATGTTCCTCAGGGCTGTACCCAAAATATCTCCTGAAGAATGAAAGACATAAGAAGTTAGTCAGTTCAAACACGTTTTTATTACACAGAATTATACATTGCTTTATATTACCCTATGAATCCAAGGGCAATGACCAATATAGAGTAATCACAGTAACCAAAGACACAGCTTAGAAGAAAGGCTGAAATGCCCCCCCCCCATTTTTTTTTTTTAAATTTTGATGGTGGACACCTGGGAGAAACTGAGAATCTGAGAAAAAACTGAGCACCGATACTGGCTGACATGGCTTCTAAGAAACAGCCGTGAACCCTTAGAAGGGTTAGACTTCCCTGCCCTTTACAACCTGCTTCCCGTTTCGTGTGTACATGTGAGAATGTGTGGGGTATGGTGCTAGTGGGCTACAGAGGCTGTATTGCACAGTATGAGCACACCTCACACTGATCCAGGCATGCAAAACCACTGTGTTTAGAAAGCAATCTGAGTTCAGAACCTCAAAAAATTTTCACTGAACTGTCAGTCTTAATAATGACTTTAAGATTAGTAGAGTTGATAGGGACTTGAAAGTCTTATTCTATGGGAATTTATTGACTGAAAAATATTTTTCATTATGCAAAAGCATAAATTTGAAATTATTCAGTCAGTAATGTTCTGAAGTCTTCTTTCCAAGAAATCAAAATAATTTTTTTTCAAAGATCTCTGCCTTATCTTACTTTTCAGCTGAATTAACTGCTTTACTATACAGAATAGGATTTGCTAATGCAATATAATCTGAAATGCAATGCAAGTTGAAATAATTTTACTGTTTTGTCCTGTTTTGATATGAGAGAATTCTGAGCAATTTTTGTCTTTCTGTGCCATTTTGCAAAGTAGGAAACGTTTCCTCTAAAATCAAGATTAAGTATTTCCTCAATTTTACATTAGTTTGGCATGTGTATACATGATGGCACTTAGTGCAGCACAGGAGAAATGCCATTTACTTTTGTTTTTGGTCTAAGTTCTAAACTTACCAATGACAGAAAAATAAGCTCTGGCTGATCCCTGCACTAGGTTCCTTGGCAGGCTGAGAGACACTGGTTCAGAAATCGTTATGCCTGATGAGAAAACGTAACAACAAGAATTGTTAAAATCATCTTTTTTCCAGAAGTCTTCACCTCATAAGCATTACTGCAGTGACTGTTACTATCTGCAGTCTGGGTAAAGAAAATGCTGCAGAGACTTGCCCAATGAGTCAAAGGTATCTCTGAAAATCCTGAACGGTAGCCCAGCACCTTGACCCTGAGATCCTCTTTCCTCCCCTGGAAGGGTCTCTGGTTTTGTAGGACAAAACCTACAAGCCAGTGAAGTTGTTCCACTGACTCCCTGGAATGAAGGAATGAACTTGCCTTACCTTTCGTACAGACGAGGGAGCTCTGAGTCAATTCCTTTTTAATACCTTCAGGCTGTTTGATTGCAGGGAAGTAGTTGGGAAGAAGAAAAGTATAGAACATCTCCATGAAACCGTGGCAATTTAACAGTGTAAAACAGTGTGTGGATGTGGCTATCCAGACAGTGCAGCCCTTGTACCCACTCCTATCTCCACTAGAATACCTCTTAGTCCATGGTTCCCCCCTCTTTTACCAAACACCCTGTCCAGAGCACCTCCCTTCTTAGAAAGCAGTTATAAAATAGACATTCCCAGCCTCTGAGAGGGACTCTCTCCAGCTAATCCTATGTGGCTGCTGCTTTATGATGCTCAAGTTAAGTCCTTTTCCTTTTATATCTGCCCTCCACCCTCCTCCCCAGTATTAGAGCCACAGGCTAAAGGCACTTATAGGTAAGGTATGGAATCTCCTCCCTTCTGGCTCCATCTCTACTGACATCTGTGCGGTGTCAGGGCATGTATGCTCACGGTCCCAGGAAGGAGACAGTGGCTGAAGGACAGTGGATGCCACTGATCACTGTGTTTTACACCCTCATTTTCACATGGAGAAACCTACTGTATGCAGCTCCATCTGTACCATCTGCCTTACCTCCTCATGCTAACTGCTTCTAACCTACAGCTATAGGAATTGCAGTTTCCACAAAGCAGAAAGCACGTGCAGAGTTCCTACCGTACCTCAACAAGTAGGGTTCGAATCAGGGTGTCCCGGCGAATTGTCTCTTCTTCTGGGGATGTGCTGTTTACAGTACCTCTGCTATTCAGTTTGGCCTCAGCAGTAATTGTGAATTTCACCTCGCCTGGAAAGCCACCCACCAACCCAAGAAAAGAAAGTTATCTTCAATGTCTACAGTTACCCCTGGTTTTCGCTGCCTCTTCTAGGCTGATGGACTGCTGTTGTGGTTTAACCCCAGCTGGCAGCTAAGCACCGCGCAGCTGCTGGCTCGCTCCCCCCCACCCCGTGGGATGGGGGAGGGAATCGGAAAAAAGTAAAACTCATGGATTGTGATAAAGACAGTTTAACAGGACAGAAAGGAAGAAAAAAAAAAGTCAATAATAATAATAATAAAAGAATTGGAATACACAAAACAAGTGATGCACAATACAATTGCTCACCACTCGCAGACAGATGCCCAGCTAGTCCCCGAGCAGTGATCCGCCCCCCCTCCCGGCCAACTCCCCCCAGTTTATATACTAGACATGATGTAACATGGTGTGGAATATTCCTTTGGCCAGCTGGGGTCAGCTGTCCTGGCTGTGTCCCCTCCCAAGTTCTTGTGCCCCTCCAGCCTTCTTGCTGGTTGGGCATCAGAAGCTGAAAAATCCTTGACTTTAGACTAAACCTTACTTGGCAACAACTGAAAACATCAGTGTGTTATCAACAGTCTTCTCATACCGAACCCAAAACATAACACTATACCAGCTACTAGAAAGAAAATTAACTCTATCCCAGCTGCAGTCAGGACAACTGCTGAGAAACGTATTCTCTCTGAAGGCACAGAAACATATTTCATGAAGGCTCCATGTCTGTCTGCTAGTGGTAAGGAGAGGCTGCCTGGGGCCCTAGCATGAAGAACGAAATAGGGGTGATCCTGGCCAAAAATCTGACAGTACTCACTACCAGTTTCTACCTCTTCTTAGCCTTGTGCTGAGTTTTCTCTGGCCTAGGGCAGTGTTGCAATAGTTATAGCTCCGTTGCTTCTTTCCTTCAGATGGAATTTGTTAACTGAGAAGCAGCCTTGGTGCTGCTGCAGCTCTGAGGAGCAACCCTAAAGTAAGCAGCTTTGCAGGCGTTGCTCACTTCACCCCTGCAATCATTGCAAACTGGAAACCCACAGGACTTTTTTAGTTGGAACAAAATGCATTATTATCAGAGTTACCAGGGTGAGACAGTAGCTTTCTTTTTTTCAGCTCTGCAGTATTATTTCGCTGCATATCCAGTTTTCATCTCAGTATGACTTTGCATCTTTCTCAGTAAGTTTGAAGGAAATCAGTCATACTGACTATAGGGTTTTAGAAACAACCTTTTAAAGAAAAGATCCATCTGTGGTTCATTTTGAGAAGAATCTTTGCTAGTTAAAAGTTTTTTGTACTTCAGCTTTTGGGGCACTTACAGATGCAAGCTGTTGTAACTGCTTTTTAAAAAACGTAATATTGACTTGAAGGCGGTATGAATTAACACAGGTGTAAAATTGGAGAGGAGCAATGTCCTTTTTGCCTGTTGAGAATCCAGTCCAAAATTATTAACAAATTTTATTCTTACTGAATACAGTTGGTTTGGTGCAAAACTGTCAGCTGAAAGATCATAGGCACATGAAATCCTGCCAGTATTTCACACATGATGTGGCAAGTAAAGAGTTCTTCCTAAAATGGACTACCAAAAATCAGAAGAGATAAAACACCAGAACAATTCACTGTTCATTCAGTGTGTCTAAGGGAGCTTTAGCAGATGTCTGATACTAAATTTGTGGAGCAATTAATGGAGCTGTCCAGAAATGCCTGGCTGTGGATTATTGATGCTGCATTGAAGGGCGGGAGTGACAGAGGAGAAAGATCAAACAGGGATATATTAAGGTTATGAAAAGATCAACTTACCGAGTTTGTGGGGGTTAACAGCCCAGATATAGGTTTTTCTTTCATTGGCACACACCCTTGCTGTGTTGCCCTCTGGTGAAAGGATTTCTGCCTTGTAGTCACCTGACTTTGCGAGTATGGCACTGATCTGAGACAAAGAAAGAAGGATCAAGGTTACAAATGAAGAAGACTGCCCCTAAAGTTAGGGGGCAGGGCAAGGGAGACTTGCTGAAGTAGCTATTTGTCATCTGAATCCGTGGGATGGTACCAGGACAGAAGGATGAGGCATTTCTCCAAGGAAGGGCTAACCTGTCTCTTTTCTGCCCACTGTTAGTGTCTGGTTTTGGCAGAAGTATACCAAGGTGTACGTGCTCATTAGTCAAGTCTTCTTAGGAGTTACTGCTACATACAACATACTTGGTATCTATTGTGTTTTGCACAGCACAGTACCCATACCGTCTGCTCAAGTTCCTCCTTCAGGAACAAAAAGAAGAACTAAATTATGTAGGGATAAGGACCAAGTTCTTACCTTCTGTGGACCAGCCACAGTGATCATTGGCCACATTTTCCTAATGCTGTCACACAGGGATGGGTCCAGGGAGAGAGGGTGAGAGAGTAATATGTCAGGCTAAAGCATAAGTTAAACACTTATTTCTGCATTTCTGGTGCGTTATGCAGGAGAATGCTGGGATCTCTGGGAAACAGGCAAACCATACAGGAGGCAAAAGGGAACTTGATATACCTGGATGCATTCGTTGAGGTAGTTGAAGACATTAGCTATTAAATTAAATTTTTCCCCTCGAATGACAGAGTATGGCAAGGTGAGCTCCACAAAGAATGGTTGGAATGCTGTCAGTGAAACAGGTGAGGAGATGCCAAACCCTGCATCATCCTGCACACAGAAAGCACTGGCTTTCCATTCTGTGATGGTGTCAGGAATGGTGTAAAAGACATTGACCTCTCCCCTGGAACTGAGGAAAATAAGAAAAAAAGAATGAGAAATGATCTTTGGCATTTTCAAGCCAAATTATAGAATAGGCTCCCTGCTTGAGGCAGTACTTCTGTTTTCCTCACTTTCTGCAAGTTACCTCTCTATATTTAAAAAAATCTTATAAAGCTGGAAGTAAAGATGAAGGTGCTGTAAACTACATGTTAAAAAACATTTGGAAGAATACACAGCTTTTAAAATTTAGAAACACCATTTGTTCAAATACCATAATGCCCAAACATACAGATTAGAACAAATAAATTTGGATTAATGTTCTAGAACAGCCCCTGGATGCATCGTTAAGATGGAGATATTATCATTGCAGATGCTGTGATAGTCTGGAAAGAAAAACAAAATAACCTGAGTTTTCTGCTGCTGAATTAAAAATCTGATGAAAAATAACAAGTTTTGGTCCTGCTCTCTCCTAAATAAATGCTTTTATTTTAGCCTTCACCCTTATTCTTTCCACCCATCAGAAGGATGGGGGCAGAGCACAGAACAGATGTCATTCACAGTTCAGGTAGGTTTGACACTGTGTACAAGGTTGGGAGCTCAACGGTCATTGAGCAAGAAGGGAAAAGGAGACCTGCATCTACAAAGCAGACATACGTTCCATGGCTTCTTCTCAAAATTCATTTCAGCAACATGTATCAACTCAAAAATCCACTTGGGAGGTAAGAAGTGAAGGTAAAAATACTCACTCGGTATGAACCAGATCCCAAATCCAGGTCTCAGGGAAGAATTTTCGAACAGTGTCAACACCACGCCCACCAACAAGCCTTGACTCATCTAGAAGATCATGTATGGTTAAGTATAACATTAGAGAGGTCAGTCCAGAAGAATGTGAACTGCTGTCAGACATGCTCAACACCATAAATGAACACTAAGTATTTCATTTGAGCACTTTTCCATTCTTTTTCCGTAAAAAAGGAAAATTCTAAAAGATACAGGGTATGGGAAGAAACAATTTCTTATCTATTCTCTTTTCCCATGGGAAAATACTAGAAAATTTAGCTATTTCACAAGACATTTCACTTCATATTGAAAGGTCTTATCATCCAGTTAGAAAGGCATGTTCCCCATCCTCTACCACTAGCTCTCTTTGATTTGCAAATGGGCAACAGCAGCCAGTATTGTCACCAAAGCTTATAATGCTTTACAAACCTCCCTGAGAACTTAATCATTTTTACCCTGTTTAGTAGTTAAAACTGGAGCTGAATATCCAGTCCATTAGAAAACTACTTTTGTTCATATAGTCAAACTACAGGTCTGATATTAGGAACCAAGGTCCTCTGTCCAGTTTTGCCACAGACTCACTTGTGATATCCAACTACTCATTTAGCATGGAGGTACCTCATATTTCCTAGCTGTATCATGGAAATAACAATACTTTTTTATTTTGCTGGACTTAGAATGGTAGAATCACAGAATCATTGAAAAAATCTAGGTTGAGAGTAACCTCTGGAGTTCTCTAGTCCAATCTCCTTGAAGTAGGGCTAATTTCAAAGTCAGATCATGTTGCTCAAGGGTCTTGTCCAGTTCAGTTTTGAGAATCTGCAGGGTTGGAGATTCCAAAACCTCCTAGAGAACCTCTTCTAGTGTAGCACAACTCTCACAGGGAAGAACTTTTTCCTAGTGTTGAATAGTAATTTCCCTTGTGGCAACCTATGACTGCTACTTTTGCTCTTTTGCTGAGCAATCTGACTTGGAGAGAGATAATCATAACTCTTGCTGATCTACAAAGGCTTTGGAGACTATGTGCTAAGTATGCTAAGTGCTGGGTGAATTCTTGACATTGGGAATTGCCATTATTTTTCTGCATTGGCATTTCCTTTTAAATATTTAATTGAACTGTGATTTGATGAAAGGTTCTAACCTGAAAAACCCTGAAAAACTAATATCAGTTTATGAAAGAAGTAGTATCCCAGTATTCCCTGTCTTTTCTATATGCACCCTCTACCTAAGTGAGAGAGAATTGACTCTACTTCAAGGACTGTCAGAAAGAAATTACTAGGGGCAAACTGGGACACATAGGCCTATTCCCCCCCCAAACCTCAACATGCTGGCTGTTATTTTATACAGGCAACAGTTTTGAAGACCAGGTAGACTGGGACTGGAGATAGAGTATGAACATTCTTTTACCTATGCCATAGCCACTGACATGGGCGACACTATGGTGAAAATAGACAGGGTAATCTTCCATATCTGATCTGTCTTCATTGCACAGAACTGGCTTCCGCAGCACAGAGTTGGTGAAAACCTTCAGGCCCATATCCTGAATGTAAAAGAATCAATCATGTCATGCAGGGCAAGCACTAGCTACCAGTGCATGACACTTCTCCCACCTAGGTTTTCATACTTCATCTCCCTCCTCCCTCCTCACATCCCATCCTTTCAACCCTCAATGTCACAACTCTTCCCCTCCAACCCCTATGTCTTTTTTACAGAGCAGTGACACTTGGTATTCTGTGAAGAGCAGTAATCATGGGGCTTATGTTAGGGCTTAGGCCACGGGGCCAGTGGGAAGTGGAGGCAAGTGTATCAGGAATCAAGTGGCCCGCATCACTGACTCAGATCTTTACTAGGAATGCCTGAGCTCATGAGCCAAGGCCATGGTCTTGCTTATGAAATGTCTACTGAAGCATGGGCAGGATCCCAGCGAATATATCAAGTAGTGATTTTCAGTATTCCTGAGTAAGAGGTGGGGATAAGAAGGCAGAAACTGGGTGGTCAGAGACTTTAGGCAGTTCCAGGCATCTGCTGCCTTCTCTTAGCAGTAAGAACCACCACCGGAGAAAGTTGAATGCTAATGTGCATGAATTCTTCTGGAATATCTCCCACTTAAAGAACCACACAGAGCACATACCCTGAAAATCCTGTAGACATCACCATCACTACTGACATTCACAGGTTCATAGTACAAGCCACCAAAAAAGGTGGTTTTGACTGGGGTACACTCCTCTGGCTTGTCATCTTCCAGGTTGAGCCCGTTGTAGTAATAGCCATATAAATCACTCACATGAAGTTGGTAGTACACCTGGGAGGTAAGAATGACTAGGGTAAACACAAGGAAGGTCCCAGGCAGGTGCAAAATCACATGTATTCAAAGCTTATGGTGGCCCCTCAGCAATCCTGTAGACTGCGGTGGGTTTGTCTAGTGATGCCTACCTAGAGATGAATAAGCAGTTTAGCTGGTGATACACAAGAAGGACTTGACTCTACCCTCCTCCTTCTGAGCTGCAATGGCTTTGTGGGGTGAACTTGAGCAAAAAGCATGGAGATATACTCCTGAGTTATGCAAATTGGAGACTGGAGTCCAACAAGATACTCGCTGGCATCTACAGCTTTTGTTCTGGGTCCAAGGCCTATTTGAGTCATAAAATGCAATTTTGACATAATCACTCCCCAGGGATGAACTATGCTTTCAAGGATTTACATTAGGCATGTTCTTGGGATGTGTCTTACACTGCCATGCTTTCCAAAAGTAAATGTTCCACTATCAGTTTTTGTTTTTGAAGTGTACAACTGCCATAGACCTTTCTTTAATCACTGAGTTGTCGGTTTCCAAGAGAAAAATAAAAATACAGCCAGCAACAGAGAGATCACAGGTGGGAATTGGAATGTCATTCTGGATATCCCTAGGTCAAAAGAACACAGCACTGGGGATGTGGCTTACGCTCTCAGCAGATAACTCTCGTGCAGGGTGAAGAAGAAGGATGCTCTGATCTACAGCTCGCAGGGCACAGTAGGAGTTGGCAGCAGCTTCAAGGTGGAGACTGACTTTAGAGCCTGGGAGACCCTGCTTCTCAGAGAACTTGAGCTGGAGCTGGAAATGAATAAATCCAAGACAACCACACAGAAATTAGGAGAATCAGCTTGGCACATATATCTAAAAATCACCTTTTACCAGCATTTCTCTGTTCTCAGTGGGGTGAAGCTCCTACTGCTAGATGGTCTTTTGAATCACTGCTCTGTAAAAATTCCCCATCTCTATATTCCCCATGTCACCATCCTCTGCCCACTCATGTCAGAACTCAGTCCGAGTCTGAGCATACGGGTCAATTCCAAGGACAGCTCCTCATGTTCCCAGGCACGTCTGTACCTTTTCGATTCCTAAAGCCCATCCCGAGTGCAGGGCTCTTGATGAAGTAATTCCCTAACTGTTCTCTCAGCAAAGAACTGGCTGATATAGCCCTTAATAGGTAAGCAAAGGTTTTCACCTTGTTTTTGAAGCATACATCGCTGCGTATCCAAGAGCTGTCAGCCACTATCTCCCCATGAGGATGCACCGTGTAGAGCAACAGTCTGGCACTGGGGGCAAGCTTCTCAGTGACAGTCAGCGTGATGGCGAATGTACCTCTGGGAGCTGTGGAAAGAACATGGAGTGGGAAAAGAAGCCAACAAAAGAGATTAGACAAACCTCTGCTTTGGTGGAAGGGCCACATATTTATCCATAACCTACCAGTACCTTTAAAAAACAGGGAAGCTGAATATTGGAAGATTCATCTCAGCTCCCATCAGCAAGACAACAGATACAAACCGGAGGATGCTGAGAGCAGGGTGCTTTGTAGAGAGGGCAAACTGAGCTGAGTAAAAGTTGGACAGGGAAATCTGTGCATGATTGCTACGAGAGGAGCACAACATTGCCTTTGGGTCTCAAACCTAGAACCTCCTACACCAGAGGAGATAGGCCAGTCTCCTGAGCTAAGGGAGAGCTCTCTTAACACTAAGAAATATGAAGTTCTTATCTACATGGGTGACAACTACTAGAGCAGGGGCAGGAAATTAAGCTTAAGACCAAAGATGGCAAATACTAAACAACAAGTCCCATATGTGTAGTGAGGCTTACTTAAGCCACCTACTGAAGACGGGAAATAGACCAGGTTCTGCAAGAAAAGATATTTTTAACAATGAAAGAACAAAGTTCAATTTGCTCTGATTGGTAGGATCATTGTCATTTGTGGGTATTTGGAGAGTTCTGAAAGTGCAATGAATTCCAGGTAGTTAACTGCTAAATATCCCTGTCAAATAGGACACCTATTATTTCAAATTTTAAAAAGTTTTAGTCTTCTAATTGGTGAAAACTAGGATGTCACAGAATAACTGTGAAACTGTAAATACTCCTTGGAAAGAAATAAAACAGAAGGTTACATTCCTTGTGTTCAGTCATGACAAAGTTTTCATCTTTCAACTAATAAGATGAGTTTGATTATGATATGGGGGATTGGCTAGATGCTGCAGCAAAAGCAAATGATACTGTGAGTGGTGACAGGTCATGGGGTTTAAGAACTAGTACCTGATTTAGCTGCAGTTCTCTGCTTTCATCCCTTCTTACAAAACTTACTAGTGCTCTCGTGCTCAGAACGATGCTCTGAAGTATCAGTAGTAATACGGTCTAGAACTTACCACCAGAGATGCTGACTTGCTTCTGGCCACTGAGAATAATTTTTCCTTTTGTCATCACCTGAGCATAGAAAAAACTCATGAGACAGGATCAAAAGCACCTCCTCCCTTCCCCCATGAAATCATTGATTTTGAGTAGTGTTCTGAGAGGCTTCAAAGGCCGTCAAATTGAGCTGTGATCTGTAACCACCCTCTGGTCTGGAGATTTCTGCCTTATATAGCGTTCAAGAGAAGGAGAAAACAAAGACATGATTTGGGAGCCAAGGTAGCACTTACCACATAGTAGAAGTTTGTCTGATTGGCATTCCTGTAGCCGTCTCTGTTCAAGACATAGTGAACATTGATCATTTGCTGCTGGCCACAACTGAGCTTCTCCCTCACTGGTTCAATTTTCACAAAGCTGTTGGTTCGTGAGTAGAAACGCCAGACAAGGAATAAGGCTTGGTGCTCATTATCATTCCTCCAGATGAAGAAGTCTGCACAGTCATCTGGTGCCTGCCTGACCTATGAAGTAGAAGAGTCATACATGGGGAATCAACAAAGTGGAAAATTAAAAAATGGCAGGCAGATGAGAGGCAAAGGCATCTTTCCTCTAAAATATTCTGTTGGGAAGCTGATTTTGTGGGGCTGTTTAAGCCAAGAGCAAGAGCTGGTGTGATAAATTTGTGCTTTACCAGCCCAGAGCAGGGGGCCTTCTGGACACCTTAATGTATGCAGACACCTATGGCACGTTGCAGTAGGGAGGGGATTTCAGATCCTTGCAGGCTTGGAACAGGCTCTATAAACTGCTAGGACTTATTGTGGGTTAGAATGGCATTGTTCTCAAACAGCCTTCTTTTTCACAGCTCTTCCCATCACACCAGAGAAAAGGCATGACAACATGAGAAGACTGTGTAATGGTAACAGGCAGGAGTCTCTGCCAGCAGAAATGCAGGGAAGCAGGGAAAGAGGCTGCCGTGCATCCAGGCTGTGTGGGGAAGGCAAGGCAGACTGCAAGGAAGGTTCCTCTAGCGCACAGAATAAAGAGAAGGACGATGGCTGCAGGAGGGGCTTCTGAGCAGAGGGAAAAGCAGGGAGGTGTTGAAGATCACTGCAGCCCAAACACTCCTGGGATGCAGTCTGCCACTTCTCATGCACTGGTGTTTACTCGTACTAGTTTCACACAGGTTGCAGGTGTTGGTGGAGTGACCGCCTACTTTCCTCATCTGAAACAATCCTGCCAGCACCCCCTGATTCCTTCTAAACCCTCTCTCCAATGAAGTATTTTTTTCAGGAATTAGACTGTATTTACTTACGGTCAACTTAAAACTGGGATCAAAGATGTTGGACGTGTCGATGGAAAAAGCAGCAGTGCCGTTCTTGTCAGTGGTATAGTTGGCCAGATAGTTTTCATTGAGGTCCAGCAGGACAGTCCTATCAGCAACAGGCTTGCCATCCATATTTGTCACAGTGATCTGACACATAGAATACCCAAGGGATTCAGAAAAAAAAAGAAAAAAAAAAGGGAAATGCTCTGCTCACCAGAGGACTCTCACTTAAGCACTGAGGACAATTGCAGGGAGTAGAAATCAAGAGTGAAATGTATTTAAGAGGCAAATGCTCCTCAATATTTTGAAGGAGCAGGAGTTCTGTGACAGGCAAAGACAGGCAATTCCCATCAGTGCAAGGACAAACTATGTGTCACAAAGGGAGAAGGAATTGTTTATATACATGATCTCGTATAAAAGATTATTTTAATGATAAGTCCTCTGTTTCTCAGTGACCATTAGTTCAGTGGGCCATCACATAAGTTAAAGACTACTAAGTGAGAGATGATGGTTTAAATTCTTACCTCATGCTCTCCCTTCCTGAGCAAATAGAAACAGAGGGACTCCAGAGCACATACTCTTTGGAGAGCACTGATTAACAAACCTAAAGCAATCAGATGACTTCACAGTGACAGGTGACTTGTGGAGCTCAGTACCACCTCCCATCTCCGAGGCACCTGTGCACAGCCTCTGCCCCCATTGCACATCAGGATGATGCTGTACAGCTCATCCTCCTTTCTGTGCCTGGGTTTATCCTGCATGTGCAGGTTGCTAAGAAGTTGGAATGTGCTCCAACACCTATACTGCTTTAAGGAAACATCCCTGGGACTGCATGATGCAACACAGGGTAAATTCTACCTTCAGTTTAGGCACAGCTGTTGCTGAAATAGTTTCTTGCAGACTCTTTCCCACTCATATGACCTTTCACTTACCCACCTTTTAGGCATTTTCTAACTATGGCAGAAGAGAGACCCTGACACTCCAGGTATGATATGATTTTCTTATTTTCTCTAGGAGCATCTAACGTAATGAGACAACTATACAACAGTCACTGTTATGCAGCATTACCACCAGAAGTTGTCAGCACAGAGTTAGGGGACAGCCATAAATGGGGCAACACAGAAATCATCATGCTGCACCTCAGGGAGTTTTGATCTAAATGTATCCTCTCAGGTACCCACCTCACCATAGTAAGGAATTCCCCTCTTGTAATAGAGATCCATATTCTTGAACATCACTCTGTCATTTTCTTCATTGACTGCAACATAGTCGTAGCCTTTCATCTGGATACCTGTGAGACACACCCAGCGTAAAGGGGAGGAAACAGAAATCAGACGTGGGCAGAAAACTGTTTCTTTTGAAAAGCTATATGGAGGAGTGATGCTCTGGAGGGAGAGCTGCACGAAGAAAATGGTGATTGTTGGTTGTTTGCTGCACAGCTCGGGATCCAGGAGATTCATCTCAGAAAGTACCACCTAGTAGCTTTAATCAGCTACTCCCAACCTCCACCTGGTGTTACCTGTCCCATTTTCAGTGACAGTGCTTTCTACGTTGAGGCTGGTATACATCCTGGCATAGCTGCGGTAGAGCTGGAATCTTTTGATGGAGATGACAGTGCTGAGGCAGCCATCCTTCCCCAGCTGAAAAAGGAGCACAAAGGGGAAAGACCATTTTCTCAAGGTTTTGAAAATTGTTCCTGAATCTGTATTAGTGGGTCTCTGAAGAGCTTCATTGTCTTTGGTCACATCTTCTTCAGCTCTTCCTTCCTACCCGCTCCCCTCCTACCTTACACTTCTCACTCCCTGGCTCCCTTTCCAGCTCATTGTTTCAGTACCATTTACCCTTGCACCTGGAAACTTCACTCCTCATTCCCCCTACTCCTCTCTATGCTCATGCTCCTTCTTAAACCCATCTTGCATGATGCCTGAGCTCTGACCTAGTGGAGAAATTAATCATTAGTTTAACATTAAGTGTCCTCAGAGACTCCCAGTAGAGGTCTGCTGATTAGATTTGGTAAGAACACAGCTCCAGTGTTTTAGGAATGATCACAAATTTATAGTTTCATAAGCTTTCCTCCCTCCTACTGACTCTTTCTGAGGGAAAAATCAAAGTCTGCTAATGAGGTCATTGCTAAAAACTACCTTCATGGTATTTCAGCATTGTCTGTGAGATAGTAAGAAAAACCATGCCTCTAGGATTGTCTCTCTAGTGTTCCCCAGGAAATGAATGAGGCCATTAAACACTATGCTATATGCTAGGTAGTAAAGCAGATTGGGAAGAAAGGCCTTGCCCTGTATCATACCCGTCCAGTGACAGCTTCACAGGTTTCTTTCCCATTTTGCTCACATCGTGGACGATAAAAGCGCTGCTGACACAAATTGATTTGGGCATTCCCTTGCACTGGTTGGCCATAAGTGTACCTAGGAGAGCAAGAGACACAAGAATCACGTCATGCGGACTTAGCATGAAACCTGCAAAGATTGCACAGCAATGCAGACTCTAAAACCCTCAGGAGTGCCCAGAGGACAGACAGAAGAGCATCTGGGAATTAGGTCCAGTTAGCCCTAGCAGAGTTCCCTTCAACTGTTTTTAGGCTGTTTCTGGCATCTTGTTAAAAAAGCCTGCTTTACCATTGTCTTGGTGTAGTCATTCTTCAAGGTCTGAAACTGGAAAGTGGTGCTGGACTCAGGGTTGAGGTATCATCCCCTGCTGCTTGCTTTTTCTCATTCATGTCATAAGCAAAGAAGGACGTTTTGGACAAAGATCCCTATACACCCCTCTAGCTCATGCCACCCTGCCTTTTGGCCGTGTCACAGCCAGTGATGTTAATGATAGACTCTTCTTCTGTACTATTTCTCTCCTTTTCTGTAGTAATAAAAAACAATAGCTAGCGAGTATGTACCACTTGATATCTTCAAACTGTTGGACACACACAAACTCTCCTAGTTCTAATTCTGCTATGTAGCAGGAGGAGATTTATCATATTCCATGTCATGGAAGTCATAGCTAAAGGAATTGCTCTAACCCATACTCTGAATCAGCAGCAGGGTGCCTGCTTCCCAGCACGGCACACCATCCTCTATCCTGTGTTTCTTGTGCACAAACGTGTTGTTCTCAGCTGTAATACTTACGAAGCACAAACGTTCACCCTGACTTCTTCATCAAAGAAAGAAATCCTCTTCGGCACACTGGTTGTTACTTCAAATTTTGGCAGCACTGAGAATGCAATGTGAATATGACTGATCAGCAGTTGCATACCATAGACAGGTGTGTGTGTGTAAGACAGTAAAAAAACAATTGGCAAAGGCATTTTCACCAACAAGGGAGAGGAAATGGTTCAAAGAAAAGTCTACCTAGGAGCTGGTTGTAGGATATTATCAGAGAAAAAAAATAAACTTTAGTGGTAAGGTGAATAACTTCTTTAAAATGCAATAATAATCATACTAATAATGATAATAGCCTCAATAAGAACTGTGATAAATCACTTTAATTGGCTGTACATTTTCTTCAAGAGAAAGGTGGCAGTAATGTTGATGTCTCAAACTAGTTAAGCCCTGGAGAACAGAAGTTATTATGCAATCCAGCCCCATTGAAGAAGAAAGGCAACAGATTAAGTGAAATAGTAAAATAAAACAGGTCACTGTCACTCTTTCTTTTCAGCTTATCTTTTGTCCCAGGTCACCAGCAATAATGACAACATAGCTGGAAAAGGCCTTTTTCTCATGCACCTGTAAACAGGAGACTGGAATGTATGAAAGAGCTCTGTAGGGTAAGCAGGAAAGGTGCTTTACTGCCGTTACAAAAAACCCAAACAACTGAGAGTTGTCCAAGGTTTCTTTGGGAACTACTAAGGAAAACCTGCCACCATAAGATGAGAAAACTTGTAAAATTCAAATGAACTTAGCAGCTCCCTTGATATGTTCTATTCCAAAGAGTAAGCAGATCACTGTGAGGGCTTTGGCACCTCTGCTACCCACTGTTTTCCATCTTGCACTTCCACTAGCTATCCAGCCTTCCCCAGTAACAATCCAGTACCTGTCATTTAAGCTGTTTGATAATATCTTCAGATTTCTACTGCATATTTTAGCCTAGTGATGACCTCCACAAAACAGAACAGGCCTGACAAATTCATTTTCCCCTGAACAGATAGGGAGTGTAAGGCCTGACTGATAGGATGTGGATCCCAAAGTCACACAGCGACTTTGTGCCAAGCCCAGGAAAGAATTAGACTCCTAATTTAATTCCTGAAAAATGCTGCCTTTCTCAGCATTTCTTTTTTCCCTTCTTGCCTTCCCTTTCTCCACCCAGCCCTCTCCAAGTCTTTCCTTCTCAGGCATGAAGTGGAGAATTCAAAGCACTTAAACTCTGCACTAGCAGCTCCTATCTGACTCAGGCAGAGCCAGCCTCAGTGCTCGTGCAGGGCAGTTCACAGCCTTTGCTTACCATATTCCTCCACCGTGAAGAACTGGTACTCTTTTTCACCTGACTTCTTCTCCACAGTGATGTGGTAGGACCCCAGAATAGGCTCTGAGATTAGTGGAAAGGAGAGCTGGACAATTCCATGCTTAGATGTTACCTCCAACCACTGGAAGATTTTGTTTTGCTCTGGATCCTGCAGAGTGGGAGAAAGAGATGTACCAAAACCTTTACCACCCTGTTTCTTGTCTTCTTGCCTTCTTTCCAAGTTTTGTATCTTGGCATATTGGCTAAGTGTATCACAGATTGAATGTGAGTTTGGGCTGATGACGTGTGCTCTGACTTCCCATTAATTTTCCAAATCTGTGGATTAAACAAGCCTAAATTTATGTTTAACTGGAAATTAGCTACACTGCCAGATGATCTCAGATCATCCAGGAATAGTACCTGACTGAAACTCATGTTGCTTATCTGTAGCTCTTCTAGCATGTCTTTCTGACTCAACTCCTTCTGTAAAATGGGAATATTATGCTGGCCTCCTTCAGGAAGTGTTTTGAGATCTAGTGGTATGAAATGTGGTAGAAGACCGATTCATTGTTAGCCTGTCCCTCAGCAGAACATGATGTTTCAGGAAGTTACTATTCTTATGCCTGTATGAGAATGAGGCTATTTCACTAACCCATTTACTGTAGTCCTACCAAAGTAAGGCTACACTGAACACTCTGAATCCTAACTAAAGATGCAGCAACAACCCCATGCCATCTCTGACTCACATCTCCAGTTCTGCTGATTTCTTCTCCTCTAATGTTTGATAACGAGTACTGCCACCGTTCAACCTCAAGTTCATTGGCTTTGGACAGTGTGCTCTGGATGAGTCTCCCTCAGCTATTGACACTATGGGGAATGATGAAGCATAGTCTTTCCAAAGCAACTTGTGTTTTAATGACATGTTACATCTCTTACCTCAATGATGATTCGGGGATACTGGAGGAGGAAAAAAAGAGAAAGAAAAAAAAAAATCAAAACATCAAGAAATTAGCTGTGGAGCTTGAGAAATACTATAACATAAAGAAGGCTGTGAAAAGCTTCCCCTGGATACAGAAGACTGGGCCAAGGAATCAATTTGAAACTCATGTCTGTAATAGAGTTAATTTTAAGAGGATAACCTGTTTGTGAATTTATCTTTTCTACAAAAACATCCAGTCTTTTTCTACATATCTGGGGCAGGTGAAGTGACTACAAAATCTGAGTGCTGTGATTGATTTCCAGGAGTGCTTTCAGACGCTTTGCCCTCTATAAAGGCAGGGAAAAGATGGAATGTGAAGCTAAAGAGTTATGGCAGTTCTCAAAGAAACATCAGGAGGCCTATCCCAAGCCCTTTTTATTAAATTTCTAATTGAGAGTGTCTCTGTGAACAGGTACTTCAGGAGGGTGCTTGAAAAATCTTGACTATCACTCATACTTACTGTCTCCTGAACAGGTCTGAACTGGGTGTCCAAAGTCACCACACGAAACATCACTGAAAAAGACGTAGGACAAAAAAGGATCATTTACTTAGCAGTGGTGAGTCACTTTCAACATACAAATGAAACAAAGTTTGCCCAGGCTTTTAGGGAGAACTAAAGAGTCCACAGAGAACTAGAAAGGACTTGATTATCTTAGCCAGTGAAAAAGAAAACTAAAATAAACTTGTCAGCTGAAATATCTTCAATTCTGACCCACTGGGACTAAAGTAACCTCTATAGTAAATACAAATACTCTTTACTGCCTTCAGTTCTTCTTGAAGGACTCAGTTCTTTGGAGCATTTCCTAAAAAACTGTTTATAAAAACCAATTCAATGCGAAAATCGAAGAGAAGGAAGCATTTGTCCTTATTCCAAGTGCAAACCCTGTGCAGCACTGAAGTATAATTATACTAAAGAGACAGCTAACTATACCACAGCTAGTACTGTCATTTAAATATCATGATGGAATCAGAGCTGTGATTTACATTAGCAGTTAAGTAGAAAGAGCTTTTGACAGGAAATTACATGCTTAATTTATTTTTGTATGAATTTCATTAATTCCAGGCTTAACCTATTATTTTCTATATTTTTAAGGACATTTTTAATGTGACTGACCTCAGCAAACCTGGCAGAACTCAAGATCCTGTAAATGCAATTAACTCAGTAAAAACACATGAACTCTACTCATTTGTTGCCATTTTGTGAATCACTTCTATTTTTCACTGACTTTTGATGAGCCCAACCTCAGATGACAATTATACACTATCTGAAGGATTGCTCATGGTCGTTGCAGTCCATGGTCTTTTATTCCATAAGAGGAAGTCCTTGTCATTCTAGACCCACCCTTGCCCTCAGTTTCCCAGGTCACTAGCTGACTCAAACTCCTCAGCCACCTTTTTGCCCTGGTTTGTAGATGGGTTTGTCCGTCTGGATGAAGACGGTATTATCCACATTCTGAATCGCCACTGATCTTCTCTCAGCTAAGTCAACTCTGGTGCCTTTGGCAGAGAAGGAAATGAATGCTAGGGGGTCAGAAGTAGCAGGAGGAACCTGGAGAGAAACAAAAACCCAGAGGAAAAGTGGTAAATGAGATATGTTGAGGTCCTCTGATGCACAGGGCTGTTAAGATACTGTCAAGTGAGTCATAAATATCTTGTGCAAAGTCATGAGAAGCCCCATTTTGCCAGTGAGATAGTCTCTGGGAATTTCTGCTGTGGAAATCCCATAATCTGTTCACCAGGTACCAAGGATTTAAGCTATGCTCTGTCCTATGCACTTCCCCGTCTCATGTAGCTACCTGCCTATATGCAGGTTGCCCCAGGCATATCGTTCAATTCTGAAGTGTTTTCTCCTGCTGCATTCTGGAAGACCTAACCTTGGGACTTGCTTGTCATATCTGTCCAGATCTTGCAGAGTCACAGGAAAGGGAATGAGCATGTCCCAGCTGGGTTCTCCAGCTTGGCAATTATAACAGTCCCATAGGGCGCATGCACCTGTGATGGCAATCAAAAGCTTTTTTCTATTCACTCTGTGAATGGAGATGGAAAGCCTTTCTCCAGATTCCCCCTACAACCCATATGTCTATATTGTCAGCCTTTCCAGCACGTTATCTTTTTTCGTCCTATTCTCTGGCCACACTCTTCATCTTCTTGCCCTCACTGACAAGAAGAGTTGCACTCAGAAGTAATTCCAGCTTCTACACCCTCTCTAGTAGTCTCAAAAGAGAAAATACCTTGAACTCGCAGCACTTGAAGAAATCATTCTTTGTGATGGATTCCTCAAAGAGAGTCCTCTGGATACTGCCATATTCCAGGACGATGCTCAGGGACAGAGGCTCACTGAGGTTGTGAAACTGCACACAAGCGGTCTGTGGAGAGTCGCTCCGTACTACTGTTGGGACCAGCAGCACATACTGACTGTAAGAAGGCAAGACCAGATCAGACAGTTCAGTCATGGAGGAAAGTCAGAGCAAAGAGGAGAGGAAAATACCACAGAAATGCCATACATGTGAAGGAAGCCATGGTCCAAAGCTTGCTCGAACCAGTGGAAAGATTTCCATTTCTTTCAATGAATTTCGAATAATATGCTAAGAAAGTACAGATGACAATTTTTTTTTGTCCCTCACAGTTCTTTCTGAGCTGAAAGACTGGCAACATTCTATGCAGTCTTTTGCCCAGCATAATACTGCATCTTTCCATTCCAGGTATTTACACAGCATTTACATTTACATTTGATATGAATGACAAAAATACTAGTTAACGGTTGCAACAAATTTTTAATTTATTTTTATCTGGATATCTCTCCCTCCAAATAAGAACTGACCTATCATAGGTCAATCAGCATAATGCACAAGAAATGATCCTGCTTTTCAATTTTGCAGAATATTCCAAGGAACGCTCAATCTAACCTGCATGCTATATTCTGTTTCCATGCTTCTCTCTCCCTGCATTGCTTCCTTTGCTTCTTTCTTCCATTGGGCTTTTTTAGTTATACTGCTCTCTATAATTAGGGCAGCCTTCCTTCCCCAAATTCTTCCTCTGAAAAACATTCCTTCAGATTTGCTATATTTGGCTAAGGTTCTGTTGCTGGCTGCCAGTTCTCTGCTGCCCAAACTAGTCTTTCCAAATAATATATGACAGAATTTATGAGTTGGTTCTGCAGCACAACATGAATCGCACAATCTTTTCTTGGTAATCTGAGCCTTTCCCTTTTTTTCTCCCACAGTTTTGCTTGCTTATGTTTGTTATTTTCACTTGCCCAGTTCAGACTGCATGATATTCAAAGACCAAAAAGTAAAATTATTAAAACCAACAATGTATCTAAGAAAGCTAAACCTTCTGACTTTCACAGTGTTTTCCTTTAGAACTTTTGAGAAGGGGATTTAAGCTCCAATCTTGGTGTATTGTGGCTGAAATCTTCTGTTTGTATAAAGCCATGGACATTGACAGTGCTGTATAAGCTGTGACAGCACAGCCAGCGTAATACTAATACTTATACTCATACTCATACTAATATTAGTATTGCCATTCAGCATAGTCCCTACTACCAGCCATTATCCACCCCCCTCATACACCATGCCTCTCTTTTGCTGCTGATGCATATCAGTCCTGATTATTAGTATTACTTGCTAGTCTAGTCTTGAATCTCCACCCCGCTTTACCCATGCACTTCAGACTTCATCTACTCCAGTTCTAGGTTTCTGTCATTCACATCAGATTTCATAGCAGTTTTATGATGGAGCGCATCATTCTAAATCATCCTTCAATGTCATCTACTTCAGACACATTTCAGAACCTAGGTCTCAGACATCCAGTTTATTATATAGCAGTGTCCCAGAAGAAATAAAGTGGTGGGAAATATAATAAAATATGTTATCATAAAAACACAGATTGTATGATCTCTTACGGTTCAGAAGATACTGTGGCAATCCAGTTCAAGGACAGAATACTCAGCAGAATCCTTGACCACATCTCTGTCTGTGAAGAAGAAAGAAGAGAGACTGATCTCAAGTGGACAGCCTGGCTTCTGGCTTTTAAACTGGCCTGAGATGGTGCTCCTCCTCCACAGCTTCAATCATACTCTAACAAAAGATATCTACATAAAATTTGCATAGGTTCATCTTCCTCACTGCTGTCTGTTCTCACACTCCTTGAACTCTCAAACAATAGCTTAAGAAAGCTCTCATATTTCACATAGCTTTGTGAGGTATTGCAAGACAAACCGGTTCCTGCCCATCTGAATGTTTTATTGAAACCTACCTCTCTGATTATTGTGTCATTGGCTGAAGGTTCCTTAATGTTTCAACCTATTAGTATTTGCCACCGCTTAAGTATTTCCTTGTTCTGTGAAGATCTCCTGTAGATACATCTCACAAACCAGAAGTAATCATAATACAGTGCTATTGTATGCCTGCACAAGGGCCTGGGCAGTAATAAGACAGCCTCAGACTATAGCTGCATTCAGTATGGCACAGAAGGAAACTCCTAATCGTAATCTGGATTTCTTACTGCGCACAGCAACATTCAGCAAGGAATGGTGGCTAGGTGTCTACCATTTTTGCCAGTGGTCAGGACAAGCGTATCTCTAGGGAAAGGCATCTGATAGCATTACTTCATTTGTTCACTCATCTGTCTGTCAGTCCACTTTTCCCCCCTATCCTTGCTCCCCCCATCAAGCAACTTGTAAGCCTGTTGGTGAATTTTCAGTAAATCTGACTGAGAAGAAGTTTCAGAATAATCAAGATACAGAATCATAAAATAATTTAGATAGAAAGGGACCTCCTGACATTATTTGGTCCAATCTCTCCTTTTAAGCAGGGCTAGCTTCAAAGCATGTCCAGTCATGTTTTGAATATCTCCAAGGATAGAGAGTCCACATCATCTCTGGACATCTGCTCTCATGCTTAACCATCCATGTTGTGAAGATTTTTTTCCTTAAATCAGAATTTCCCATACTAAACTTGTGTCCATTGTTTCTTGTCCTTTCACTGTGCACCCCTGAGAAGAATCTGTCTCTGCCTTCTCTGTAATCCCACTTTACATAGCAGAATACTGCAATTATGTCCCCTCTTAGCCTCTGTTTCTTCAGGCTGAATAAATGAGACTGTCTCAGGTTCTTTCTGTAGGTTTTTTCCAGCCACTGACCATCCCAGTGACCTTCCGCTGGAGTCCCTCCAGTCTGTCAACGCCTTTCTTGTACTGGGGAGCCAAATCTGGACACAGAACTTCATTGGTGGTCTCACAAGTGCTGAATAGAGGCGAAAAATCAATTTCCTTGAAGTGTTGGCTACACTTTTGGTAATACAGCCTGAACACAGGCTATAATCTATAGTAATGGGGGACTGCATTCACACTCTTACATAGGAAAAGAAAAAAAACCCAAACCCCAAACAAAATAAGGTAGCCAATCAACATGTCTGTAACGGCAACTTAGGGAAGTAACTGGCAATTTCCCTCCCTCTTCCTCAGCCAAACAGGTGATGAATAGGAAGAGGAAGCTGAGTATACTTTAGGAGTAATTAGGGACATGAAGGAGAGCTAGGGGCACTGAAAAAGGTGTTAGGTAATGCAGAGTGGGCCTGAAGTTATTTCAGTGGTAAAGGGTATGAGAAGGAAATGAGGACTACTGTAGTGATGTGGTACAAATGGATGTGGGACTGTTGAAAGCCAGATTCTATCAATTTCACTTCTCATGATATAATACATTCTTGCTAATGATTCAGCCATACAGGAATTAGTCTTTCCATAAGCACAGGTGATACCCTAAACGACCCATGCCTAACCTACCCATCTTTCCCAGAAGCTTTCTGATGACCTAGTTAGGACACAAAGAAAACTGCCCCAGTGCTGCTGGAGCTACTGTTTATTCCTACTGAGTTACTAGTGAGAAATATCACACAAAGCTTCCCAGAATGACCTGACATTAAAGTGACAAAGCTGTGTGGCCAGTGATATGCAAACAGTGCGGTCCCATGGTGAAGAAAGGTACCACATTAGCTGTAATGAGGGCAGAAGACAGCTAAGAATATGTTGCAGACATGTTTGTATTTGCAGCTTTGAAATGCCTCAGACCTCATGTCTTACTTTAAACAGGTACTAAGTAATAGGCAAAAAAAAACCAAGGAGGGAGAAGAAAATGGCAATCAATTCCAGGGCCCTGGTGCAAATTGCTCATCCTTTATGTGCAGCATGCCTTTAGGATGAATGTAAGAGGGCTTTCTTGTTGATATGCAGAAAAGAAAAAGATAAAGCATTTGAAAACCGAAATCTTAGAAAACATTATGTTCAGACCAATCGAAGAGCACATGTTTCTCAGGAAACAAGCTATTGAATTCATTACTTTAGTGAAATTACTGATCCCAGAGGACCTCTTTATATTTTAGCAATGTTGTGATAAAAAAAGTAAGCTCAGATCTTTATGCACATCACTACCATATCATGGATAATTCTTAAGAAGACCACAGTACAATGGGGAAATTATTCCATTTGTCTTTGGTAGGAGTGAAAAAGAAGAAGTTTTGGGTTGTATGATTAAGAAACTAGGAGCAGGAGGGGATTAATCATCTGGAAGCATGAAGATCAAGATTTAACATGGGGGAGATAATGAACCTCACACTAAGCAGCTGTTACAGGACAGACACACAGAAGGTGCCTTGATACAGGATGTCATCTCAAGCAATCTGTTGACCTTAGACTGGCCCTGCTTTGTATTGGCATAAGGAAAGATGTAATTGGAGATCATAGTTTGGCTAGAAAATTGATGAAATGAGGAACAGTGCCAAATGCACTTCAAGACCCAAACAATGCAAATAAAGACTTAAGTGTCACATATGTACTTGGTTTTCAAAGCAGAGTCATGTGGCATGCTCTTTGGATGGCAGAGCATCAAGATGTCTTCAACTCATTCAGTTCAGACTTCAGAAAGTTACTGCATTTGCTCTCTTTTATGAAGAAATTTTATATATACATACATTTTTTTTCTCCATTCTTTCTCTAGATGAGTCAGAGGGATGATTGTTGAAGTTGCGTTGGAAACATATGTTTTTCACAAGTTAGTTTTCTTTCAAATAAAGCTGAATGTGCCAATTCATTTTATTACATCAGATGCACTTGTCCTCTTCTTCTCTTTTACACTGGGCATACATACACAGCAGGGCAATGTAAAGTTTTCCAACTAACACTGATCCCACTCACTTTCTGGGAGCAGTTAGGTTCAGTGTTTTGCATGTACACTGCACTCACAATAGAGAATTCTATGAAATTGTGACTAGCCCACCACTGATACCCCAGCTACCTTGTGTAGAGCATCTCAGATGTCCTTACACTGTGCCAAAACGCCCAGTATAGCTGTATGTGCAGAATCTAGGCACCAGATGTAGTCACAAATTAGAAAATAAACACATCAGAGAATGTCCATTTGCCATGCAGAACACTGCATAGTCTGAAAGTGGAGTTGAGACATTCAAATTTTCGGTCAATACAGATCTAAGTCATGTTTTCCTTTGTGTCAGAGAAATAGCAGGAAGTTCAGTGGAAATATAAGCAGCTTTCAGCAGTGAAGCCTTGGATTTCCCAGAGGAATGAGTAATACATAATTACTTGTTTCTCTTCTATGGCTCCACTTTACATTTGCATAACACTTGAGGACCAAGAGTACTTTCTCAGTCATGACTTCACCTGAGATGAAGTACAAACAATCCACCCCACACTACAATACCTGTTTTATTGTCTGGTTTCTTTCTCTAAAATAGGTAGATGTGGGGCCAGAGCCCCAGCTTCCATTTCACTTGTGCAAATACCCTCATCAACAGTGCCAGGCTATTTGCTAGCCTGTGATCTTCTCAGGAAATTCTATTGTAATCTGAGAAATGTTTCCCCACAACACACTTATCAAACCCACTCTGACAAAACATTTTGTTTTAGAAAGCCAATGTGTCTCTGAATAGCATTGTGTATGTCTCAGAGTTTGGATACTTTGGAACTTTGGATAAACTTGCCTACACAGCCTTCCACTCTTCCAAGGCATGTACCCGTCTGCAAGCTTTTAGATTTGCAAGTGATGGTATTTCTCAGAAAGTTTGCTGGCAACAGGCAGCTCATAGTGCAGTTGGTAGACTATGCTGTATCATTTTGTGTTTAATGGATGGAACATTTTTCTGATAGTGCTCATTTTCTATAATAATAAAGATCAGGTAATATTAAGCATTGTAACACTGTTACATTGGGAAGAGTAAACAGCACACTGTTCAGTCCCTGCAAGATCTTTGTTACAGATAGACTGATAGTAAATTAACTAGTATGCTGTCAACGTCATCTTTCTGGAACATATTTTAGCCCTGCCTATGAAAAATAAAGTATTACAACCTCATATGGCATGAAACACATGAAATAATACCATCCATTTTTCTTGATTTATAGTGTAATGTATACAGACATCCTTGAAAAAACCCTGCTGTGTCTAAATTGAGGAAAATAGGAGGACATAAACATAATGAGGCAAGCAAAAAAAAAGAGTTTAAAAAAGACTAGCAAAGACAATCAGAACTAATAATCAATCTTTCTTCAGAAACAACAGGATTAGGAAGCCTGCCAGAGAATCCACAGAGACACACAATGAGAAGAACAAAAGATGAGGTCAAGAAGAGTGCAGGAGCAGTGCAAACAATAACTATTATTCTCTATTGTTTCAGTTTATTGAATAAGTATAAAATATTACTGTATTTAAATGAACACTTTGATACCAAAATTTAATTTCTCAAAAATAAAATACCCAACAATCTATGGACAATGTAATTCTGATGCAGTAATTATATTGCTGACATTCTGAATTTGCTCAAAATCTTGAACCAATGACATACTGATTTAACTTAAGATTTGGTTATTACAGACCTTTGCCATAAGGGACCATGAACATGTATTTCACCTGATCACAAAGGACAAAAACATGTGTCAGGGAGCCTTTTAAAGGGTAAAAATAATTTTTCCTTTAGTAGAAAAGTTTTCCTGTCTTCACTATTTTCCTTGTTCCCTTATTCATATTGTTCTGCTGCTTTAGGTAGACGGGCAGACTGACGCACTGGGCTTTAAAAAAGGCAAACAGTAATTGAGTTAAAATAAAGAAACATATCTGAGAGCTTCCTTTTTGAAATGTCAGCATGTCAAATTTTGGATTCTATTACAAAGAAAATTAATCAGAATCAATTCCCTCCAGATTCAGATTCTAAATAACCTCTCACTCCCTATGGTTAAAGGAGTTCATTTGGGTTTCATATCTAGGTTTTTTTTAAAAAGATAACAATACACCAGCCCCCAGACTAGCCCACTCAACAATCTCCCATTTCATGGAATCCCCTTGTTCTACCCTTTTGGAAACATCCAAACCCTGTAAGTCAAAGGAATATTTTACAATCACAGGAAAGCCAGGCTTGAGACCTAAAATCATTGCTGGTTTTTGTTCTCTGGGATGATTGGGATGATCCTTACAAATAGACATTTCACAAGGTATGCTTAGGATGAAGTTGTATTTGGTCCATGAGCCAGGACACACTCCCACTGCTCACTCTATAGCATCAGCTAGAATCGAGTTGGAACACGTGCCTGAGAGCAACAGTTCCCCAGCTGCATGGTCCAATAAACCACTACGGAACAATCGTGAAGACAAGTGGACTATCACGTGCAGGTAGCCAGGCATCTTGATCGTGGAACTTCTAATTGAAAACACCACAAAGACTAGATTATCTCATGAATAAGCAGAGAACTAGTTAATATGGTCTTATGGGCTGCCACTGGTTCAGTGGAATCAGTAGTTTAAAGACATAAAAGATATCGTATAAAGTGATGTCATCCCTCTTTGTATTTTAAGACCTAATTTTCCCAGTCTTTTGAGCAATGCGTGAGTAATAGCTCCAACACATGCCTTGCAACACCAAGATTCCCATTTAGTACAAGACATTTTTCAGGTGTATTAGTTCATCTAAAAAAGGCTTGTGGGCTTTTGAAAACTTCTTCCTGGTGGTATGAAACAACTGCCACATGAGTTGTTTCAAGCCACAAGCACCTCCTGTGCTACTCACTGTAATTTTGCAAGGGGCAGCACTCAGCGATCTAATCTGTAAGCAACAGGATGCTGGAGAAGCCTTCAAGAGTGATTCTTCAGGCAGCAAAACCAAGGCTTTTCCATTCTGCCTGAAGAGCCAGTCATTCTTGTAGGGACCAGGGACCAAACACTCTGCAGCTCAAATCACTTTGTGTGTCCTCCTCACTTTTTCCAGCCAATAAGTTCACCCTGCAGGTCATCCGTATCCTTGAAGAACTTGCATTTTCCAGGAGAAACACTTTAGATGCTACCAAAGCCTGAGAGGGTTTTACAATCTTTCCACCACTGTGTACCTTCACACAACACCATTGCCACAGGTACAGCTCACATGGTCATTCCCTGCCCCTTCAGCTAACACTTCATCTTCTGGCTATATCTGCACTATCAGATCACTTGGCTCCCATGTCCTGGGTCCCAGTTTGTCCACCCTGCATGGATGTCAATTCACCACAGGGATCTACTTCGGAATGAACCAACCAGTTCCTTCCAGGAAGAAACCTACATGTGGTTCCGGAGATAATCCATACAAGTGCAAGGAGTGCTACTGATAGTCTTGATGGGTTGGATCAGAGTACGGTAGGTCCCCTTTTTGCTTTGTCACTAGGCTTTGCCCTTGCAGTCACCCCCACATGCCTCCATCGTGCATTTCAGGACATGTGACACTTAAACTTGTGGACTGCAGCAAAGCCCTCGTGTTACTTCTGCATTTACAGAAAAGACTTGGGCCTAATACTGTGCAATTCAGCCACTCCAATCTGTTCTAGAGACCTAAGTGGGTGGACACAGGACATTTAGCATCATGTAGTCTGTTCAGAGATCCCTCCAGAAAGAGGATGCATTTAGCAATAGAGGTACTGGCTCTGTTGTCTCCTTTTGACTGCCCTTTGGTTACAGCAGGAAATATGGGAGCATGATGTGTGATATTCAGGAAGGTTAGTCTTCTCTGCAGCAGTGGAGGGGGATATCTATTTACATCCCTCAGTGGAGTCACTCTTTCGTGTTGCTAACCTGAAAACCTGCAGTTCATACTGAGTAATTTGAGCTTTGCAGGTCTGCTTTTGGGATAGTGACCAACAGCAACTAAGCAACGGTGGGAAATGCTTAGATAAGACATGCAGGCTCTGAAGTGTAATGTAAGTCATCCTAATTTTGTTTAAAAGAAAAAATTCAGCCTGTAGACAGGGAAAGTGAAACAGTGCAGTCAAGAGTCTGGATCTTGATCAAAATGTGTCAAATACAAAGTGTAAAGCAGATTGCCATTTCCATTCTTTAATTACCAGAATGTTTTTTCTCAGTCAGCCTGCAGTTGTGACCCGATGTTAGAGGAGCCCTGGGCTGCACCACAGCTGATTCAAGACAATAGCAAGAACTTGGTGAGTAGCTCCCTTCACTAGTTAACAACAGCAGCCCAATGCTGAAACTCATCTGATGTTGGAAGCTGGATGTTTTCTCTCTTACAAGGATAAGTAGCTAGTTTCTGCTGGTGAGATCTGGAACCAAAGGCAGGAATTGGATCAAAAGTGAATTTTAAGTCACAAAGTTAATTTTGGAATTTATCTATCTTTATATAGCACATTCAAGCCATGGAGAGCATCGTCTATCTGTTTTACCTGACCTGATAATATTTTGGTTTGCAAGAGCCCAGCTGCTGATGGGATCCACATTGTACATGTACATATGCATATATATTTCACATTAGTGGATCTCTATCCTGCTCAGCCAGGGAGGAAACAAGGAGGGAGGCTGTTAATGCCATTTGTGTTCATAGGAGTGCTTTGTGTGTCTGTGTAGCCCTGTGTGGCAGCCATGTATGTATATCTGTGGTGTGTATGTGCATTTGTGTGTGTGCGCCTACTGGGAATAACCTCCTCAGCCTTGCTTCTGGTTGCACCTGGGGGCAAGGAGCTGCAGCAATTTCACCTCCGTTGGGCAGCCAAATTCTGCCCTCCCTAAGAATCTTTTGCAACGTGTCCGTTATAAGGTACATTTAAAGATTCAAGCACCAGCAGAGGCCTCTGTCTCCTGTCTGATCAGGGAAGACTTTTCAGTAGAGAGGACGTTGAAGACATTAACAGAGCTTAAAAGCACGTTACATTATTTGAAAACTATTTCTGTGTAAACTCGTAATTCAGGTCCTTTCGTAAGAGGAAAAGAAGATGAGCAGAAGCACCAGTGTTCCAGTCTCGCTCTATTCAGCAGTGTAAATCTTAGGAATTTATTAGGACTCCTAGCTGCTGATTTGCTAAAAATAAGGCCACAATGCAAAAAAAAAAAAAAAAGTCCTTAAATTAACAAAGAAATGCTTTGAAATATAAATTGTATTCAGTGCTCGTAGAGAACCTCACATATAACTGCATAACTGAACATAGGGAGGCCTTACTCTGAAAGCTATGCCTCTAGAGGCAGCATACCACTAAGTAGGAGCTTTACTTTTTTGTAGCTGAGAAACACCTCAGAAAGCCATTTGCAGCAACAGCTAGAGTAAGTTTAGGTGTGGACCAAGCCTGCATTTTATTGTATGCATCTTTATTTTTAGTAGAAGTGCTTTTAATTGCATAAACAAGACCCAAACGCTTTACTTTGTTAGATTAGTAATTGCTCTAATTTTCAGTGTGCCTGAATCTGATAGGAATAAATTACCTCTCTCTTGAAGCAGTGAATAATAAAGTTTGATCAGTGCTGAAAGCAAACACTTTGGGCCACCAACAACTGAAGGAAAATCTGAAGATCCCTAGAACTGGGCTGTGTCACCTTCCAGTCTACAACGTCCTTGGGGACTGGTGCTGCTGCGGAAAAGGAGACTACTGAATTCAGAGCCCTTCTGGCAAGACTCACTAAAAGGATATCCTGAAACTGAAGGAATAAACCCTTATCACGAGTGACACTGGCCACTATGTGGTTTCCCACGCTACTGTGAATGCCAGATGTATGTTCATTATAATCCTGGATTATACTCTTGTGTGGCAGCCTTCTGACCCTAGTTCAGGCTGCATAGGAGGAAATGAAAAATAGCATTCCAGAGGGAAGACAAGAACGAGTCCTGCCACATAGCTCAGGACTCTCCTGCACAGAGGGAAACGAGGCCCTCCGACCCCAGTCTGAAGCAGAGCTGGTACAGAGATGATGCTGCAGCCCCGGGATCTTCCCCTGGGTCTCTTGGACAACAGTGCCAAACCACCCTAACATGACGTGCAGGAATAGTATCATTATAAACAATTATTACAGTTTTCATAATCTGGGGATGATTACCCAGTAATTAAGGAGCAATCACGCACAGCTCTTTAAATGACATCCCTTGCTGTCCTGGGACTGCCAGGTATTGGGAGTGGTGGCCATGGGTGTGGTGCGTGGTGCACTGATGAGCCATCGGGAAGCCAAGGGAAACTGAATGCAAAGCTGTCGCTGGATAGATGTTCCTGCGTCAAACAGAGCAAGGCAAATACCGACAAATGCTGCAGACAATGGCTGATAAGGAGAGAGGCTGGGAAGGGTGCTGAGGAGACGGAGGAGGGCAGCATGTTGGTGGGGATGACCCCAGGCATATCTCCTGTCAGCAGGCTGGGGTGGGATTTGGGCAACTGATGTCTCAGGGAGACCAGGAGCTGCCTGAAGACCTCCTCGGCAAGGCCATGACACCTGCAACTTCCCTACCCTGTGCCTACGGGGAGGCTCTGGCTTTCCAGGCAGCAGGCAAAGCTCTTCGGCCAAAAGAGGGGAGAAGTGCATGTTTTACTGTAGCAGTCCATGGAGTCAGTAGTCTCTGTAATTTTTCTACTTCTCTCTTACTTAATGCCCCCAAAGGGAACTGCTGGGCTGCGGGGACCCACCAGACTCGACACGCTGCTCCTCCCTGTCTGGCTCCTGGTGGCTGAGGAGTGCCAAGTGGACAGGGCCCCACGGAGGTCCCAGGGGAGCGGCCAGGCGGGCAGACTCCCCAGGGACCCCTGGGCAGCTGCCATGACTGCTACTGTGGGGAAGTGCCCAGGACTGGGCTGGTGGGGAGGGACACGGAGGGGCTGGGCTGGGGTTGGAGGGGGGTGCAGCACTGGTAGGGGATGGTGTGTGCCCCATGTGTCCTGGTCCTCGGCAGGGCTGAGGGGACGAGACCTTCTGGAGCTGGCGTGTCCCTGAGCCGTCCCCTGCCACCTGCCCCCTGTACCCCCAGGCCTTGGCATGACAAGGTGAGGCTCGAGAAGGAGGGGGAAGCAGCTCTCACGGTGGGGCACCGGTGTCCTGAGGATCCTAGCAAAAGCACGCCCGGAAAGCTCTGTGGTCAGGGCAGCAGTGCAACGAGGCAAGCCCAGTCCCCTTGCCGGGCTTTGGCGACGATGACCGCATGTCTCATGCTGCCCATCATCTCCTCATTAGCTTTCCTTCTTCCTCTGCTTGCACTGACTGTGCTGTGTTGTCAGCCTCTGCCGGGGACTTTTTCACCGGGACTGGCAAAAATTTGAGAACACTGGATTTTGCAAGGTGACCCGGGGTCGCTGTGTCACTGAAGAGAGCCAAGAAGGGGGCTTGCAAGGTGGGCACCAGCTGGTGGAGTGGCAGCATCGCACTGGGACTTCAAATGCATTTCCTTGCTGGAAGGAGATCTAGAATAGCTCTTGTGCCTCTGCTAGCCAAACCAGCATGAAAACCCAGAGGTGCTGCTAGCAGAGTTACGATGCACCTTTCTGCCATCAGTGGGCAAGCAGCGTGTCATGCCCAACACGAAAATGCTCTGTAAACTCATGACACGAGGCGCTGAAGCAAGGAGTAAGTAAGATTTGGTTTAATTTATACTGGGGAGGGAGCTAGGGAGCATTTCAGTGAGAAAGGGCAGGTCTGAGAACTAAGCAGACCAAAATTTCTAAAGCTGTGAGTGGGGTAGGAAGCATCACCCCTCAGATAATTTACACATTTTTCTCATTATTTGATGCACTTTCTTTTAAATATCTCTGGCAGCATATTCAGGCCTTCGCAAGGCATCCC
Source organism: Haliaeetus leucocephalus (assembly GCF_000737465.1). NCBI lineage: Eukaryota > Metazoa > Chordata > Aves > Accipitriformes > Accipitridae > Haliaeetus > Haliaeetus leucocephalus. Next base: position 5,926,569 of record NW_010972909.1, on the reverse strand, counting down.
AGATATCAGCTGCTCTCAGGCAGATGCAGCCGATGATTAATTCATAGTCCTACGCTGAACTCTACTGGCAGGTTAAAAGCACGTCACTATTGGAAAAAACCAACATTCATGTGTAAACTTGTCTCTGCTGCAGTCTACTGAAATTAATAAACTTTAGTTGAATCAGGCAATTAATGCTTCCATGTGTACATTTTTTCCTGAAGCCTTGCTTTGTACTGTTGGCCCTGCTTAAAAGGACATTTGGCCTTTTCTGGGGCAGGACAGTTCCTCTGCTTCCACTTTTCACAGGTGGGGATTGCTCCCAGCAGATGAGTTTTTTCAGGCTGATGCTGACTTGGAATTTACATGATGTATTTTGTTGTGTTGCTTTTTTATTAGACTTTCTTGCGCAGTCCTTGAATGTTAGTTTTTCTCTTGCAGCTGGTGCCCCTCTTCTCTTGCTGAGTTAGGAGTTAAGACAGTGGTGTGTCTCAGGAGAGATGGAATAATGTAGCAGCCTTTGCTCAGTCTGCTTCGAAATTGAACTTGCAGCTTGTCATGAGCTATTCTATAGTGTTCTATGCTGCTGAATTGCTGTGGGATGCACTTCTCCTCGGGAAGAGTGAGCAGTGAAGTGAACTATATCACTATGTGCCTTCATAATTGCTTTTGCTCCTGTGAAAGGGCAAATGTAATAACCGGGCCAATTAGTTTCTCTCAAGATTTACAGCACAGCCTTTCTTACTTGCAGCATTTTGAGGGAAGATCGAAAATTCTCTTTCCAACTCACCAGCTCTCTGCGGTTGCTAAAACGTGCACTTGACTTCTGAGTTTCAGCCAGCTTGGATTCTGATGTGCTTTCTTAAGGCTGATTCAAAGTGTGGTTTAGGTAAGAGCTGCACCTGTAATCTGTTTCACACGCTGCAAAAAGATGCTGCAAAGATGGTTTCCAAGGGACTTAATGATACTGAGTTGTATTCTGGATTTTGACCTCTTCATCCTGCTGGAGAAGGAGAACATGCATGTTAGCTGAGCTCTGATGTTCATACACCAAGTCACTGTATCTCTTTTCAACACGTGGCATTGGTTGAGCTCTTCACTTGAAGCTTTAGACAAACTAGGCTTTGAATAGAACCACATAAAAGTAATTGTCTTTTCAGCTGCTGTCTCTCTAAAATGGAATTGACCAGTAGGAGAAACACGGGTAATTGTTTCTGCTGAGTTTGTATTCAGAAAATAAGCCGTATCAGACAGTTCTTAATGCACTGCTTTATTGCCAGACTGTAGCATTGTCCTCTGAGAGCCAAAAGCAAATGTCATCAGGGCAATCTCCAAGTAGCACAGGGGTGGCCCAGTTCTGAGCTCAATGCTTCTTAGTAGGTTGGGGAGTTGCCTGGTAGGTGTTTCCCTGCGCAGGAAAGAAGACCAGTCCTCAGCATTAAAACTTTAGAGACTGAAAAATCACTCTTTTATCTAATAATGATGCTTGAGTGGTAAAGTTCACTGGGATGCACTTTGCTCTGTTTTTTCATACAGAGCGCTGATGCATAATGAGGACTCTTCAACATTAAATTTTATTTTCTTTCTGTCACCCTTTCTTGTAACCATGTCTCTACTTGTTATTTTCTTATGCTGTAGGACTTTGTGGTCTGCTGGCCATATTGTTAAAGTTTTCACTTGCATAAAGAGTTGGATGAAAAAGCAAGCAACATTGTTTTGTGTTCATGCAAATACATAAGGATCTGCAAACTGGAGAGTAACTGCAGCAGGGGTGTATGGGCCACATGCTGAGTGCTGTGATATTGGTAAAAAGGAAGTACACTTTTCAAACACTCAGCTCATTGATCTGGGTTGGGTTTGCAATTTTCTCTCCTGTTTTAAATTTTAATTAAAATAGCCAGTTATATAAAACTGTTAGTGTTCTGTAAATAAGTGAAAGAAATCTGCTCTGTATGCTGTCTATTTCTGCTGATTGTAGATCCGCTCTACACATTTCAACACCTGTGGCATTGACAGGTTTGGTTTTTTCCACATTTGGCGTACTTGATTGTCTGCTTTGAAATGTGCATCTGAGTTGCCTTTGTCACTGTTGTAAAGCACTAGCATCCAAAAAGGAAGGCTGTTCCACTGTTCTGCTGCTTGCCCTTTGGGAGGATCCAGATTGAAGCCTCAATGATGCTTGCTGTCCAGAGCTTCCAATCTGAGCTGCACTTGTGTTTACATGGCAGGAGAAGTGTAGCTGGTAATATGTGATTCTCCAGTACAGGTAGGTGCTCCAGTATTCAGCTACTGGCTCTGAATGAGGATGACCTGCAAGGGGTAAGATGTGGGTCCAGTGGTTTTGTCATTTCATGTGCTTTTACTCCTTCTGAAAACATGCATTGTATTAAATTAGATTTTGAAAATGGAAATCTCCTTTTTTCTTTAAAAGAGGGAGTTAGTATTGGCAACCAAGTTCCACCTTTCCCATAAGTCTGTGGAACCCGTAGTGCTGTGGGTAAACCACCTGCAGCAGGCCAGCAACTGCACATCCTCATCTTAACTTCTTTCTTGGTGTAGCAGCAGTTTTCCTGCTGCAAATTGCTCCTAACTCATTGGAACTGGGATTTGACTGTTAGGGGGACATTGACAGAGTCATAGAATTATAAAATAGTTTGGGCTGTGAGGGACCTGCAAAGGTCATCCAGTCCTTGGGTTTGAATAATTTCTGAGATCCAGGAAATGGAATAACAGGGTGTCTGTACTAGGCTCATACATGTGATACCTCTTGTGCTAGTATATTTTGATTCCAGGGATGTTATCTCCTCTCTGATTGACTGATGGAACTGAGTCACAACATGATTTGAAGTTGGGAGCTAAGATTTAAGAAAAATTTGCATTTCAGTTGGCTTTTAGTTTCTCAGGCCCCAAGATTATATGCTGCTCTTCTGAAGGCATTCTGGAGTCACATTAGTCTTGCTCAGGCAGGAATCAAGGTGTTAGATGCAGGCTAATATCTCTGTAAGCCATGCTCATTAGCAACACATATCCAGCATGTTCTAACTTTTTATGCATTCAAATACTGTTCTGAAAATAGCTAGTTTTAAGTAAAATCATCTATTCACTCATGGAAGTGAAAGCAGGAGCAGAAATAGAGGCTCAAAACCTTTCTGTTTCCTTGGAGCTACTCTGTACCACATGAGATTAATTAGGAGACCAGTGTTTTTAACAAAATTTCAATGTAAGACGTTTCAGATGTCCTCTTGGCCAATAGCACAAATAGGCATCAGTTTCTGAAACAATGGCAAAATCTGACTGGAGGAGGAAGGACATAACAAGGTTGAAGAGATGAGGGACTATTTGTCTGCTAGAACTAGAAACATCAGCTAAGAAACCTCTTTTTCCTTTGCTCATCATTCAGGATGAAAAGATTATTCTGAAGACAGAGACTGCTTGGTTTTATCCCAGGGCCAAGCCACTGCAAGAACAAAAATGCAACTTGCAGGAGCAGCATGTGCCAGGCACTTTTTGAGATCAGACTAACTAGAGTTGCTGTCTTGGTGTTAAGTGGATAGAAAAGTTCATTAATATTGACTTCTGTCTACCATTATTTACCTTCTCCCTTCCTCCACTGCCCCTAAGAGAAAAGGAAAATACTATTTTGCAACTTTCCCAAGCTCTGAGTATTCTTCCTTTTTGAAGATCAGACCGTTCATTTGAAGAGGTAAATAACCATATGTGGCAATTAGCTAGCAACTGTCTCAGTTTTAAGATTCTGGCAGACTTTTAGCAAGGGAATTTGTAACTGACATGGATTTCTTTGGAATTGGAGTTGGACTTCTCAGTCATTTCAGTATTCCAGAAACTGCTTTCCTTGGTGTCTAGCTTTCTGAATGTGATTGAGAAAATCTTGGCAGGGCACATTCAGGTACTGCCCCTATCTGAAGCAGCTGTTCTCAGGAAATGCTGAGGCAGAGCTGGGCTTGTCCTGCCCTGGATTGCTCCAGGCCTTCCTTGGCAGTCAAACACTAAGCGCTGCCAATGAAGTAGGCTGGATTTGCAGTCTGAGCTGAACTGGAAGAAGTATCAGGGGCACTTGGGAGCCACAGACAAATCAAATGGGCCTGTCTTGCAGTATTACGGTGGGTTAAGTAATTTGGAAGGGTGACCAAGTCACACTGTACCTGAATTTTGGAGGCTGATTCTGGGCTTTGGTGCTAGTCTTTTCATTTTCAGCTGGAAAAAAGCCACATATGCGCATATATGTGCATGATAGTGCATGTTTTATATCAACTGGAATTAGCTGGCATCATGGTTTTTAAGTAAAACAAAATAAAAAACAGTAGAGGCCAAATGCTAACAGTTTTTAACCTTGTTTTCAGGGGTGGAAAAAGCTCATTTGGACTTGATGCAAAATTCCCTTTGTGCTGCAAGTGTTCAAATCAGTGTGTCTCTGTGCACATGCACATAGGCATGTGCTCTCCAATGAACTTTCAGTTTTCATGGAGGCAGCAAAAAGCTCCAAAAGATTAATGAACTTTCTTATTTCAGTCCCCAAATACTGTCTCCTTTCTGTGTTCTGCAATAGGATTATGCCATTTACAATTCAGGACTTCGCTGTAAGACTGTTCTGCACATACACCAGGCACAGACATGCTCCGTTCTGAAGCAGAAGCCAAAGACTTACAGAGAGCAGGTAGCTCTGGAAGGAAGGGAAAAGATGTTAGCCCAAAGGGAATGATGCTTTGTTATTTCTTGAGTATTCTGACTATTTTTCTTGAAAACCTGAATTTATACTTCCAAATGTGCATCCATCTTTTTTCGGTGGTTTGCTTTATAATAGTACGTTGTTCTTTTGTGGCTGCCTATTTCAGCTATGTTTGCATAGCTGAATGTCTGCTGTGCCCCAGACAGAAATTTTACTCTTCTATTACATTATGGTAGCCCTCAAGAATCAAAGTTTTTCTAGTGAAAACCTAGCGTAGCAAGTTACATGGAATTTCTGTGAGCGCTGTGGCCAGAACTGACCCCGTGTCCTCCTCCTGTACCAGCATGTGTATTTGCATAAGCCCTGTGGTTAGCCACATGGAGCAATCTGGGGTAGAATGAAGTCTTGTAGGCTATCTAGGTTGGATCAGTTCACCAGTACAGCACCCAGTTCATTTTGTAGCTTTGTAAATGTTGGTGGTGGCACACAAGGGGCAGCAGCAATGGCTTTTGGTGGCTTAAACTGGTCATGGAATGGCAGCCTTCAGGTGTGAGTGCCCAGTGGAAATTTGGGTGTTGAGATTAAGCACCTTTTTATATGTGTGTCCACTTTCCAACTCTTGACTCTTGGGTTATGCAGTGGGGAGATTTTTCCAACACAGATGACTTTATAGCACCTGTTTTGAAGAAGTCATCTGTTAAACGTAACAACCCATTCCAGGTGACTTGATATTTTGGTGGGGTGATATCATGATCCCATTGCAGGATCTACATTTTGTCCACTGAACGATTAGGCACATCACCTGCATAGCTCTGTGTAGGAGGAAGGCAACACACAGTCTGAGGCCATGCTTTCTCTCAGACAGAAGAAATTATAGAAAGTAACAATGAAATGCACAATATTATCTGGTGTCCGTCCTTTTCTTCCCCCACAGCTGGAACAGACGAGAGAATTTGTTCTCCTCCAGTTTTCAATACTTTGCAGTGCCTTAAGGCTGGGTCTTGCATTATTTTCACACAGAAGACGACTGCATAGTCAGGTAAACCTTTGCGTTTAGGAGATTCTTCCTGTTATTTACATTGGGATTTCCTTGATGTCATATCTTTCTGAACCTTTCTGGTGCATGGAATTTTGGGCACTCAGGCACAGAGACATGAAGGAGGAAACAGGTAAAATGAAGAGAGTGAAGATGGAAGCACTAGGTTATCCTGTTCTCTTCCAGAGAAAATCCATTTTAATTTATAAACCACATATTGGCGAGTGGCTTTTTCAAATGAAAGTCCTTGTAGTGGTGTAGCACAAAATGGAAAAATCAAAGAAAACAGGAGAAACTTATGGGGTAGAAGTTGTGCTTTAAATTTTTATGCTTTGTTCCTAGTTTCCTAGATGTGAAAAAAATGCTATGTTCTCTACAGTGGTTTTTGTAGGAAGGCTCAGTGTGAATCCTTCTGGAAGAGGAAGGTGATTTTTATTTTAAGCAAAACTGATTTCACTCACGTTCCTTCTGCCATGGGTTTCACTTACTCATTCTCTCATATTCACAAGTGCCAAGACATGTTTGTCCAAATAATCTGGGAAGGAATAATAGTGCCACAGAGGAGAGCTGTCTGCAGCTGCTAAGTTCTCATCATGTGTCTAGAGGTTCTTTTTTACTGGCAAATGTTATTATTAACTGAATTTTGGTTGTACATTTTGCATCTTCCATGAGTAGAGATATACTGAGATCTTTTGTCTGACTGTCCTCTCTTGGCCCTTGCAAGTCTGAGGCAAAATCGCAGAGTCTCAGTGTTCTTTATTTTCCTACTTGAGTATTTTATGGCTGCAATCCTGTTTTTCAGCTCTTTTTCACCTTATCTTTATGGCTTTAAATTGCTGCAGTCCTTGTTTTCTGGCTATTTGAAGGACAGCCTTCTGCATCAATTAAGGCATGCCATGTCTTTATCTCTTGTTCCATTTGTTCTTTATTCAGATGCCTCTTCATATATATTTCCATTCAGATGCCATTCATTCCAAACTCAAGATTTCTGTTACAATGATCTGCAGTTTAATTCAGTATTTGCCTTCAGAAAAATACATAGGGCACATGTGGATAGCTTTTCATTGCTTTGAATGCCAACTGTTGAAAGCTGATATGCAGAGGACCTGCGAGCAAATGTGCAACAGACTTGAAAAGTAGTGTTTACTAGAAAATACACTTTTTGTTATGTAGTAATTAAACCAGCAGGATTTTATACTTAAAAACACGTCCTGTACTTAGCAATTCTTAATTATTTTAAAATTACACTATGGTATAGTATAATAATACAGTAAGTTTAGGATACTAAAGTTTGTTACTAGAATGTTATCAAACAGAAACTGGATGAAGTATGAAATCTCATGTGCTGGCTTTTAAACCAGTGTACATTACTCCATAGCTAATCAGTGCAAAATTCTTATTTAGATAAGACTGAGAGTGTATGAAAGATGAAATAGGAATTGAACTTTTAAGATAAGCATTTTCTTTTTCCCTGTGTCCTGCTTATAGCTGCCTGTAGCACAGCCGTCAGTAAAGTTTGCCTTTGTAGGACAGGGAAACAACCTGGAATCTGGTAAAGGAAATGGAGGGACTCTGGTCTCACTGTTGACCTGCTGCCACCTTCTGGTCATAGAATCACAGAATCCACTTAGGTTGGAAAACACCCTTAAGATCATCGAGTCCAACTGTCAACCTAGCACTGCCAAGTCCACCGCTAACCCATGTCCCTAAGCACCACATCTACATGTCTCTTAAACACCTCCAGGGATGGTGACTCAACCACTTCCCTGGGCAGCCTGTTCCAGTGCTTGATAACCCTTTCGGTGAAGAAATTTTTCCTAATATCCAACCTAAACCTCCCCTGGTGCAACCTGAGGCCGTTTCTTCTAGTTGTTGTGCCACAAACAGGTAAGGGTGCTTTGCAACCATGAAGTATGACAAGGTTTGTTCCTCAAAACCATGGCTGTGGATGCTGCTGTCCCACTCATATTTCAGAACACCCTTAATGCTCTCCTCCCATAAGGTCTCTGCAAGCAGATTTTTAAGGCTTTTTTTTTTTTTTTCAGAATGATTAGTAAATTGGGAAATCTTAACCCTTGTGCCCCAGATTTGTAGGGGTTTTTACTCTCCCAGACTGGGTAGCTGGGTCCCAGCTTCCTTATACAGAGAAGTAGCACTGTCTCCCTCTTGTGCTTTCTACTTACTCTGAAGAAGCTATTTTTTGACAAACAAATGGACTCAGTTCCATGAGAGCTGGGGCAAACGATAAGTGGCAGACCCTTATCTTCCTAACAACTAGAAATTAGTGATACCTTTAACAGACAGGTGACCTTTATGAGCAGAACAACTCAAGAACAGAATTTTAATTTCTGTTGTGGCTTCATAAAAATATTTGCATACGAAGTTGCCTACAATATTTCATATTTTACCCAAGCTGTTTGAATCATATGACTTTGGGAATATTAGCTATTAATTTTAAAGGTAGTTTTCTAGTTTCCAGTATGCTAAAGAAAGCCAGGAAAACTGAATACAATGGATTTGTAAAATACTGACACCCAAGTATCTATTCTGTTAAGAATTTCCTGCTGTATGAGAGAAGATCATGAATATCAGGAGCCTTGATTTGTGGAGTATGTGTAAGGAACAATGCCACAGAAATAGCAGGGTTCATAGATATTAATTTGTATCTGTGACTGCTTACACAGACTGAGGCATTAAAAATCAGATAATATCAATGCTAAGAAGTCTGGGGAAATTGGAAAGCAACAAGAATTTACTGCTAATACCAGAAACTAAATATAAAATCAAGTGCATTGCTACAGGTTAGTGGTACAGGCATTTGAAAACACTCTGTTTCTGAAATGACCTCATGCATGGAGGATATTCACCTTTCCATCATTCTAGAGAGTGGTTCCAAAAATCCACAACTATTCCCAGAACACTATGAAAGGCACAGCTCTGGGTCCATGAGATACTGCTCTTGTATGAAGCAGTATGATTTATCTCCTCTGCACCTCTGCTAGTGCTAACCTGGAAAAAAGCAAAGCAAGTCCAGCTGCCACCCTTTGACCGGCACAGCCTCTAAGTCTCATCAGGCTGCCACGTACACTTACAAAGGTGTTCCTGAATCAAGGAGTGTAAGAGCAAACTGGAAAATTTGAAAAGGCATGGAAGATGGGGCCAAGGGGAAGACCTGGCTTTACTGTTTGAGCTGAAAGTGTGAAACCCACTTTGGGTAATGTGAGGAGGGAATGGACTTCCAAAGTACCTAGATAATATGTTGGAATGAATTTTTAGTTTAAAAACTGGTAGAAAAACAAAAGAATTAACTCCTCTGTGCCATCTGAAAAACTACCGGTATTGCTACAAAAAGCCCAGAAGGCCAAATGTGCAGAAATCAAAAGTAAGTGTCTCTAACACATTTATCTTGCTGGAAGGCACTTGTAAAGAACTCAGGATACAAATCCAGGCAAAGCACACTGCCTGCATTGCTTCTGGGGTGAAGTACAGGAGACACAGTGCCGCAGACAGGAATATTCTGCAGTCCTTGAGAGGTTCTCAAGGCATTTCTCCTTCGCCGCCTTGCCCAGACACACGTGCCCCAGGCAGTCACACCCCAGGTACATGGGGTTTTGTTAACCACAGCAGGCATGGGGGCTGGTTTGGGATTCCTTCTGCCTGGGTTACTCTCCACCCTTCCCTGCCCAACAGGGAGGAGAGGGAAGGGAAAGGGGGAGACGAAGGGAAGGAGGCATTGGAAGAGGAAGGCTTGAGAAGATGTGGGCTTCTGTTGGAGGGAAGAACTGAGAGAGCTCAGGCTGTTCAGCTGAGAGAAGGCTCAGGGGCAATTCCCAGAGAGGTTGTGGAGTCTTCTCCCATGGAGCTATTCAAAACCCAATGGGACCCCCCTCTGGGCAGCCCGCAGCTCTGGGATCCCCTGAAAGGAGGAAGGCAGCCCTCTCCCCAGGAGTGGCGATGCGGGCTTGGGTCGGAGGGGGAGAGGCGAGGGCTGAAGGGAGAG
>NW_010972909.1:5913339-5916699 GCF_000737465.1 Haliaeetus leucocephalus | reverse complement strand
GGGCCGGGGAGCGGCCCCCCCCCGCCATGCCAAGCGCCGGGAAAGCCTCCGCCACGGAAAGCGGGAGCAGAGCTGGGGAGCAGAGCTGCTCCCGGAGCTCACCTGCAAAGGGCGGAGCCAGCGGGGGTGACGTCACAAGCAGAGAGGTGAGGTCATAGGGGAAGGAACTCCTCTCCCCTCGCCGCGCGAGAGGGGGCTTGAGCCTGCGCCCGTCTTCCGAGGGCCTCGGCCGAAGCGAGGTCGGTCCCGGCCGCCCTGCCCCGACGAGGCTCGGCCAGGCCGGGCGCAGGCGACGCGAGCCCAGAGACGGGGACGCCAGCGAGGGCCGGCGGAGGAAAGCGAGGACGGGCGGGCAAGGCGGGGAGGGCTCGGGGAGGCGCAGCGCCGAGAGACCCGTGGGAGCGAGGGTGGGCAGCATGGCCGGGGGAGAGGAGGGCTGCACGGCGCCCGAGCGGGAGACGGAGCCCGAAGCGGCGTGTGCCGGGGGCCTCTCCGAAGGCGGCGAAGCAAAGGCCAAAAAGAGCCGCTGCTCCCGCTCCTCCCGGGCCGGGCTGCTCTTCCCGGTGAGCCGCGTAGACAGGCAGCTGCGCAGAGGCCGCTTTGCGGAGCGCTTGGGAGCCAGGGCCCCCGTCTACCTGGCTGCGGTGCTGCAGTGGGTGACGCACAAGACCATGGACGCGGCCGGCAAGATTTCCAAGAAGAGCAAGCAGCAGCGCATTTCGCCGTCGCACTTGCAGGCGGCGGCGCGAAAGAGCTCTCTGCTCAAGCAGCTCCTGCGAGGCGGCGTGCCCAGGCGCGGCCGCAGGGCTGTCCCCCGAAGCCGGCGTGTGGCCTCGCCGCCCAAAAAGGAGACGACCAGGAGCAAGAAGAGAGGCCCCAGGCCAAGGGCCGCTGCTGCTGGCGAGTGAGAAGAAGGCAGAAGCTCTTGCCCCGCGCTGGCGAGGCAAGGGCTGTCACGTTTGCAAGGCTCTTGCCAGATCCGGCACGATGGTCTAAGGGTACAATAAAAGCTTTTGCAACGCCACGTGGGACTTTGGGCCTTTTCTGCTGCGTGTTGGACTAGCGTCTGCTGGCTGGCCAAGGGCACGCGGCTGGACGCAGGCAGAAAGCTCTGCGCAGGGCGGCTGTAGCGCAGCCCTTGCTGAGGAGAGCGGCAACCTGCCTGGAGGGCAACTGGCCCTGACGGGCAGCACCTGCCTCCAGCTCAGGTTTGTACTTGGTCTGAAAGCTGCTGAGGAGGGAAGAAGGGAGCTGCCTTCCCAAAGGGTGGGTGCAGGCTGTGAGGGACAGGGTGAGGGTGAATGTTTCTGGAGGAGCAAAGTCTCCCGGAGGTTCCTCCTGCACCGTCCCGAGGGACAACGTTGGAGAGACAGCAAGTGCCCCGCGGTCCAGCTGCGTTTGCCCTTCCTGGGTGGGGAGGGCAGGAAAGCGCTTGGGCTCATCGCAGCCAGCACCCCGGTCCCCACAGCTGCCTGCCCATGCAAAGCCCAGCAGCCAGTGTCTTCCATACCTTTCTTTCCGTGGCTCTCGGAGAGCCCTCGGGTTCCTGGTCCGGCCTCAGCACACCGCCCGCCTTTCTTCCAGGTGAAGCATGCAAGGACAAGCCCTCCTGTGGGATCTTCCCATCGGGCACATCCCCACTCGGGACCCTGGGAAGGCAGGAAAAGCTGCTTTCTGACAGTGACTGTTGTTCATTTTCCCCCACTTTTCCTGTTTATTGCCACCCTGCAAGTTCTTCTGGATGTTCAGTATGTATCCTATAAGAAGTCTAGGCTGAAGTCAGTTTTCCCTGGAACTCCATGGGGGGAGAAGGAAGAGAAAGGAAGGGCACATGTGCCGTAGGGAAGTGTGTTGTCTGGTTTCCATCAGCAAATGCATTCCACTCAAACCTGCTACAAACAGGTGACTTTGCAGGATTTCATAGAAACTCAGGGCATGAAATGCTTGGGCTCAAAGAACACGCACTCTTCTCTCCACCTTGTGCTACTAACGCCTTTCAGAAGTGGTTTCCAGTGGAGACAAGAGGAGACACACATCCACCTCCCCTTGTCTTTAAGCCTCAGAGACAATACGTAGCACATCAACACATCCCTAAGACACCTGGGAAATTACCTCAGTGGCACCACAAATTTCTTGTTGCTGATATAAATGATACCGATATAAATACCAATACTCCGGGGAATTTATAAAATGAGCAGGTATTCCTGACTAATAATCAGTGCTCCAAATGCAACACAGTCACCTGCTGCAGTGCTAGGATTTTTAAAATATTTCCAGTATATGAGGGCAATCAAAGATTAAAAAAAGCACCCCACACCTGGAAATCTGAAAATAGGCCAAGAATAACCTCTCTCACAGTAGTTTGGTTCTCTCCTTTCCTGGTGTGGAGGTGTGTGACACAAGATAACCTGGCATGAGAAAGAGATAGAGAAGAGCATGTCCTTAAGTTTGACCCATACTGTGGTGTGTTAAATAACCGCACTAGAATTTCTGGGAATAAAAGGAACCATAATCCACGTTAGTTTAATTGCAAGGTATTTTTTCTAGCTATGGGGCAAGACTGGAGTGGAAGAGGGAAGAACAGATGCTGACTCTGAGACCTTTGAAGTCCAGGCCTTGTCGCTGCTTACAATGCCTCTGCTAATGGCCCTGTTGACTCAGTGGCTTCCAGTCCTCTCTGCAAGCTGGTCCCCATTCTGTGTGATGTGAGAACAGCGCTCTTTCTCAAGCATGGAAGTGATGGGAGGAAGCAGGCATCTCCAAATGCGTGGGGTTGTTTCCACTCCATGGGGCTCTGTGGGAGAACCTGTAACAGTGGACTGGGCAGTTAACGGGGAATGTGGGGACAGGGAAGCTTTGACAGAGCAGAGGGTCTCAGAGGGGCACGTTCAGACCTGCTATAAATGGCATCAGGCATTTTCAGAGCCTTTAAGGCATGTGAAAGGAGAGAAAATGAATGCAAAGGAAGAAAGGAAATGAGTGCAGAGAGGGAAAGCGTTCAGCAATGGCTCACAGTTGCAGATTCAATGTTTTGGACAAAAGGGGATTCTGGAGCTATACAGAGAATTATCAGAGGCACCATGGGAAAGTGAGAGAGGACAAAGTCCTATATTTGCTGGGCCAAGACAGAGGAAGAGCTAAAGGTAGTGACTGGCAAAAGCCCTCAGTGTTACCCCTTTCATGCATAAAGAAAAGAAATGTGGCAGTGGTGTTCTCTCCGAAAGGGTGACCCTGCTTTCTTGATCCTGATAGCGGTTTAGCAATTCCAACCACAGTAACAAATTTTCAGGTTCAGCAGAACACCAGCACAAGCTGAGCTTTTATTCCTGACAAGCTGCCATTAAAATAAATGTGTAGATG
>NW_010972909.1:5912780-5913056 GCF_000737465.1 Haliaeetus leucocephalus | reverse complement strand
GCCCCTGGGTCCTTCTCGGAGAAGGAATCTAAAAAGCAATGGGGTCTGCTCTGAACGTTGTGACTGAACGGGAGGGCTCGCCTTATTGTCTGCCCTAAACTGATTCCCAAATAAACAAGGCCTGTAGCATATGTTTGCTGATGTAGGCTTAGCTTGTCACACAGTTCACTGACATAGTTTCAAGCCAATTTTTGTGGTGAGCATGCCAATTCTTGTTGTGAGCGAATAAAAGTTGAGGTTTGTGAGTTAAAGGATCCCTGGTGTCGTTTCACCTTA
>NW_010972909.1:5891674-5911520 GCF_000737465.1 Haliaeetus leucocephalus | reverse complement strand
TGATCAAGCAACTGCAGGATTCAATAGGAATGCATTTCACGAAGGTAAAGAGGACACAGCAGTGGCTTGGAAACGCTGGTTGGTTTAATGGTAAAACTGGAATTATTCTGTGAACTGTGCATTCCTTTTAATATGGACTTAATTTAAAATAGCTGCTTTGAAGTTGTTCTGACTTCACCTTAATCGACACCTGCAATCTTCATCATCTTATCTTCTCCAACAGCGAAACCACCCCCTGCCCCTCCCCACCCCCTGCAAAAAAAACCCCAAACCAACCCAGGAAAAGAAAGACTTCAAGGGCAAGCTAGGCAGCAAAGTTGTGCGAGATTGGTCAAGCTGCTCAAAGTTTGCAGAGAGATTGGAGCTTGCAATTCAGATGTACGTCGCTCAGCGTGGGGAGGGTAGTACGCACCTTTCACTGGAGTCAGAGGGAAGAACGGGGAGAAGGGAGCTGCAGCGTAAAGAGTAAAGGACACAACATTCTTAGGAAAACTCTCCTTTTTCTTTCCTTTTCCTTGCTCCTTTGCTTCCAGACCTCCGTGGTCGCAGTTTGTGCTGCCTCACCTCCAGCACAGCGTGCAGAATGAAACGACTGTCACAGAATTCGTCCTCCTGGGGTTCTGCAGCACCCCAGCCCTGCAGCACTGCCTCTTTGGCCTTTTCTCTGCCCTCTGCTCTGCCACTCTGATGGGAAACGCACTTGTCTTTCTGCTTATCTGCCTGGACTACTGCCTCCACAGCCCCATGTACTTCTTCCTCTGCCACTTCTCCATCGGGGACATCTGCTACGCCTCCAGCAATGTCCCCCGTATGCTAAGGAGCCTCCTTGGACAAGGCAGAACCCTCTCCGTTGCTGGGTGTGGGGCACAGATCCATCTTTATTTAATCTTTGCACTTACAGCGTGCGTGCTGCTGGCCGTGATGTCTTATGTTCGCTACGTGGCAATCTGCCGCCCCCCGCGCTATGCCCTCATCATGATCTGGAGGCTGCGCCTCAGCCTTGCCACGGTTTTGTGGGCTTTGGCGTCCGTATTTGGTACACTGCAAGCCTCTCTGGCTTTACACCTGCCTTTCTGTGGCCCCTGCGAGGTTGTCCACTTCTCCTGTGAAATTGTTGCTGTCTTAAAGCTGGCCTGCACTGCCGCTCCTGCCAATAAAGTCCTGATCTTTGCTGTCTGTGTGTGCTTCTTCCTCTTGCCTTTAGCCTTAATCCTGATTTCCTCCCTGGACACCCCGGCCACCGATCTGCGCATCCGCTCTGCGCCAGGATGGCACGAAACCTTGTCCACGTGTGGCTCCCACCCGACCGCGGCGGGTGTCTTTTATGGAAACGCCATCTTCATGTACGCGGGGCCCGGGAGCGGTAACTCCTCTGGGAGGGAGAAAGTTCTTTCCCTTTTCTGCAGTCTCGTCAGCCCCAGTTTGAACCCCGTCATTTACAGTCGGAGGAACAAGCAGGTGAAGGAAGCCTTGCTGAAGCTTCAGAGAAGGAAGAGGGTCTTTCATTCCGTCTAGCTGGTGCTCTAGGCTTTCACCTGTCTCCTGTCTTTCTGCTCTTTCTTCTTGAGCTCTTGGGGTATTTCTCATGGAATGTTAAGTGGTTAAAACGTAACACAAGACATGGTTATTCAAATGCATTTGTCTCTTGTTTCTCTGTGCAGTCTGATGAATATCATGACACAAAATGACTCATTGTTATTCCTTGTATTGCAGATAACTAATTCTTGTTCCTCAGATGCAGCCGTCCTAGACGGGTAGTATGTTCCACCGGAACCAGGTGGAGAAAGCAGTCTTCTCGGTTCTAGCTAGCAGTCAGGATAAACTACTGTGTAGCAGGGTTTTTTTCTGAATCTACCCATTGATCCAGTAAGATATTCTTTTTCCCTACCGTATTTGTACCTCCTGTTATCCTCAGGATGCTAGAGCTTCAGCTCTACTGTTAGAAAGAAAAAGAGAGAAAACATGCTGCTGCTAATGGGCTTTGCTTCTCAGGAGGGCGAACGAGCCTGTGAAGGGTTTTCCTTCTGCACACTTTTGAGCCTGATACCTCTCATGCAGGAAGTTTCTCTGTTCTGGAGAGTTTTTGCTCAAAGCAGAGCTGGCTTCTCCCCAGGCACTAAGTTTTCCAAGCGGGAAGGGTCTAGGGGTGCGTGGCTTTAAGTAGCTGCCTGGATCCGCATCATAGCTTGTGATTTCATAATGGTCCCTATTGTGTCTCTGGAGTTGGTGCACACTGGGTGCCACTTAGCTCCTCCCGTGAGGGCTACTCCATCAGTCCCTGGGGAATCGGGCCCCCTGACTGACCTGGAGGTTCAGTTGTCCCCAAAACCCAGTGACTGACGTGAGGATGAACCCCAACGGGGGTTACAAAATGACACTTCTGGAAGAGTTACAGGTAGCACGGCCGGGGCTCAAAAGTGCAGTTTTGTGGGTTGGGTTTTTTTTTTCCAGTTTGGAAATCACTTTTTTAGACAGGAACCTCAAGATCAAAGCAGGAGGTGGGTTTGTTTGGTCTGAAACACTCATCCCTCTCCTGCTGTATTAAATACGTCCAGACTCTCGTGGTATACAGTACAGGTGATGTTATGGGCTGTTTTATTTGCGTATGGGAAGAAAAACCTCCTACA
This sequence comes from Haliaeetus leucocephalus, assembly GCF_000737465.1. NCBI lineage: Eukaryota > Metazoa > Chordata > Aves > Accipitriformes > Accipitridae > Haliaeetus > Haliaeetus leucocephalus. Next base: position 5,908,893 of record NW_010972909.1, on the reverse strand, counting down.
AGTCCGTGGTTTTAGGGCTGTGCCTGAAGGAGGAGGAGGCACGCAGAGGCGTGATGGCTCGTGGACTCGCGTGGACGCAGGGGTGGATGATGGCTGGGAGGACGTAAGGGAGCTCTCCACCCCCAGCCCCAACTTTTCCCTTCTTGTCGTTGCTAAACAGAGACATGACGAGGAGGCAGTGATTGACCGGGGAAGAAGGAGCAACACTGTCAGTATTCGCTATGAGAAGGAGGAGTTGGAAGGTGAGTCTCTGCTGAGATCCTGGTAGAGGAGCCACCAGCCCAGTGCGTTTTCCCATTGCACAAAGTCTCTCCTGTGTGCCTTGTTGGGTGTCACATCATGTGCAGCAAAACGTGCCGCGCTTCTCAATAAAGCAGCACAGTTATTGTCACGTTTTTTACTATTACGGCTTTTTAAATGGAGGGAAGAAGCCCCCCGGGAGGCCACGGTGTGAGTTGTAGCCATGGGGCTCGATAATTCACGGCTTTTTTTCTCGCAGAGGCTGCTCCTGGCTTGGAGAGGTCAGGAGAATCATTTCAGGGCTGCAGACGCGGGGCTGTGATTTTCTTTTTTTGTTCTGGAGTTCATTACGATGGGACTGATTTGACCGTCTCTTGTCGCCTCGTGCCATACAGAGATTTTGACAATAATTAGCTTGTGTTGCTGCTTAATGAGCAAGTCTGAGTGTTGTCCAGCCGAAGCTGGAATTTGAGAAGAGGTCCGATACTCTGGGGGCACTTTTAGATGACCCGGAGCCAACACTTGTTGTTGCTGTGCTGTTGCAAAGCTCGAGTAAAATAGGCTTGGAAAAAAGGAGGTCCAGTGAAAATAACATTAAGGGAAGCTGGCGTTGCTCCTGGGATTTAACCGTGGCTTAGCAAGGCACCGGCCACCTCAACCATTGCCGCAATGCCGAGAGTGCTGCAAAAAACGCTGCTTTTTCGCAGGCCACCGGACCCTGTACGTGGGCGCGCGGATGCCACTGGTTAGGCAGAGCCACCGGCATCACCGACGCCACAGCCAGAAGCATCGGGAAGGGGAACGGGAGAAGGACTCTGCCCCGACGGAGCAGGGCTACCACTGTAAGTCCCACCGCGGCATTCGCTAAACTCCTGGGGGCAACGTGGGCGCTGGGGCCTTCTGCGAGCAGGTCCCCGTGGCTAGTTTGAGTGAGTTGCTGTTCTTCCGAGGGAAAGTGGCCTTATTGAGCAACACCCTCTTTTTCCCAAGTTTTCTTTTTTTTGTTGGTTGGTTGGGTTTTTTTTTTTAATGCAGTTAAATGCCTAATGGGTTTAGGCTCGTCTTCCTTAGAGGGATCCTGGCTTTAAAAATGGCAATGTGGGGAAGGAAAGCAGCCCATCCTTATGCAGAGGTGGACTAGATGCTTCTCCTTCTCCACGGCTCTGTGCAAGCCCAGACAGACGCAGGGGAGAGGGGCCAGCCCAGTGTTTATGGCTGCACTGGTGCTGATGGCCACTTTGCACGTGAGCGTGACGAGCTGTGTTCAGGCGCGGTAACGGGATGGGTCTTTGCCTTCTGCCCCCAGGCTCCCCGTCCCAGCGGGTGCAGTTCATTCTCAGGACCAAGGAGGACGAGCAGCACGTCCCTCACCACTTGTTCTCCGAGCTGGATGAGATCTGTGTAAAAGAGGGCCGAGATGCCGAGTGGAAGGAAACGGCAAGGTAAATCCCTGCTGCTTGGCTGCGGTGGGAGAGGAGTCCCCGCACCGGCAGCGCCCGTGGGCTCTGCTTTCTCCCCTCCAGGACGCGAAGCTTTTGCAGCTGCAGGTGGCGGCACGAGGAGCCTTCTCCTCTTGCCACCCCGTGGCTCTGTCAAAGGGGTTGCAGAGCTGGGGCTGTTTTCTTGCAATGGGGCTGATCGCACCCGATGTCCACAGGTGGCTGAAGTTTGAGGAGGACGTGGAAGACGGCGGCGAGCGCTGGAGCAAGCCCTACGTTGGCACGCTGTCCTTGCACAGCCTCTCCGAGCTGAGGAGCTGCATCAGCAACGGGTCGGTGCTGCTGGACATTTGTGCCAACAGCATCGAAGAGATTGCAGGTACCGTGGGCACTGCATCCCTCCGGGAACGGCCGAGCTCAGCTCTTCACTCCCACATCAGACCCTGCCCCAATGGCACGTCCTTTTCCAGAAGTCCCACTGTGTTTTTCTCATGAGCTGTTTTTGGATGTAGACTGGGCGTGCAACATCGCACCGTTTTTTTATTCCAATACGGGGTCCTTTTGAAAGCAGTCTGTGGGGTTGGAGAAGCCACTAGAGAATATTCTGCAGCCAAAAAGGAGCGTGTGTCAGGGCTTAGCAGGCTGCTCTTAGAAATACGGAGTCTGCGTAAGAGCTGAACCTCCTTAAAGGAACTATTTCTTACAAGCTGTTTCCTCACATTCTTTTTTTTACTTTTGCCTTAACATCCAGCTTTTAAGAGTTTTAAGGCAGAGTTTATCTGGCGATGACCAAGCAGTGTATTTCTGTGGGGAAGATACTTGAAGTTAATTGCAAAAGCCGCTTTGGAGAAGTTATCTTTGACTGGCGGCAGGTCTCCATTCAGCCCTTTCAAGGGCTGGAGAAGTCGGAGCCGTTCTTAGCACGTTTCTCCCTGGGCTCGGCAAATTGCACTCGATCAGCACGGGAAACTCTGGGAACGTCTGTGCTATAGATTGCTTATAATTTGGGTAAACGTGTAGAGTCAGAAAGGCCAGGTCGGGCAAGAAAATTGCGTTATTTAGAATGGGAAATATTTATCTTAGCGGAATGATGAATAAGCACTTGGATGATGTTTCTTAGCAAAAGAAAATTCTCGTTTTCGCTGCAAAGGCTGAACATTATTAAAAAGCCTTGCTATGCAAGGCTGAGCCGGCATTAGGGTACAGCCTGTGTGGCACAGCCTTCCCTGGGGGCTTTGGGGGTCGGGACTTGTTGGGGTTTCTGCTCTGACGGCTTCGTTTCCCTTTGCCATCCTCAGATATGATCCTGGCCCAGCAAGAACAGTCCACGGAGTTTGACGAGCACATGCGGGCGCAGGTTCGAGAAGTCCTTTTGAGGAAGCACCACCATCAGAACAAGAAGACAACCAACCTTCTCCCCGCTGTCTGCTCGTTTGCTGACGTGAGCAAGAGGCAGTCAGACCTGCACCTCCTCTACAAGCCAGGTGAGGGTTTCTGCAGGGCTGTGGCCCCATTAGACTTGTCCGGGCAAAGGAGAAGCGTCCCAGTTGCTCCTTGTCCATCTTTCTGAGTGTCTTTCTTTTTCCTACCAGCCCAAACAATCACCCCTTGTCCTTCTCCCACCGCTGCGGAAGCTAAAGATGGGGTGAACCCTGAGAGCAGAGCAATGGATTTAAGCAAGGTGAGACACTCGCAGCTTTCTTACGCCTTTAGGGCCAGATTTGCTCTTGCAAACTTGGCTGCAGAGTGTGCTGCAGAGCGCTGTGGGCTTTGCTTTTGGGGTAATTGCCTGAAAATCGCTTGTCGTGCCCAGGCGGAGCTGCACTTCATGAAGAAAATTCCCACCGGGGCTGAAGCATCCAACGTGCTCGTAGGAGAGCTGGATTTCCTTCACCAGCCCATCGTGGCATTTGTCCGCCTGAGCCCGGCTGTCCTCCTCTCAGGCATGACGGAAGTTCCCATCCCAACAAGGTGCGAATGAGAAGCGCAAATTTTTTCCGTAAAAAAGACACCCAACCAAACATCAAGTTGCAGGCATCAGTTTGGTGTCCCAAGGGAACAAGGCTAGTGGGAGGGGGAGCAAGCACGTTTCCCCCACCCACATCTCCTCGCCTTCGTTTCTCCATTCCCTGCTGTAGCTTTTAAACCCATCGGCCAATTGTAATGAAAGTTGGCCCCCAAATTAAATTTGCCGTCGGCTTGGAAGAATTTCAAATTCATCGCGGCGTCGCTGAGCCTACGTGTCCCGTCTTGAGCCACGCTCTGGGCTGGGAGCTGCCAGGGCTTTCCTTGGGTGCTCTTGGAGCAAGGACACCTTCTTCTCTCTCTCATTTTGTTTTTCTTGCCCAGGTTCCTGTTTGTTTTGCTTGGACCAGAAGGAAAAGCCCATCAGTACCATGAGATCGGCAGGTCCATGGCCACTATCATGACGGATGAGGTGCGACAAGATGAGATAGCTCTGGGTCATTTTTGCCTTTCTTCAGCTCTCCCTGTCTCTGAAGTAGTGAGGAAGAGGATTTGCTGTCCCAGCTGCCCGCAGCTCTCCAAACAGCCCAGCCCTCTTTCTCACCCCAAAGCAAACACGCAGATTTGCATCACGCCACATCCTGGAGGCTGAAATCCCACCCGGGGTGCATCCTGCACCTCATCCTTCTCGCCGGGGTCCCCAGCACGCTGTCCCCAGTGGTGGCATTGCCAGGGCCAGTAAAACTTCTCTTGCTCTTTAAGCAGAAGGGTATGGTGTGCCATGGGGGACGGGGGCCTCGTGGGGGAGATGATTACAAATGCCCCGATGCACAGATTTTTCCTTTTGGGGGCATATTTCCTGCCCTTTCCAGCAGGAAATTTTGGGGAGAAAGCCTTGCGTTTAGCCAAGAGCTTATTGCACTGGTTAGGACATCCGAGCTGGGTTGTCCTCTCACCAGGTTGTCTTCTATTGGCAGGTTTTCCGTGACGTTGCCTATAAAGCCAAGAACGGGGCTGACCTCGTGGCTGGCATCGACGAGTTTCTGGATCAGGTCACGGTCTTGCCGCCAGGAGAGTGGGATCCATCGATCCGAATCGAGCCCCCGAAAAACGTCCCTTCGCAGGTGGGTGACGCGTCGGCGGGAGGCGCGAGGGGGACGGGCAGGACAGCTGGGGATGCTGTTCAGGGGCCCAAATTCACAAGGTCCCACTCTGACACAGTCACAGAGCCAGACCAGACGCAAAACAAGCCAGTGGTTACAAGTCCATAGCTTTATCTTACTTCCATTTTAACAGGAAAAAAGGAAGATGCCAGGAGCTCTTGATGACAGTGCTTCTCACAGCATGCTGGAGAAACACTGTGGCCCTGAACTGCAGCGGACGGGAAGGTGGGAGCTTTAATAGTTTGGGTGTTTTTTTTCTGTTTGCCCCTCAAATCTGAGCATGCACCTTCCCTTCTAGCAGGTCTTTGGGGTTAGCTGGTTCAGTGAAGGGGCTCCACATGACCAGCTTGGTCCCCTGGGCTGGGCAGGGGGGAGATCTGGGCAGCTGGGCTCAGCCCCAGCCATCACCATTGCACGCAGGTTTCCTTGATTTGGGATGAAGGAGAGTGCTTCTTTTTAGCCACGGAAGTTGCTCTGTGCTTGTGATTGCCCTTCTGCAGCAAAGCAAAGTCAGCGTGTTCCTCCAAGAGAACAGACTCTCTTCTTTTTCCTTCCTGCAGGCTCTTTGGAGGTTTGACCCTGGACGTGAAGCGGAAAGCCCCGTGGTTCTGGAGCGACTTCCGGGATGGTCTGAGCCTGCAGTGCCTGGCGTCCTTCCTCTTCCTCTACTGTGCCTGCATGTCCCCTGTCATCACCTTTGGGGGACTGCTGGGGGAGGCGACCAATGGCCACATAGTGAGCACCTCTCTCTGTTGGGGGGCATGGGGGAGGATCAAACTCAGGCCAAAGTCCTTGCTGCAGTGAATTGGCTTTGGTTTTTGTTTCTCCCTAACGCTTTATTTACTCACGGCTGCCTCTCTTCCCCGGACAGAGTGCCATGGAGTCGCTGCTGGGCGCGTCCATGGCCGGCGTGGTGTATTGCCTCTTTGCCGGCCAACCTCTCACCAACCTCTCACCATCCTCGGCAGCACGGGACCCGTGCTCGTGTTCGAGAAGATCCTCTACAAATTCTGCAAGTAAGGCTGGCTGCCGCAGCTGGGTGCTGCGAGAGCCTTCAGAAGGGGGCAGTGATGGAGAAAAGATGCTTTTCTTTTCTTTTTCTTAGGGGTAGTTGCTAGATTTTAGTGACAGTCCTTTTGTTGCGATGGCTTTGGTGGGAGATAAACCACCCTTGTTGCCATAAGGTTTATTATTAAGCCCCAGCTTGCTGGCAGCAGGTGACTGGGTGCAAACCCAGCTGGTTTCAGTGTTAGGGCGTCAGGGTGATGTGGGAGAACACCACCTGGCCCAAGAGGGACCTGACCTCAAGCAGCCTCCAAGGTGTTAACACAAGATCCTTGTTAAACAGTGGTAACTAAATAATTGGCCTCTCCTCCTGTGGGTCTACCCCCTGCACCACAGCCCCGAGGCTCTCTGTAGTAGTACGTGGAAACTGCATTTCCCATCCGCAGCCTTGACACGCTCCAAAATTGCTCCCCGCTTTCCCCGAAGGCAGGCATGGCTCAGGGCCTCTTGCTGGCCTTTCCAGCCTTTGTTTCATTTTGCTTTCCCAGGGAGTACACGCTCTCCTATCTGTCTCTGCGGGCGTGCATTGGGCTGTGGACCGCCTTCTTGTGCATAGTGCTGGTGGCCACCGACGCCAGCTGTTTGGTGTGCTACGTCACCCGCTTCACGGAAGAAGCCTTTGCCTCCCTCATCTGCATCATCTTCATCTACGAGGCTCTGGAGAAGCTGAGTCACCTGCGAGACACCTACCCTGTGCACATGCACAGCAAGCTGGACTTCCTCACCAGCTACTAGTGGGTTTCTTTCCCCCTGAGAAAGCTGCTGCCCCTTGGCAGGAGCTCCGGGCTGCACCTCCATCGCCTTTCCCTTACCCCTGTCTTGGCTTCTCTCCTGCCAGCTGTAAGTGTGAGGCACCGACCCATCCCAGCAACGAAACGCTGCGTTTCTGGGCGAGCAACAAGATCAACGTGTCTGGCATCGCCTGGGAAAACCTCACGGTGACCGTAAGTGCCCCGAGCCACTGCTTCCTCGCGCCGCGGCCATGGGGTCCAGGGGCATTTGCATGGTGCAGAAGTCAGAGCCCTTCAGGGAATGATGGGCTTCAAACTGTGCTAGTGCTGCTCGGAAAAGTCCTTGCTTAAATCTAGCGTGTGGTTTTAACCCGCTTGGTCCTGGGGAGGAGAGTCCACCTTGTCCCAGTCTACCTGGTCCCCAACGTTGTGGGTAGCAAGCGTCCCCCTCAGGCCTGTTGCAGGACAGTATTTCTGACTGGGAGGAAGGTTAAGTAGTGGGTGGTTTGATTATTGTAGAAGTTGTAGGACTTAAGTTCATGCTTGAAAGGTAGTAATTGGCCTCCTTAATGGGTTCCTAGTAACTCCAGGCCTTGCTTTCTCATTCAGTGCTGTCTGTAGGTACATGCATAAATTTGCATGTCTGAGCAGCCTCTCAGGCTGTTGTTGCTGGAAGCAGAGCCCGGGCCTAGGGCGGCAGGCTCTTACGGTGGCCTTCATCCCCTCTTGGCCAGGTTCTGCGAGCCCTCCCCTGGGAAGGGACGATTTGTCTCTTCTCCTCCTTTCCTGCCATGGTTGTCTTTAGCCCTCCTTCCCTCTTGCCTCTCTCTCTATCCCCAAGAGTTTCCAGTGTTTCCTTCCCCTCTGGTGTCTTCTTTAGCCACGATTGCTCGAATGGCAGGCAGAGGATGTGCCGAGGGTGTGTGGTATGGCGTCCCCTCACGTCTCATTTCTCCGCTCTGTAGTTCGATGTGTCACTTGTTCAGCTGCTGCTGCTCATTAAATATAAATCTCCATTGGCAGGAGCAGTTACAGGGTCGTGGATCTTGGACCGAGGTCCTCAAAACCCCCTAGCTATGCGAGGTTTCCCTGCCGCACGTGCACTGCCTTTGTGTCCTGACGCTCTGTCTCTCCAGGAATGTCGGTATTTGCGTGGGGAGTTTCAAGGACCTGCCTGTGGACGCGACGGCCCCTACACGCCTGACGTGTTCCTCTGGTGCTGCATCCTCTTCTTCGCCACCTTTGCCCTGTCAAGCTTCTTGAAGAAGTTTAAAACCAGCCACTACTTTCCAACCAGAGTAAGTAGAAGATGGTGGCCAGCATCCATCTCCACACTCGTTTCCCAAAATGGCTTTCCTGGAGCACTAAGCAGTATTTGCCCCGCCTTGGTCAAGCTGGGAAACGTTGGCATTTGCAGGCCAAGCTCTCCAAGAGCTTGGATGTCCCGCACTCATTTCCATGAGTGCAAAATCATCGTAGCATTTCCCACCTGCCTCATGACCTGCCCCAGACTGAACATTTTTGGGGTTTGATTTTTTTAATTTTTTTTTTTTCCTCCTCAGGTAGTAGGAAGTCAGGTTTCCCAAAGTTTTGGGGTTTGGGGTTTTTTTTCCTTACCTTCTGTGCATTATGTGCTTGAGCGGAAAGTAGAGTCAAATGAGGAGCTTCCTTTTGAGGACTAAAGGATGCCTCAGTGCCTTGTTGCCATTGTAGCTGTGAGTGTAGCTGTAGTGGCAGACATCTGTTTTCTTATTTTTAATATTATTATTATTATTTTTAGGTTTTGACTTAAACCAACCCTTGTCCACCTAATTAAGCTTTTTTTATTGTCTGACACCAGATGTCACAGGGACAAACACAGCAACAGTATCTAAGCAAGGGATCAGGCTGCATGTGCTCAGAGGGGTGGTGGGATTTGGTTAACCAGCCTAACGTTGTGGATGTCTGCAACTCTTGCATCTCACGTTACGGCCCTGTTTGCCATGCCCCTTTCACCTCTGGTTTCTTGCCCCAGGTACGGTCCACAGTGAGCGACTTTGCTGTTTTCCTCACCATCGTCATCATGGTGCTCCTTGACTTTGTGGTTGGGATCCCATCGCCGAAGCTCCAGGTCCCCCATGCGTTCAAGGTAATGGGGTGTTTTGGCAGGTGGGGGTGCCACAAGGTGATGCCGGGGCAGGGCAGGGCTGAGTCTGGAGGAGATGCTGGTGGTGTGACCATCTCCTCTTCCACCTCCAAGTGCCTTGCTTCCTCCTGGAAAGGAGAAGATGGCCCCAAAACTAGATGCCTACAGGAGAAGTATCTAGAGGTGCTTGCAAAGAGGAGACTGGCACTGCTGAAGCCCACGGGAGAGGGGGACATGAAGCCAGGGCTGGGAGGTGCTCTGACACAGGGAGGGAGGGGAAAATGAAAGCCAGTGGAGTGCCTGGGCTGGGAGACGATGCTGATGTGTGGGCTTTGTTGCAGCCTACCAGAGACGACCGCGGGTGGTTCATCAACCCCATAGGACCCAACCCTTGGTGGACGGTGTTGGCTGCGCTCATCCCAGCTCTGCTCTGCACCATCTTGATATTCATGGACCAGCAGATCAGTGCCGTTATTGTGAACAGGAAGGAGCACAAGCTGAAGGTAAGAGGCTGCAAGAGATGACCCCATCCCCAGCCCCTTCTGGGCTGCAGGTCTGGGGAGAAGCTCTTATTCCCGATGCTTTCTGAAGGCATTGGTTTGGGACAAGGTCAGGCTGCGTGGCAGGATGCTCTCCTGGATTAACGATGATGCAGGGAGCAAGTGACAGGGCAGTTCAGATGAGCAACCTTTTGGAGGAGCAAATTAATCTTGGAGCAATATAGAAGCACCTTTTTGTTTTAAAATGGCAGCAGCAGCAGGTGCGGGGAATGAATTGTTTTGATGCGCTGCCAGGGATAACTCAGAGTCACACCTTCCTTGCAAGTGGTAGAATTTTCTTTGTGAGTGAAAAAAATGGTTGGGTGGTTTTGGGTTGTGGGTGGGTTTTTTTTGGAGAAGTATGTATCGCACAAGCTCCCCATATCCCTTGCATCTGAACTCCTGCCAGATTTTCATGCCAGGTGCGTGTGCAAAGCTTGCATACACCCTTACTTGTTTCCATTTCTTGTTTTAAATTCTGAAGAAGTTGACTTGTGCTCGAGCAGGGTTTGAGTCTGACTTGCAACGTTCTCCTTGCTCTTGTGCTATGGGATGCTCTGTTTCTTGTTTTCCTGCCTGCAGAAAGGATGCGGGTACCACCTGGACCTTTTTGTGGTGGCCGTGATGCTCGGGGTGTGCTCTGTGATGGGGCTGCCCTGGTTTGTGGCTGCGACCGTCCTGTCCATCACCCACGTGAATAGCCTCAAAGTAGAGTCTGACTGCTCAGCTCCAGGAGAACAACCCAAGTTTCTGGGGATACGAGAGCAGAGAGTCACTGGCTTGCTGATCTTTGTGCTCATGGGCTGCTCCGTCTTCTTCACTTCCGTGTTAAAGGTGAGAGGAAAATGCAAACCACCCAACAACCGCGAGCTTGTTGGAGGTTACAGAAAACCAGTCCCCTCTCTGCAGGCCTGAGGAGTTAGTTGTGGAGCGGAGGAGGAGGAGGTGATCCCAACCCTTGGGGCTCGACCCACGGTGGGAACCAGCCTCGGTTAGGCTTTGCAGCCCTTCAGGCCCCCGTTTGGTGTGCTCGAGGCGAGCGAGCAACGCAACTGCTTGAATTTTCGGGTGTCTTTCAGGCCCGCCCATGTTTATGGGTTACAGTTGAGCATATTCAGACCAGCACATCTGCTCTCTTTCAAACAGGCAGCCCTTTACTGGCTGCAATTTGCTGCCCAAATGCCCCGGAGCAGCCATTCCCAGGAGCTAAACACACTGAGGTCATCCCCGTGGGCTTCCTTGCACGTTCCTCCCACAAAGTAATCTCGTCTCTAGGCTAAAAGGAGGCCTGTGGCCTTTGCCTGTTGCCCCAAGAATAGGCAGAAGTGTTTTTCTACCGCCACAGAATGCGGCATAGGGTAGCACGGGTGAAATCGCCTATTTTCCTCCAACCTTTCTGGAAAACAGGATTATTCTGAGGAGAGGTAACTCCCAAGTTCAGCCTAAAGCAGAGCCTTAGCTCACTCGTGCGCACAAAATCTTTAATGGTTAAAATCTGACCCATCTCTAAGCCTGAACGGAAGCTGGAAAGCTTCAAGCAATTTTAGGCAGTGCCTGTGGAAGAGGGTGGTAATACTGAAAATGCAATATAGAAAAAGAAACGATTGCATTCTTTTCTTTTTTTTTCTTTTTCCCCCCAGTTTATACCAATGCCTGTGCTTTATGGCATCTTTCTCTACATGGGTGTGTCGTCGCTCAGAGGAATTCAGGTACGGACTCTTTTACAGCGTGCAGCATGTCGGCTCCCTGGTATTTTGTCTCCGTAGCAGCAGGGAAAAAAGCAGTGGCATGGGAAGAACTTCTCGCAGAGCAAGCAATGAAACTCTTTTGTGTAAGAAAAAGATTGGTGGAGGCACAGGAGGTATATAGGGCTGGGAGGACCAGGCAAGTTCAGCGCTCTCTGTTTCAGGGTTTAGGGCAGGTCAGTGTTTGGTTACGTGAAAGCGGGGGAATTCAGTGCAAAGGGAAGGCAGTTTCTACCACTGGTGGAAATCCTCGCTGGGGGATTCAGTGGGCCAAGAAATGCTAATAATGGAATGGCATGGAATAGTTGCCGTTTGGTGGGCATCTCTCAGGGGCAAGCCGGTTGATAGATGGAGCGAAGGGAAAATGGGTGCTGCTCCCAGGAGGAACGCGGTGGGATCCAGGATTTCTGACGGCAAGCGAGATGCTGCAAACTGCCTCCACGTCTCGAGAGGGCCAGAAACTTGCCGCAGTCCCAAGGTGGCAACCTTTCCCTTTTATTTTGCAGTTCTTTGATCGCTTGAAGCTGTTTTGGATGCCGGCGAAACACCAGCCGGATTTCATCTACCTGCGGCACGTGCCCTTGCGAAAGGTGCATTTGTTCACGGTGATCCAGCTGACCTGCCTCGTCCTGCTCTGGACCATCAAGGTGTCCCGTGCCGCCATCATCTTTCCCATGATGGTAAGAGCTGCTGCCGCTTGGCAGTGGGGTGTTTGCAGCGTTGGAGCGAGAGGTGGCATCGTCTCTGAGCTCACCGCATCTTCCCTCTTATTCGTGAAGGTTTTGGCTCTCGTCTTTGTCCGGAAAGCGATGGATTTCTGCTTCTCAAAGCGAGAGCTCGGCTTTCTGGATGACCTTATGCCAGAAAGGAAGAAGAAGTTGGACGATGCCAGAAATGAAGCCGGAGAAGAAGAAGAGGTAAGGCTTGCTGGGTCCTCGGGGCTGGACATCTCCGTCGGGCTGTGAGATTGCCTGTTTCTCTTACAGCTTGTCTGGAAACGTTGGGGGAAGATCAGCACTCAGTCGAAATAGATCCCAATAGGCTGGGTCCCACGTTGTAACCTTTGTTTCCTCAAGTAGCAGTGAGCTGAACACTTGAATACAGGTGTAATTTTTAAAACGAGTCGTTTTTCACAAAGGTCATTATCATTATGATGATTATTATTAGATGCTGCTGCTGCTGCTGGCAAGATTTGCTCATAATCGTGTTTTGAACACACAATCCCCCTGCCCCGAAATCTTTGGAGTGAACGGTTTCTCCCCTGCTGCACTAATACCTATAGCTGCCAAGGGGCAGAAGGGGAGGGCAGACTGCTAAGTTTGTGCTGGGCATTCAGCTTATCTCCACTTTGACCAAAGACAGAGAACGTGATTTGTCCCTTTTTAACATCAGGAGTCCAGGAGGGCGATGGAAGCTGCTGCTGCTGCAAGTTCAGTTCAGCTGAACGTGGGGAAGACCAGTGACGTGGATATCCCAAAGCAAGGCAGTGACAGGTAAAGCCCCACCAAGCGCCAGGACCCCCGGCAAGATTAGCTTGAAGGTGTTTGGCAGAGTTTTCTCCACTTGCCTCTTTGTGGGGCATCCCACAGAAACCAGCAGGCAGCTTGGTGGGAAAATCAAATTCGGGGGCAGGGCTGCAGGAGGTGATCGCAGGGCAAGCCACCCCAAGCAGAGCGGCTGCAGCCCTCGCGTTTGACCCCCAAACCTTGCATCATCAGTGCCTTTACGGTAGCTGGAGATCCTCATACTTACACATGCGGAGTTGCAGGCGTGATCTGTACCAGCAGTGGCTTAGGAACCCGGACCGGGGCTAGACCCCAGCAAGAGCCTTTGCACAGAGCTGTTGCTCTGCAGCTCCCCGGCTTGCCTCCCAAAACTCCTCATCCAGCAAAACCTCCCACGCTTATGCGGAGCTTTGATTCTCGGGGCTCCGCTGTTCCTCTTGCTGATGCTAATGCCCTTGGTGGCATCAGTTCCCATAATCACGGATTGCTATTTAAAGTATTTATTGCAGGACTGATCTTTCTGAGATTATTACCCTGGATGAAATGTCACAAACGAACGTATGGAAGGCTCTCACTTTGAAGACAGAAACCCTTTGAATCCAGGGAGGAAAAAGGTAAAGGATTGCACGTGAACGTGACCGTGCTCCTCTGCAAGTGACGGCGCACGCCTACGCTTTTCCCACGCTTTGGCCGGCAAGGCTGAGCAAACGGCCTGTCCCTGGGAACAGGCAGTGAGGACCGTGGCATGCAAACCAGCTCCTCTCTGCTGGGGTGGTCCCCCGAACAGGGCTGAATCAGCAGCAGCTGGCAGGTCTTCCACTGATGATGCTCTCCCTCTTTGTCTCTTCCCTTCGCCTTTCCCCACTCCCGCTTTTCACGTTTAGGAATCTTGACTTTGAAGGAGAGGAGTGAGAGCGTGACTCGGGGATGTGCCAACGCAGACAGAGGGAGAAAGCGCTTTGTTTCAGTTGGAGGATTCCCATTAAAGCCATGCAGATGTTTTCAGTTCTCCTTGGTGTGCTTCAGGCATTCAGTATCTCTAGACCAGCAAGCTGAGGTGAACGTCACAGTCAATGGGAGTTTGGTGGTGTTAAGTCTGTGTGCGTACGTGCGTGTGGGGGTGTGGGTTTGTAGTGGTAGAGGGACTGCTACTGCTTTATCATTCAGTGCTCTTCTTTTAATACCTAATTCCTCCTCTTTTTTTTTCTCTCTTTTTTCCAAATGTAAACTGGGAATGTCCAAAATCATTTTCTGTTATGTTTGATGCATTCTCCACTTTCTTCTTCATCACGACCGGGTTTTTGGTCTGGTTTGGGGTCCTGGCTTTAATTCACTCTTATGTCTCTTACTGGTACGAGAGGGATGCCCTCTGTGGCAGGGCAGCATAGAGAGCGTCTGAGCAGTTGGCCTAAGGTGAAAGAAAAGCATTTGCTCCCTGCGCTCCAGTTTTACCTCTCTTGGTTTGGTTTGGTTTCTTTTTTTTTTTTGCTTTGGCTCTGCCATCAGCCTGGAAGCTGCAAAATGCAGAACTGCCACCTTCTTGTCCCCTGGCTGTAAACTGCATCTAAGGGAGCACTTCAGGTATTTGATTTTGAATACACCGTATGGTCACAGGAGCGGCCAGATGAGACCTGGGGCTCTGTGTCCCTGGGCTGCCCCCTCTGTTGTTCCTCCACTTTCCTTCTGTATTGGGTCTGGCTGAGTTGGAGTTCCTTTACCCCACAGCAGCCCTCGTAGTGCTGTGCTCTGTACTGGTAGCTAGAAAGCTGTTGATAACACAGCAGTGTTTTGGCCATGGCTGAGCAGTGCTGGCACAGCATCAAGGCTGCCTCTCTAACATGCCCCCCCTCCCCAGTAGGCTGGGGGTGGGCAAGCTCTTGGGAGGCGTCGTAGCCAGGAAGAAGGCATACAGGCAGCAAGAAGAGGCATCTAGGTAGCAAGTAAATCTTAGGTCCCTTCAGATGCTGGGGACCCTGCGTTCATGCAGCATTGGGCAGACCCCAGACGGATTTTCCCTTGGCACACTGTACAGATCCTGCCTGTGGAGAAGTTCCTCCTTTTTGGTCATTCACGGTGTCGTACAACTTTTCTTAGAAGAAAACAACTCCATGCATAAAGGATGTTCACGCGCGGACTTCTTGCTGCACTTTAGATAACGGCAGGGCCGCGCAGGTGGCGTAATCGCTGGTACCAAGCAGGAGCTGCCTGGAGGCTCCTCTGTTACAGTCAACGAGCTCCGTTTATCCTGCGGCCAAGGGACATGTGTAGGGACACAGCCTGAAGGCCACGCTTGTAGGTACAGCGCAGCACAGACCTGCACCCGCTCAGGTTAACTGTTAGGTGGATCCCTAACTCCTGGAGGTACAGTGATCTCCCAGTCAGGATCTCTGCAGCAGGCTGTTAAACTGCACGGTAACTCGGGAACCAGAGAAGGTCCAGATCTGGAGGGGATGGTTAACCACAGGGCCTCACGTTGAACCTCCTCCTCTAAGCTCGTCCTGTGCTTACAGGGTTCTCGAGCCTCTCGGGCATCTCCCAGACTGGCCTGTTACTCCCAGCTCCCTCGTTCCTGCCTTCCCCTGCCTGCCTGCCTGCCCCACTTTGGCCCCTGCAGCAGCACTCAGCTGAGCACCCTCCGTTGCTCCTGGGGAAAGAGCGTCCTCCTTGCTCTCCGTGGCGTTCCCCCAGCACACAGTGCTGTAGCAAGGACAAGGCAGTCAGAGACAGACACAGCCTGTTGAGCAGAGCGTCCTGCACGCAGTGCTTCCGATAGAGCAGCTCAGGAGCAAGGAGGTGAGCTGGGTGTGCTGCCTCTCACAAAGAGCATTTTACATCGGCGACCTTCCCCGCTGGACCCTCTGCAGCCTCTCTTTTTCCCGGCGTTGTAGGTGTTAGGTTGTGTGGTTAAAGGTTCATCTCCACAAACACAGAGGAGGACAAAGGAGCAATGGCAGGCAGGGGAACCCCAGTGACCTAGGCAGAGGCAAGGGAGCACCCTGCTGTGGCTTTTGCCAGGGCTGTCGCAGGAGAGGGATCGCCCACATTGCCTGGGTATGAGGCTCACCAGACAAGTATTGACTCTCCCTTGCTCAGCTCACAGACTGACGGGGGGGATGCGCTTCTGTGGCCATGCCCTGCCTCTGAAGCCCGGCCGTAGACAAAAAACTGGCTCAAACTGTGAAGGTTACCAGGCAAGACGTGACGGGGTGCACGTGTGTGGCAAGGTCTGTGCGTGTGAATGTCTGAAACTGAATTCTGAGCTGTCAAGCAGAAGCCTGCTTCTTGCTACACGCAGCCAGCGTGGGCTGGTTGTAAATTTGGGTAACACCTGGAATAAGCAAAAGTGGCATGTCCCGAATCCTACAGTTAATACAGAGCTAGGAGCCAGAAGCCTTAATTCGGAGGCTGATCAGGCCTCGTACTGCTCACATAGACAACTTAGATTGGGAAAACTGGGGGCGTGGGGTTCCAGAAAGAAGAGGTGGTGGCAAAAAGAAGGGTTCCCAGAAAGAAGAAGGGATCTTGAAGAGAAGAAAGGGACCCAGGAAGGAAAAGGTGAAGATCCTGGCTGGAGGAATTATCCTGGAAGTGGTGGAAGATGTTGGGGACCAGAGAGCTGCATGGAGACAAGTGCCAGGGGATGCCCAGGGACCTTGACCAGCACCCTCCGAAACTGGTAACGGCGAGCAGCATCTGTTCTTCCCTCCTCCACTCCAGTCTTGCCCCATAGCTAGAAAAAATACCTTGCAATTAAACTAACGTGGATTATGGTTCCTTTTATTCCCAGAAATTCTAGTGCGGTTATTTAACACACCACAGTATGGGTCAAACTTAAGGACATGCTCTTCTCTATCTCTTTCTCATGCCAGGTTATCTTGTGTCACACACCTCCACACCAGGAAAGGAGAGAACCAAACTACTGTGAGAGAGGTTATTCTTGGCCTATTTTCAGATTTCCAGGTGTGGGGTGCTTTTTTTAATCTTTGATTGCCCTCATATACTGGAAATATTTTAAAAATCCTAGCACTGCAGCAGGTGACTGTGTTGCATTTGGAGCACTGATTATTAGTCAGGAATACCTGCTCATTTTATAAATTCCCCGGAGTATTGGTATTTATATCGGTATCATTTATATCAGCAACAAGAAATTTGTGGTGCCACTGAGGTAATTTCCCAGGTGTCTTAGGGATGTGTTGATGTGCTACGTATTGTCTCTGAGGCTTAAAGACAAGGGGAGGTGGATGTGTGTCTCCTCTTGTCTCCACTGGAAACCACTTCTGAAAGGCGTTAGTAGCACAAGGTGGAGAGAAGAGTGCGTGTTCTTTGAGCCCAAGCATTTCATGCCCTGAGTTTCTATGAAATCCTGCAAAGTCACCTGTTTGTAGCAGGTTTGAGTGGAATGCATTTGCTGATGGAAACCAGACAACACACTTCCCTACGGCACATGTGCCCTTCCTTTCTCTTCCTTCTCCCCCCATGGAGTTCCAGGGAAAACTGACTTCAGCCTAGACTTCTTATAGGATACATACTGAACATCCAGAAGAACTTGCAGGGTGGCAATAAACAGGAAAAGTGGGGGAAAATGAACAACAGTCACTGTCAGAAAGCAGCTTTTCCTGCCTTCCCAGGGTCCCGAGTGGGGATGTGCCCGATGGGAAGATCCCACAGGAGGGCTTGTCCTTGCATGCTTCACCTGGAAGAA
>NW_010972909.1:5890635-5891649 GCF_000737465.1 Haliaeetus leucocephalus | reverse complement strand
CCAGGAACCCGAGGGCTCTCCGAGAGCCACGGAAAGAAAGGTATGGAAGACACTGGCTGCTGGGCTTTGCATGGGCAGGCAGCTGTGGGGGCCGGGGGGCTGGCTGCGATGAGCCCAAGCGCGTTCCTGCCCTCCCCACCCAGGAAGGGCAAACGCAGCTGGACCGCGGGGCACTTGCTGTCTCTCCAACGTTGTCCCTCGGGACGGTGCAGGAGGAACCTCCGGGAGACTTTGCTCCTCCAGAAACATTCACCCTCACCCTGTCCCTCACAGCCTGCACCCACCCTTTGGGAAGGCAGCTCCCTTCTTCCCTCCTCAGCAGCTTTCAGACCAAGTACAAACCTGAGCTGGAGGCAGGTGCTGCCCGTCAGGGCCAGTTGCCCTCCAGGCAGGTTGCCGCTCTCCTCAGCAAGGGCTGCGCTACAGCCGCCCTGCGCAGAGCTTTCTGCCTGCGTCCAGCCGCGTGCCCTTGGCCAGCCAGCAGACGCTAGTCCAACACGCAGCAGAAAAGGCCCAAAGTCCCACGTGGCGTTGCAAAAGCTTTTATTGTACCCTTAGACCATCGTGCCGGATCTGGCAAGAGCCTTGCAAACGTGACAGCCCTTGCCTCGCCAGCGCGGGGCAAGAGCTTCTGCCTTCTTCTCACTCGCCAGCAGCAGCGGCCCTTGGCCTGGGGCCTCTCTTCTTGCTCCTGGTCGTCTCCTTTTTGGGCGGCGAGGCCACACGCCGGCTTCGGGGGACAGCCCTGCGGCCGCGCCTGGGCACGCCGCCTCGCAGGAGCTGCTTGAGCAGAGAGCTCTTTCGCGCCGCCGCCTGCAAGTGCGACGGCGAAATGCGCTGCTGCTTGCTCTTCTTGGAAATCTTGCCGGCCGCGTCCATGGTCTTGTGCGTCACCCACTGCAGCACCGCAGCCAGGTAGACGGGGGCCCTGGCTCCCAAGCGCTCCGCAAAGCGGCCTCTGCGCAGCTGCCTGTCTACGCGGCTCACCGGGAAGAGCAGCCCGGCCCGGGAGGA
>NW_010972909.1:5854633-5890446 GCF_000737465.1 Haliaeetus leucocephalus | reverse complement strand
GCTTTCCTCCGCCGGCCCTCGCTGGCGTCCCCGTCTCTGGGCTCGCGTCGCCTGCGCCCGGCCTGGCCGAGCCTCGTCGGGGCAGGGCGGCCGGGACCGACCTCGCTTCGGCCGAGCCCCTCGGAAGACGGGCGCAGGCTCAAGCCCCCTCTCGCGCGGCGAGGGGAGAGGAGTTCCTTCCCCTATGACCTCACCTCTCTGCTTGTGACGTCACCCCCGCTGGCTCCGCCCTTTGCAGGTGAGCTCCGGGAGCAGCTCTGCTCCCCAGCTCTGCTCCCGCTTTCCGTGGCGGAGGCTTTCCCGGCGCTTGGCGTGGGGGGCGGGAGCCGCTCCGAGGCCGAGCGCTCTCCTCTCCCGTCAGCCCTCACCTCTCCCCCTCCGACCCAAATCCCCGTCGCCGCTCCTTGGGAGAGGGCCGCCTTCCTCATTTCGGGGGATCCCGGAGCCGTGGGCTGCCCAGACGGGGGTCCCGTTGGGTCCTGGCTGTCAAGGCCTATCGTCCCCGAAGGGTCATGAGTAGAGACGTATTAAGCCGTGACAAAACCTGAGGTTTGAAAGTTTTAGTGACAGCAACTGTTCTCCCCTCCTCCATTCCAGTCTTGCCCCATAGCTGGAAAAGAAACCCACAACAATATTTGTGCCAGGTGTGTGAGAGAAAAATGCAGGGACTCCCCATGCAAATTAAGTTTCATCAGGTCATTGACATTGTGTCTGAGAATTTGCACTTACATGATACAAATTTTCAAAGATCCATGATGAAGGATGTTTAAAACCAAACCTTTGAGTAAAGGGAGAAATACCTTTTTTTTCCCCAGAAGGTAGCAGCCTCGGTTTTGTTCTTATTTCCTTTGATTTTCCTGCAAGCGTCCTCATTTTTATCTTTGTATGTAGACCTTCATGTCACAAGGTTATTGGGTACATGGCTTAAACTCTTCTGGAGTCTTAGTTGGGCAGCAAGTAAGAAGCTACAGTAATTTGTTATTACTATTATTACTCTTAGAGTTATTCTCATGTGAAAGACTCTTTGAAAGTGTGAAATATTTTCAGTCCTTGTAACATTTCAAGGTATAATGGTGTATTTAGGAAAAGATCAGCTTTTCCAATGGATTAAGCTGTGATACTATTATTTCATTCCTTTGTCTTATGATCATTCTTTCCAGCAGAACTTTTTTGCATAAATGAGAAAAGGAAATAAAATCCTCACAACAGAATTATTCCTGCTCAAATTTTCCAGTTTTCTGGGTGCGCAGCTTGTGCTCTTCCTAGTGTTTTCCATTGTATACCGGCTTACATTTGCCAGAAATGTCACCATTATCGTAATAATAAGGATGACTCTCCCATTTATTTCTTTCCCTCTGTTCCTTCACTTTCCTAGATCTGTTATTAATTAGTCATTGTCCATAGCATGTTGGCAAATTTCTTAAAAGAAATCAAGAAAATTTCATTTATTGCTTGTCTTATGCAATTTTTTTTTCCTTTGGTTCTTCATGCTCAGTTTGTTTCCTCCTAGTAGCAATGGTTTATGATTGCTGCTTTGCAATAGGTAAGCCTTCAAATCCATTCTCATGAACCCCAAAGCCCGTACTTATCTGGTGGCCTTTTCAGCACTAATAGAGTTTGTGCTGTCTCTAAGAGAGACATTTTCCATATTTAACTTAAGTTTCTATGGCCATAAGATTAACCTCTTCTTTTGTGATATGGCACTTGTGATTATATGGCTTGCATAACAGCAATGGAACTGAATTTTCCATGTTCAGTCTTAGCATGTTGGTTATATTTGGCTCATTCCTATTGACACTGCTTTCTTATGGCTTCATTGTAAAGAAAATTCCCTCTACTGAAGAGAAGCAAAAAGCTTTTCCTAAGTGCTTTTCTCATCTTGTTGTGGTTGCTGTGCACTTCAGGTGTGTCTCCATGATATATTTCAGGCCCAAATCCAGATCCATCCTGGATGAAGACACTTTTCTTTCTGTGAAATATACTGTAATGACTCCCTTGTTAAACCCTGTAGATTATAACCTGAACAAACAAGAACATGCGGCTGACCCTTAGGAAGACTCTTGGCAGAAAATAGTTTACTGAGAGCACATTCAGGGCTCAGTTAGAAAGCTAATTTAACCCCTTGAGAACTCCTGACTCAATCCAGCAGCTAACAGCATCATGGAAAGAAAAGGCTGTGATATCAACTGCATCATGGGAGAATCTTGCCTAGTCAGTGTGTTCTGCAAATTAAGTGCTTCTCAGGAATCATTCTCATGCAAGAAAACCTTCAGTGAACAGAGACTGGTAGAAACATGACTTCAGAAATACATACAGGACAGCAGCATTTGCTCTTTCCTAGGCAACTGCTTGAACACACTCTTAGGTTACTTTCCAGCGGGCCATTTTTCTCCCTCCTAGAATGTAGTCTTGCTAGGACATCCACCTCCTTATGGTTGTTTTTAGGAAGTGATTAGGAGGATGCCAGTACTATCAGGCCTGCAACAGGCATCAGTATGGTGATAGCACTATGTTTGATCTCTCTGTCTCAGATATTCCCCTGCTAACCACTGAAAGCATCCTGCTCTCTCCAAACCTTCCTGACTGCAGAAGTTGTTTTGATATGTGTTCTATACTCAGAACCACATTTGCTTTATGGTCCTGATTAAGTTGTGGTAATCAAGGGAAAGGATACCCAGCAGGTACTCTGGGACAGCCCAGATCATGACTTGCATACTTTATTATCCCATTCCTTGTCCCTCCACTGCAATCTCCTCCCATATAAACAACCTGCCCCCTTTTTCTCACTTATCCCAGTTTTGCTACACCTGCTACCTAATTTGAGATTTATGATACTGTTATCTAGGCAATTTTGGCCCTAAATGGTATTACTCATAACTATGGCTGGCCTTGCAAAATTCTTGCCACCAATACCTCCCTCCAATTATCTGTGAAGTGCAATGATTTCTCACATAAACTTGTCCTTTAACCACCTGAAAAATCCAGCCATTCTTCATGGTGCTGTCTGTAACTTTTGTCAACCTCTCACGCTGTTACTTGCCACATTGGGCAATTTCTCATGCCATGCCCAGTAGTTTCCTATGCCTTCGTTGGTCAGTTAAACCTCAGGGCAGGGCCCAGTCAGAAGTCTACATGTGCCTGCAGCCCTAGCAGTTGCCATCAGGGTATTTCAAACACAAACACAGCCCCAAAGAACCACTCTTTGAGGCAACACAGCTCCAGGGCTGAGAGTTCACCACATCTGCAACCTGAGGAGGCAGCAGAGGGAAGGGTTTCTTAGCCTCCTCCCAAACCAGTGTGACAGAATTCTTCCTGATTTCTTCCTGAAAACTGGATTTCTCTGTTTCTCCATTGCACAAATTCTGCTGGTTTTGGTGTTCTCCTTCATATACTTGTCTGCTCTCACTAGCAATATCTGTATAGTGGTGATAATAAGGGTTGATTGTTCTCTCCATTTCTCCATGTACTTCCCCTCTACTGTCTCCTTCTCAGAGACATAGTATACCTTTGTCATTGTCCCCAGCATACTAGTAAATCTGGTAAGAAAGCAAAAGGTCCTTTCCTTCATGGGACATGCTATCCAGATGTGGTTTTTTCCTTGGCTTTTGATGCATCAATTGCATGCTCATAGCATCAATGGGATAGGATCGTTATGCTTCAGTCTGTAGGCCCTTGCAATTACCATGTCAACATAAGCCACAGGTTCTGCCTTCTGCTGGCAACTTTTCAGCATGGACTGGATTTCTGTTCTCAGTAAACATGCATGTTCTTAGAGACATGCGTTATTTATCTTTCTGCAAGTAGAATAAAACAAACCACTTCCTCTATGATCTGGCACCACTTCTTAAGCTTGTATGTGCCAGGAACTGTCTAGTTGAAATGGTAATTTTTATCATTTGTGTTTTGGCTGCATTTTGCTCCTGCTGCTTGATTCTGCTCTCTTCTAATTCTCAACACCATCCAGAATATCTCTTCCACTGAGAGAAGGTGGAAAGCCTTCTCCATTTGTGCATCTCACTTTACTGTGGTTATTAAGTACTTTGGATGTGCCTCCATCATCTACTTGCAGCCCAAATCCAGGGTACATCCTGAATGAGGATGTTCCAGTTTCTATTGCCTACACAGTGGTAATTACCCTACTGACACCATTGGTTTACAGCCTGTGGAACAAGGATGTGGAAGTAGCTCTCAAAAAAAGCTTTCTTATGAAACCCAAATCATTGGAGTGCATGAGATTTATCAGGGAGTAAAGTCGAAAAATCTGTACAGATGGAAAACCTGTATTTCGGCTAGCCGAGAGGTGTGATAAAGTCTTTTTCCCAGACAAAAGGCTTGAGACAAACAAAGGAAGAAGCTGCATGGGCAGCACAGACTCACAGTGGTCTTCACAGTGTGGGTCAGAAGTAGCAGCAGGCAGCTTCCCCTCTGCAGAGTGTCTGGGGAGGGAGGGGAAGCATCGGCTCCTGCTTCCACACAGCCTGAGACACAGCAAGCGGGTAAAGCAGAGCTGTTCAGGCATGTTTAGAGGCTAATTCGTGTCTCACAGATAGGCAGCCTGCATGACTGACACACGGTGCAGCCAGGTCGGCATTGTACTACTGCTGTGTCCCCTAGGTTGGAATATAAGGCAGAGCCTCCTAGAAATGGTTAGGTTGTGTGATTAAAGGCTCATCACAAACACAAAGGAACAAGGGCAGGTGAGGACACTCCAGCAACCAGAGCAGAGCCACTGGAGCACCCTGACCCGCCTTCCCCCAGGGCTGCTTCTTATTAATCTCTGTTCCTGCCTGTTTTCCTGGGTGAGGGGCTCTCTGTTCTGTGTGCACATGTGTGTATGGAGGTCTGAGTGCCAGCCACTGGTCAGGAGCAAATGGGTTAAAAGGGGCCATGAGTCCGAGGTGCCAGCAGCCAGGGAGACTAGAGAGTGTGCCTATCGTGTGGGTGTGTGCGTGCCAGTGTGTAGTCACTAACAAATATTGAGCTGGACTAGCCATCAAGTAGGCTAAGAGATTTGGCAGCCAGGTATTGGGGCAGCTCTAAGTCTGGACTGGATATTGGAGAGGCCGGAGGGTCCGAAAGGCAGATACTGGAGGAACCAAGAGGTCCAAGGAGCTACTGGAGAGATTGGTCAGCTAATGGGAAGGCCAGTAGGTCTGGACCAGCTAATGGAGAGACCTGTTGTTTGTGTGTGTGTGAAACCTGCAGACCAGGCGATCCAGGAGCCAGTTACTGAATAGATTAAGCATCTAAGGCTGTTTACCAGAGGGATCCATAGGGTGTCTGTGCATGCATGTGTGTAGGTCTGAGTACCAACAACCAGAGTGGAACTGCAGCTCATGGGGTCTTGTCTGTCCAGGCAACAGAAACTGGGGAGACCACGGGATCCCAGGGCCAGCTACTGATTAGACTGGCTGTCTGAGATCAGCTACTGAAGGGATCCATATTTTCATATATATATATATATATAAAAAAATATATATGAAACTATTATAAATATAAATATTTTACACACACACATGTATACACACATATGTATTTCCACTAACAGGCTTTCATCCTGATCGGCTGGAGAGGGGAATAGGATGAGGCCATAGGTGCTGCTGATGTTTATGTGAGTGCTGTTTTCTGTTTGTGGTAATCTATGGCCATCTGTGCATACAGGTATGTATGTATCATGCGTGCTTGTGTTCCTATTGATCATGCATGCTCAGCTTCCCTACTGCCTGGACCTGGGGACATGGACCTGCAGCAGCCTAGCCTCTATTGGGCTGGCAGATTCAGCAACCCCAGTGTTGAAAACACACTTGATTCTGACCTGCTGCCTCTGCTGGGCCAAATTGTCAGGGAGCAGCAAGGGCCAGCTGCTCTGCAAGGGACAGGGTGCTGGGAGCTAAGAGCAGTAAAAAGGCTGGCAGAGGCGATGGCCGTGCCAGCGAGGGCTCAGTCCTGCAGTACCCAAGCAGGATAAGCATGGCAGGTCCAGAGGCAGTAACCAGGTTCAGACACTGTCCGGTGATCGTCAGACAAGTCCACAGTGATGAGGTAGGTCTGAGGTCTGGCCAGGAAGGCAGTTTGTGGGTCAGTGTCCTAGCTTGGATCAATGGGGCTCATGGCCAGGCTGAGACAGTGCAAAAGGCTGCCATGTCAATGAGAAGCCATATCTCCATTTATCCACCTGAAAGCTATGTGCTCGGCCGGCCAGGCACCCTCACCAAACTGCAGAGTAGCAAAGTGTGAGGTGTCTACCAAGAGTGGTGACCCCCTTCTCCTTTCTGTGTTCCTCAGGTCCCCCAGTGCTGCTTCTTGCTACTTCTGGTTTGCTCAAGGAGAGCACAAGGTCTCAAAAGGTTCTTGAAACCCTGCTTGGAGCTGACACTTTCCAAGATGCTCCCACTTGCATTCCCCTTATTGTAATACCCATCTGGTAATAGCTGCCAGGGCCTGCCTGCCTCAACCTAACATTAGAAAAACTAACTTTCTTTCAAATATGGTCTCATAGTCCCCATTGGGATGGTGCAAGAGGAACCTCTGGGACAGTTTGCTCTTCCAGAAACATTCACCCTCACAGCCTGCACCCATCCTTTGGGAAGGCAGCTCCCTTCTTCCCTCCTCAGCAGCTTTCAGACCAAGTACAAACCTGAGCTGGAGGCAGGTGCTGCCCGTCAGGGTCAGTTGCTCTCCAGGCAGGTTGCTGCTCTCCTCAGCAAGGGCTGCGCTACATCCACCCTGCGCAGAGCTTTATCCCCATGTCCATCTGCATGGCCTTGTCCAGCCATGAGACTCTAGCCCAACATGCAGCACAAAAGGCTCTATGTCCTGGCCACAGCAATAAGATGTCGTTGACTCCTTATAGCACTCTCTAGCCAAGGTCCAAGGATGGCTGACAAGCTTGACTGACCCAAGAGGAGGGCATCCATCTTTGGTTTGGCGGGATATTTCCTGCCCACATGTCCCATCCTGCCTTCCCTCCTCCTGCCTGTCCCCCAAGGTCCAGGACAGCTGTTTGCTATGGTGTGCAGCTGGACTGCAACTTGGGGGACCCCAAAGAGGACCTTCCAGCTGGCAGAACAGGCTGCAGGAGTCCAAGAGGAAAAGAGGTTTGTTTCAGCTCTGGGGCTCAAGTGTTCAAATACCAAAACGCAGCCGGGGACCCTGAGCAATCCGTCTGCAGACTCTTCCCCGTGGGGGCAGTGCTGGGTGTCACAGTTTAAACAAAACTCTTGACGGACAGGGTGCTCTCTCCCACTGGGCGAGAGACAATTGCTGTCTCCTGACTTCCCTCTTCATGCTTTGTTGCCTAAAACCTGTGGGGCACGTCCCAGGCACAGCACGCCATTGTACCCTTAAACCATAGCACTGGATTTGGCAAGAGCCTTGCACAGGGGACAGCCCTTACCTTGCCAGTGTGGGGCAAGAGCTTCTGCTTTCTTCGCACTTGAAGGTGACACTCCTATGTGCAATCCTTCTTATGGCCAATTGTTTAATATGCCTTTTCTGAGAGGTAAGGCAACTAACCTCTTCCTGTGGTGTGTCTCTGCCTTGCGGATGGTGATGCCTGCCATGAGTTTAAGTTCAGAGTATCTTTTGACAGTCTGGAGAATACACAATGGAGAAATCTGCTGCTCTGAAATGTCCTTGTCCCTGTCTACAGTCTCATATGTCAAGTACTGGAGCACAGGAACCAGACATGCAGGGGCTCCAGCCCCAATATATGCTGCCTGTTTCCCTTTGCACAGCTGCTTGTCTTTGTGGCTCACAGAGGAGGCCAGCCCAGCCCTGGAGAAGCAGGTCATTTTGGTCCTCACTTCTTTCTCTTCCAAACAGCCTGCAAAAGGCAGTTTCATGTCCTGTCTCCTTCTCAGGCATTTTGCATGATAATACTCTGTAATCATACTTTCTTTAGCTTGTATTGATGTTTCTTTGTGGTTTTCTGTCTTTCCTGACTTTCTTTTCTGGTGTGACTGATTTGCTTAAAGTTTTTTCATTTTAGAGGGTAGCTCAGTTCTCTCTACCTGGCATTCATACGCATATGAATTGCTTTCTTTGCTTACTTTATGTCCTAGCCTTGTAAAATAGGTGTAAGCAACTCTTGGGCACTAGAGACTTCTTTTGTGATTGAGTCTGTCTTTAAATAAGGGAATATATGTCCCTTTTGACTGGGTAGATAGGAACCAATGGGAGGCTGTAGCCTTTATTACTCAAGCAGAGGAGGCAGCTGATCCTTTTACTGCGTCGTTGGCATTGACACACCCCCTGCAGTGTACTTCTTTGATTCAAAATGTTCGGGGAAGTAAAAATCTCTTATAGGTTTAGTAGGAATGTTACTAGTAACACACACTATTCTTGCATAATACAATTTTTAATTTAAAGAGTAGTGAAGGATACAGCAAGAGACACAAATGTAAGTGGCCTTTTGTGGAAGTCTGTATGAATGGATCCCATAGGTACTAGTTGTTGATGGAGAAAAAGCTACCAGAAAGCAGCAAAACAAGAAGGAGAGTATGTGCTGAGAGGTACTACGGAAAAACTTCGCAAGGACTGATAAACTCTGGAGTCCAGGAGTTCTGCTGGAGCTGCAAGACCTGGTCAGCCCAGAATGCCAACAACCTGCCAAATCTGTACCACCAGCACACACCAGCACCTACAACACGCAGAGTAACCCAGACCACTGCAGAGCAGTGGCTGCTGTTTCCAACAAAGGCTACAGGGCTGTGCATACATCTGATGAAACTCAGGGCGCCCTGAGGGACTTTTGGAACACCTGCCTAGAAGCCACCAATGTGTCAATACACCCTTTTGCTGCTGAGCGTCCCGCTGCCCTTGGCCTCACCGCTGCCGCTCTGATCGGGTAGCTATGGATGAGAGTGTGAACTGCACGAGGGGAGCAAGAGAATGTCTTTTGTGAATAACCATCTGCTTTTAGTAATAACAGCTTGGCTCTACCACTAATAACTGTTAATTAATAAAAGGAGTTCTAAATAATGTTGGCTGTGATCTTTGTCTCCCCCAAATCTTTTTTCTTTTATGAGGGAAAATGGAATTTACAACAGAAAAACTCATTTCCCAAAGAAGAGCTGTTAGTGACTACAGAAACTCATTGTTCCTCTGAGGAGTATAACATCCTGAACAAATTTATTGACTGAAAAGACTCAATGCTCAGACAACTGGAAATTTATCCTATCCTGCTGCTCTGAAACATGCGTCAAATACCACTTCTGTAGTGATTTTGTTCTTTGAACTGAATAACATAGAAGAGGTTTCTAACACAATATGACACATTATAAATACTTGTACACTAGGAGGTGTGGTAACTTGTTTGGAGAAACAAGAAGTATTGAGACGTCAAAAGGAAGTACAATTCCAGACTAAGAAGAAGCAGAAGAAAGAAAGAAAAAAGGGGAAAGAGAAGGAAAAAGAAACAAACAAAAAAAAAACCAAACCAGACCAGCATTATCTAATAGAGAAGATGTACAAGAGAAAATATCAACTGAACTAGTTAATCAACAGGCTGATCATCAGAGCTGGAAGCCCTCAAACTTTCCAACCATTAAGACCCAGTCTTTGATTGTCAGTGTTGGTTTCTCAGACTTGGGCATCATTAGAGCTGTGGCTTCAAGCTTTTAGAACCTTGGCAAGTCATAATGCAATTTGATAATTTGCAACAGGGTTACTTTAAATTGCACCAGGTTCTGATGCTAGCTGAACTGTCCACTTGAACTGAAGAGCAGCAGGAAGCATGTTCTTGCTATTCAGCAGCGTTCAGAAACACAGGGCCAGCCTTAGCAGAAAGGATTCAAACTCTCTCTTGCTACCATTGGTTCTTTTCCATGTGATAGGATAAACCAGAAATAATGGTGGCTCTATTTACTCTAATAAACTGCTCATGGGAGTGGGAACCAGAAGAGCTGAGGGCATCCTCTCCGCTCCGCCAGCTGCAGTCAGTGCCTTTGTAGAAGATGTCAGATCACACAGATCTAAACGACTCATTTCCCACTGATGTTTAGCCCCTCTTTATCTGTAAGAGGCCAACCATTTCCCCTTTCAGATGGCATTCTGCCAAACTGAAGGAGACAAGGTTTTCAGTCATTCTCCTGGTAAGAGAGGCCTCACATTCCTGTCATCAGCACAGCCTTTTTCTGCACTCTAGTTTTGGTTTGTGTTTTCTGACCAGAGGTGCTTTAACCATAAGGGTATTCCAGATGCAGCAGAGCCTGAGCACCAGCTTGTCTCTTCTTCTGTTAGGAACACATTTCCCAAAGTTTATCATGCTCACAGGATGCAAATGGTCCATGTACATCCTGTGACCAGCTCTCACAGTTGTTTCCAGCAGATGAACTTACTGTTCCAAGCAGTCCTTTCAGCTATTAGTCTTCTAAGCTCATGACCTTCTATTCTGTGCTATTGAATTTTTCTGTTCTGTTGAGTTTTAGAAGTACTTGTGTACAGTCAGCTAGTTGATCTTATTCACTCTAGCTTGCTGGCCTGAGAATATTCCGGCAGGTCTAATCCATTTATTTCACTTCCCTAGCTCCTCTGAAGGCACATGCTGCCTCAGTTGTGGTGTATTACATGCCTAGATGAGATTTAGGGATGCAGCTAATTCTGCTATAGGTTTTCAGGTTTGAGGATTCTTTTGGTTCCCTTGTTTGCTTGTTTTTACTTTTGTAATAGTGAGTTTGTGGTTTGTTTGGGTTTTTTGTTGTTTTGATTTTTGTTTTTTTTTTTTTAAAGCACCTTATAATTGAAAGGATCCTTCCTATAACATCTGACTTTGCAGGGGTTTTTAGGAGTACAATAGCAATTCATGAAACTTATGTATGATTATCAACCTGTATTTTGGGAAAGGCCTGTTTTTCCAAAATGGAAGATGAAAGTGTATGAGCAGCTTACATGGAAGGTTGAATTATAATGGATACTCTCATCTGAAAGCTATTACAGGATTTCACTTATCTTGTCTAAGAAATTTTTGTTCTAATTTACAGCTTTAAAATATCCATAAACTAGGTTATAATCCTTTACTCTTGGGCAGACATTCTTCAGCACTCTCCTATAATAACCTTACTTATTTTTAATGTGCAAGGGTAAACAAAATCATTTAGTGTCCTCAAGTATGACAGAAACTATGTCTGACTGGTTTTACAAATAGCGCTTCTCTTCACCTATTCCAAACTGATTATATCCTTCTTAGTTTGGTGATCAGAACAATGCTGCAGAGTATTCTGGATGTGGTGTCACTACTGCTTTATGTACCAGCACTTAAATTTCACTACCTTTGCTCTAGATACTTCCTCTGATGTAACTGGCATGAGATCCTCACAGCCACAATATGTTCCCAGTTCCTACTCACACTCACAGAAAATATTCTTATACTTTTGTTCTTTTCTTTTCAAGCCCTTTCTGAGTCAGAAATTTCTGGCTACCCATTCCCATATATGTGGCCTTGCCATTTGCATTATTGAATTTCACCCTGGTTTCATTTTTCTGTTCCGTAAGAATTTCAGGAGAATGAACTGTAGCTGTATTTGCTTACAACAAATTAGAAACACTCTGTGTTTTAGATTCAGTCAAGAAATCTTTGTCCTGTTTACCCTCAGCACTGTCAACTAGCAAACGATGTTTCTAGCCTTCCAGATCTTCACAACACATTTCGAGATGCAGCACAACAAATTATGTATCAACTAAATAAATGGCAAGGGCTTCTTCCTCTAAGTCCAGAAGTTTGTTGGAGTCAGCTGCCTAGATCAAACAAACATTGAAATTCTCATATTTATGCCATTTTTTATACTTCAAACAGCCAGAAGTTTCCTCACTCTGTATACGGGTCAGTTAAGAAATGGAGAAGCGACAGCATTTCTCAGCCGACAAGTAGTCATACTACAATAGCATGACTATATAGGTTTTCTATTAGACCCTTATTTTACTTTCTTCATTTTAGTCCTTACCTATGGTTTCTCTTAAATGGTTGTAATTTCTGATTGTCTGGAGCAATAGCCAAATTATAATATGCAATAAATAAATAAAAAGGATATAATTGTATAGATGCTTATTTTTCTTAATGCCTCCATGAACACATTGTAGCATTCAGAGGTGCTGGGTGCTGGCTTGCCTCCTTTAAGTCAATGAAGATGCTCTGAAAGTGCAGATCTTTTAACTTGGTTAACTTGGTGCCTGAGAGAGTACAACATCCAAAACCCCAGAATTATTTTGGCGCACAAAGCTGATGGATCATTTTAGGCATTTACAAATAAACATGTTTTACCAATGACACTTCCCTAAACAAGCACACTTGTGGGGAAGAAAAAAACAAATGAAAACAAAACAAAAAAAAACCCCAAAACAAACAAAAAAAACCCAAGCAAAAAAAAATCCCAAAACAACCAGGTCAGGTTGATTTTTAGTAGAGTTTGGTTTCTGGAAATCTTGGCTGGTTTTCTGACATTTTGTATTAATGTATTTTGTGTGTGTGTTCCATCTACATAGCTGATCCAGTATTTTAATGATGTAAATTTCTTTTTTTAATTTAGACCAGTCATTTGGATCTTAGCATTGATATAAAGAATAATGTTTGCTTAATATTCTCAGCAAAGTGAAAAATTAAAGCCTAAGTCTCAGTTATGCAGGTCCAGAAGTACAAAGGAGGATTAGTTTATACGCCTGCTCATTTTTAGAACGCTTTACACTCCTAACATGGGGTAAAATAGTGTACGTAAGCCTCATGCTAATCACTCAGGTGGTAATGTGCATGCATAATCTATTTCTGTACCATTCATCATTTTTGCTAAATTGCAAAAACTGTACCAGAAACTCCAGACATCCTGCTTTCGTCATGCATATTTAAGGTTTCACAACTGTGGAAGTGTTAAAAACCATCATTAAGAGGGTGTAAAACCTCTCGATTAATCTATTCTCCTGCTTCTGTTTTCATTAAGGAGTGTGTCTGTCTGCCTTTCTACTCATCGTAAAATCACTGATATTTTGGCATTAACTGAGTATTTAGCTCTCGCTCTAGAAGACCCTGTCTCATGGTCTCACGCCATTAACAAAATTTGTTACGTTACAAAATTTGGCCTAGACAATTCTTTGGGTAATAGCAATAGTCCAGCAAAGCACTGCCCTACCAGGATAACACAGAACTGCTGTTCTCCAGAGAAATGCAGTGATCGATGGATTCACAGGAGGCACACAGCCGTAGAGCAGGTGGCCAACTTCTACTGAGATGAAACAAACGTGTACCTCCTCCTTGGCTAACCGGGGGTCCCTGTCATTTCTTTTCCTCTGTAGGATTGTTTGTTCACCTCAGAGAAAAGTAGTTTCTACAGCTGTGTCCATCTCTGTGAGGGAGATATATGGAAAGTATTTTCTTGAATACTCACTTTACTGTGCATTCTCAAAATCTGCGTGTTATTGTACGCTTTTTCTCATGCCATAGATCTGGAGAAGAAATGAAGAATACAGAAAATTATTTCAGAAATGGAATGCCAGAAAGCTGACTAGAAGAAAATACCTTCTGAGATGTAGCCTTTGTTGAGAGGTTCTTCTAGTTTGGTGACTTAGAGCTCCCAGTTCAATCACTTTGGGAAGGCGGCATGGAAGGCAAGAGCCAACACCTTGATGTATCCTAGCGGAGGTGCCAACCTCAAGCACAAGTGCTTACTTCTTCTGGATGAGAGCACAGTTTGCCACTTTTAAGATGCAAGTCCACCTTCCGGTTTGCTTTTAGCACATTCGGGCAGGAAGCAGAAACTAAGTGTGATCACAAATCTTCTGCTGAACACAGCTGTCCAAACTAAAAGGTGGCCTCAAAGCTGTAAAACATTGTATTCAGTTCTGTGTTTCAAGCCTGAACTTGATATAATGAGGAATTAAATGTTGTCTATCCAAAAGAAGAAGAGTTCTACAAAAGTGGCTGCATTTTCAGTAATG
This sequence comes from Haliaeetus leucocephalus, assembly GCF_000737465.1. NCBI lineage: Eukaryota > Metazoa > Chordata > Aves > Accipitriformes > Accipitridae > Haliaeetus > Haliaeetus leucocephalus. The sequence goes on along the minus strand of NW_010972909.1, from coordinate 5,876,523 downwards.
GCAGAAGTAAACATACGTCAGTCAGGGACAGTAGAAGTAAGGTAAAGGGGAAGAAAGAGCATATAGCAATGAGTGAGAGAGGAACATTCTCTGGGTGGTACTGTGATTGAGGAAGCTCACGTGCGTCTTGACGTCTCTGCTGTTTCATTTGTGTCTGCCAGTGTGAGGAAACCCCACAAAGGGGTAGATTTTCTTTGTAGTTTACTAGCTGCAAATGCCAGATCTTCTTCTACCTTTTTGTTCTGATGCTTTTCTTTTTACCAGCTATGACAGAAGAAGTAACATATGCTAATCTGAAATTTGAAAACAGCTATGAACTGGATAATATCACAAAGCCTGAAGATACTAAGAAAAAAGGTGTAGTATCTATGAAGCTTTTATAATTTATTCTTGCTAAAGTAGATGGGGTGGGAAATACTTTTAATTATATGCCCAAGGGACCTTTGTTTGCTTTGTTACTCTCAGAAAAGTTATACTAGTTATAAATGTATCGCGGGTTTTGTTGCTGTCATTTCTTCCTGAACTTTTTAGAGTTTGGAGAGTATACCTGAAATCGTAATCTTATTATTTCATGGAAAAGCATATTACTGAGTGTTATACTAACCTCCACAAACAGTGCTAATTGTCTAAACCTCTACAGAGTTAACTTGAACTAATTTTTAGTGGATCAGTTCCATTTAATTTCTCTATGCATTTGCATTCAAGCTTAGAACTGAATTAGCTTTAACCGACTCACTTTATTTCACTTCTGAAGTTCTAGCCTGAATTAAGGCCCTGGTCTTTGAAATGGCTATATCTGTTAAAAGGCTGAATGCATTTTTAAATACTATATTTAAAATACTGTTTTAAAATTAATTTTGCTTAATTTGTGTTAAATTGCGAAGATGAGCTCTAGATTTGAGTGGTGGAACTTATGGGAACAAAGAACATAGAAAGTACTAGCTGTTCATGGGGTCAGGCTCTGGAGCAGAGATTTACAAACAAGAGGACAACTTGCTTGTGATTCAGAAGGAATTCTCTGGGGAATTCTGTATCAAAGAGCAGGAGTTCTGAACACTTAAGGTTTTTTGAACATATGTTTTTTGAACATTGTTAAGTTATGGTTTTGAGCATTGCCAAAATATAGTTCAGTGGCAAAAAAAAAAAAAAAAAAAAGTAAATATCTGAGCTCTTCGTGTTAAGCTCCGGGCTTCTTCTCCTTTAACGTCCAGTGATACCGCTATCCTCATACGACTCCAGATGTCCTGCTTCTGTGTCCCAGGGTAGACAACGCATATTTTGTGATGAGAAAGCCCCATTCTGAAAGCGCACAGCACAGTCTGTGCATTATTTCACAAACATCAAATTGAAATAACCACAATGAATAAACATATCCTTTTGAGGACAATGCGAGTACCACACAGGAAGGAGGACCCAGCCCAAAGTCTCTTCAGCTGTGCTACGTGTAGCAGAAGCACGTGATATCACAAAGTACAGTACAGGGAACTGTTACCTAAAGAAACTCTTGAGGCAACAGCTTAATTAAAACAGCCAAAGCTAAAACTACTGCTTGGTCTTGATTCATATTGCTGCCCAGAAAATATTTTGTATTTGTTTATGAAATCTCACTTTCAAACTACAAAATCTTTGTCTCTTCTCATCTAAAAGCTCCAGGAAGCGTGGACTATAATGCTTTCAGTCTTCTGCTTGGGGCTGTGACTTTGTAGGGGGAGGAACAATTTATTTTTGCCCTTCAGCTCCAATTCATATGAGTCTATTTAGCACTTAGGGACTTATGACTGCCTTAGGGAGTCATGTCTATTACTGAAATTCTCCAGGCACCTAATATTCAGCTTCAGAGCATGTACAGAAGCACTTTGGCCTTAAAAATATCCGTATGTTCCAGCAGTCAATGCGTCTTTAAGTCTTGTTAGGATCTAAAAGCTGTGTGATTCTCCTGTGCAGGCTTTATCTCTGACTGTATCTATCATATGCCTGTGAGATCAGACTTTGGAAAATAATGCAGAAGGGAGACGTTCTTTCTCTTCGTGAAGGGACTAGGTATTTCTCTTTTATGCAATACCAAGCAGTTAGAGCAGTTCCTTAGACTGAGGTTGCCTTCTGTGATGAAATGCAGGTGCAGGGAGAGTGGCAGATGTAATATATATTTAGCAAGGCTTTTGCCAGTGTGTCCTACAGTATTGTCACTTTAAAGCTGAGGAAGTTATGGGCTGGGTGGTAAACTGTTAGGTGGATTGAAAACTGGCTGGACTACCAGGCTCAAAGGAGAGTAACTGATGGCTCAACATCTGTTTGGTGGCAGAGTCCCTCAGGGGTCCCTCAGGGATTGATACTGAGCCCATATTGTTTAATATCTTCATCAACGACCTGAAAAATGACAGAGAGTGTGTCTTCAGCAAATTTATAATTCCAGTGGTGGCTGATGCTACCAAGTGGTAGAGCTTCAGAACAGAGGAACCTTGAGAAACTTGAGGACTGGGCAAGCAGAAGCCCCATGAAGCTCCACCAGTTGTTGTGCACTGAGGCTGGACTCATCCCAGGCAGCAGCGCAGACTGGGAGCAGGCTGGCCGTGGAGGCTGGAAAGGACCTGGAGTTTATGGTGAATGGGAGGTTGAATATAAGCCAGCAGTGATCTGTGTCCCCGTCCAAGACAACATCCATTGCCTAATCTTTCACCTGAATATTCATCAACTTGAGTTTCCATAGAGTGAGGTCTTGTACAACGTTCTGCCCAGGATTGCTTCACCACAGAAGCTGACCACAGGCTGTTTGCAGGAGAGGCAGCCTGCGTAGTTTCCATTCCTGTTCCTTTAGCATGACACGCTAGATTTCAGTTCCTACTCTGGCAGCAATTCACTCCCAAATTTTAAATACCTCTTTCCCTTTTCTAGACTAGCAATTTCCTCTCCACATTCCCATTCTACTGCCTTTATTGGATTAAGTCAAACTGGTTGCAGCTCTCCACAAAGTCCATATAGCAGCAATGTTAATACCTGCCTTTGATTTAGTGCTTCTCTGACAATCTGAATGCTTTTTCTCCCTCCTTCAGTGCATCTTAACCCATTAAATCTTCCACCTCCTATAAACAGGGTCTGTTTTGGATGACCCACATGCTTAAAATTTTCTTTGCTCAGGAAAAGATTGTTCCTTTTTCTCCTCATTGAGTGCTCATTTCTGTGTCTAGGCTGTAAACCTTATTACAGAAAAATTCTCTATCAATTCCTAGCTAGAAATCTCAAACTACCATAAAGTACCAGAGGAGTTTATTGTAGGAATCAAATTAACCAGCTCACCACAGACATGTGCCACACATCACAAATTACCCCAAACATACAGTGCATATTTGTTTTCAGCTTTGAGCAATCAACTTTCTAGATTTTGCAATATCTTGCTTTCTCAGTATCTTTCTTGCCCCAGCCTATGGCCTTCAAAAGGACCAAGGCTGTTCACATTCTCCACTGAGCTGTTGTGATCTCTTCCTCTCTTACTTTGTTTGGGCATCTTTTGCTGTGTGCAGAGATTCTGCAGCAGGAATGTACAACCATAAAGTAAAAGCAATTATTTATTCACCAGTGCACCACAAAGATGGCTGCAACTTAATGAGGCTAATGTATTCACTATTCCCTTAGTATCACACCTCCTTTTCATGACTGAATTCCTCCCAGGGCCTTCCACTTCGTCCCGCTCTTGCTGGCCAGTAGTCCTGATTTTGCTCACGCTGTGCCTGGCATTGCTGATGGCGCTGGTGACCCTGGCAGTTTTATGTAAGTACTAATGCTTTTCTGTTTGCTGGGGGACCCAAGCTACAGGATAACATCAGGCTGACCTCTCCTTCAGGTGCAACTTCTTGTTCAGCTGAGAACAGGCAACCAGGCAACCCAGGTATTTTCCCTTGCCGCAGCATCTTTGTCCTCTTCTCAATGTGATGAGGCTAAAAATAAGCAATGTGGAGGGGAGCTGGAAAGTGGTAGGGTAGGAGATTCACTTCTTGCTCTGGCTGCCATTATCTGGTCCCTTAAAAACTGTATCCACAACCCTGCTGTAGTGATTAACAACCGAGTGAATTCCTCTGATAATGCTGGATCCGAAGGGAAGGGAAAAGCTTTGTGTCACAGTAAACAGGTTGTGCCCTTTTCCTCCCATCCGCAACAATTCCACTGTGATGCAGAGCTGAAGTTCACACTTTGGGGAAAAAAGCACAGCCTGGAAACCAATATAAGAGAAAGATACACAATGGAAATACATGATAAAAAGTGACAATTTAATTTTCTTGTTCACTCACAGCCAAATAATAAGAAATCCACTGTGCAAATGTTCTCCATCTCAGCAGCCCTTACATGCAACTGTTCAGGGAGGAATAACATTTATCCCAAATGGTGTATTTATCCCTAACGATCTGCTAAGACATTCCCTACCTGCATCCCACCCTTTCTGAAGGACAGCACTGGAAAATGTCTTACTGTGAATTTCAGTTTTCCAGATTCCCAAGGATTACAGAAAACAACTGAGAGACCTCAACATGACAAAGAACGAGCTGCATGCAAATTTCTCAAATATGCTGCAAGCAATAGGATATCAGCTATGCTTGGAAGGGGAAAAAAACTTTAAAAATAATGGTAAATCAACAAGTTTTGATGAGGGTTTATCTTTCACCATGTCAGGGAAGGAAACGAGATGGGTCTTCTATGTCTACTCAGGTCTGTCTCCTCAGGTGAGCCTGTGTCTTCTCAGATGTGACCACCTAGAAAGTAGGCAATGAGCATGTCTGTCTCAGGCAGTGCCACATGTGCACTGCCATGGGACCTGGCAGTGGTACCAGGGTTTCGGGATTTAGTTTCCATAAGAAAAGGGTTCTGTGGGATGTCTTCTGGACATGCCAGTTCTCGTCACTACTAGTTCAGGATTCTCTACAACATGCTCATCTGCATCTAATAGACAATCTTACAGTGGTGCCTGAGAATTAAACAACTTACTGCACTCTATGTGAACAGCAGTCCACACACAGGACAGTGTGCTAGTACCAGCCCCAGGTAAGACAGGAATCTCCTAAAATCAGAAGTGATATGCTGTGAAGCACAGGTAAAGCAACCTGGGAGTTCACTCCCTGTCTCCTGACTGTGTACAGTGCAGGGCTGTTTCTGAAATCAGTTTGCAAGAGATCGGTTATTTAAGTGGCATCTGACAATGAGCCAGCCACAGAAATAGTTCTCTTCAGAAATTATAATCTGAGTAGTAGGGGTGTTGGGCAAAGGGATCCTATTGTGACTGTCAGGAAAGGGGATTTCATTTGTGTGGGTATTGTTCCACAGACAAGCTAACTGTCTAGGTCTGCCTTTTAGTCAATGAAGAGAAATTGGTAGTGCAAGGATACAGTCTGTTTCCTCCCAAGAAAGACACCTGAAGTGACAGAAAAAGCATGCTTGAGACACACCTGCTTCTGTCCATTGACTAAAATGGGACACCAGATGGGTTGACTCATATCACTTTTGTAGACTCCTAAAATTGGGCCAAATATATTCCATTTGCAATGCCTGAACCTCCTCCCAGTGCTAAAGGAATGGGAGAGAGAAGGGGATGATTCGGTTTTCACCTGTGTCGTTACCTGAGACTTCTGGGACCACAGTGGGATTTTGACTGAATGAGGACTATCTCAAACATCCCTACGGATCTTGTCATCACCAGCCAACAGTGATGTTCAGGGAGGGACAGCCTGGGGACAGAAATGGGGTGATGATTTTCCTTTTCCAGGCCAGAACTGTGTGCTCTGCCCTGCAAACTGGAAGTGGGAAGGTGGCGATACGTGTTACTACCACCCCGAGAAAATGAAGTCGTGGGAGGAGAGTCACTGGTTTTGTTCCTCACGAAACTCTACTCTTCTTCTGATAAAAGACCAAGCAAAGCTGGTATGGACTGGTTTCTCACTCTGTTTAGCATGGAGGAAGATCATGCACCCTATCAGCTAGTCACCTCACACACAATTTTCTTAAATGGCACTGTGAGCAGGAGTTTCATAGGAGTTCTTTCCACAAAAGTCAATCTCATCTTTTCAATCAAAATTCAAACACTTGGCAGCGAGTTGCTGAAGTCTGGCCTAATCTTTTGCCTAATCTTTTCGTAAGGGAAAACAAACTGAGGTGGGAAGACAAAATGCCAGGTGTAGAGTGAAATAATGCTTTTGCCTCTGGATGCCAGCAGACGTACTGGAAGACTGAAGGCAGAAATGCTGTCCCAAAAGCTAGCAGTCAGGGCTGGACCTGCCTGCTCTCCAGCACTTGACAAATGCCAGCTCCTCTCTCACTGAGCCACAGGCCATAAGGTTTCTCCCAGAAATAAAGGGGAGCAGCATTATTCTCACCTTCCCAGACTGGTGACAGCAAAGATTGTGAGGTGCGGTCTGTTCTAGCTGACTTAATCACAGCATTGAGAGATATGAGGAAAAGAGAAAATGGAGTAGTGCCCTGGGAGTGGCAATGATGAGTGAAGGAAAGAAGACAACAACAGAAAAACTGAATTCAAATCTTTAGAGATTTCCCTCAAGCAGCAGTGAGAAAGGCAGCATTATTCAAGTTTACATTCTTACCTGTTCTGCCCAGAGAATTTTTTAAGAACAGAATATCACTAAAGGCTTAACTTTAAGACCTCCTCTACTTGGCATGGTCCAGCTTTTGCAATAAGTTAAATGATGCTAGAGCCAAGTGTGAAGGTTCAACAAATCAAACTCAACAGCCCCCTGCAGTGGCTTCCTTTTCGCTGCTGACAAATGCTAAGGACAGAGTAAAGGAGGAGGAATGATTTATGACTAAAGGAGGGAGAACGATCCAACAATCCAGTGTTTCACCCAGAGGGTTTAAAACAGGTTGATGAGAGTGACATTGCTCTTCAGAGCTAGAAGTGTATCTTCTTTCTGATTAAAAACAGTTCTACTGTCATTTCGCCTTTGATACTAGGCTTTTCCTTTACGTGCAGAACTTGTCCTGACAGGTTAACAATTTGTGGTATTTATGTTCTTTAAGCAATTTCCGTCAATGCTTTCATTTTCTGAGCCTAAATATTTATTTTTATTGTCTTCCTGAATATCTGTTTTGAATTGTCCTTACTCTGCATAGAACTTGGTACAAACATTTCCTAGAAGAACATACTGGCTTGGATTAATATTTAGACATCAACAGAGAACCTGGTATTGGACAGACAACACACCCCTTACAGAAGAACAGAAGTCCTGGTAAGTGGGCAGTTTTGCTGCAGTACATAAGGTTGGTCCTCACCCACACACAACTCCCAGTTTCTCTGACACAAAGGGCACATTGAACAGCCAACTGTTAGGCAGCTTTCACTGTATTTCGGGATTCACTTTTCCATTTCAGATTTTTCTTGGCCTCACCCAGAACTGCTTGGAGGGTGATGCAGGCAATATTAGAGGGCAAAAAAAGTACCTGGAAAGTTTACTTCCACAATTTAGTTTCAGATTGACCGTAAATGTCATGTTTCTTTTGTATTTGACATCTTGTTTCAGTGAGGACACAAGGAAAACACTCTGATGGAAAGGTGTTTCATTTCACACTTTTGATTTTATACTTTTTTATTTTTACATAAGACACTATTTATTGTCTAGAACCCAAAATTTCACTTTGGTTTAACATGTTATTTCAGAAATACAATATATTTTTCTTCTTGCTTTCAAACCTGCTTTGCCAATTTTCCTTTTCATTACTGGGCAGTCTCCTCTTAACATTTCTGTTGAAACAGCCACTGACACCCTCCAGTTGGTAGCCAGGAGTTAGTGTTTCTTACTGTCAGGTACAAGAAATGGTTTAGGATCCACCCTTACAGTCTGCTGGGAGTGCTTGTTGGCATGTTCAGGACAGGGTCAGCCTCCTAGGAATTGGTGCACAATGTCACTAAATGCTTTATTTCTTCGTTGGGCATATATATTCTTCGCAAAAGCCACATAAGTAATTCTTGCAAAGACTTCTCTTTTTGGAAGGGGGAAGGATGCACCATCCTAATAAGGTGAGATGTAACAATAAAGATTTTTCTTTCCTAGGACAAAGCAGATAAGGTTCAGCCAACCATGTGGGTATTTTTATCATGGTATCGTATATAGCAGAACATGTAACGAAGAGAATTACTATATCTGTGAAAAGCCCGCCATCCAATTACAGCGAGGTAACAACCATTGGCAGGAGGACTGGTTTGTCAGACCAGAATGATTATGAGAAGCTAGAAGATGTTCTGCAAGGTTGGAATCTTTTATTTTGTTTTTGAGAACTATCACATGAGAATGTAAATATGTTGGATTGGACCTAATACGTTTCCCTGTTTTCATTCTCTTTTAGACATATGTAACAATATCTTCATACTAAGGAAATGGGCATGATGACAGGCTCCAGGAGTGACCCAAGTCTGTCATTCCAGATCCAAAACTGCCAAATGATTACTCAGTTTTAACCAACAAAAGTGATGGACAAAATGGCCAAAAGTGATGGCTAGGAAGAAAAGCACAGTGACAAGCCAAGCATGTAAAGATACTGCTCCTCTCCCAGCATCCACTGATACAGTCCTAATACCGCTTGTCAGTTCATAGCTGCACAGCTGTACCGTAACGCAAGTGATGAGGATTAAACACTTCCATTCAGGAGATGCTTCTGATATCTTGTTGATCTGACTGCTTTAATACCCTAGTAGGCTGGAGTATGCAACACACAAACACAGATATTACTTGCTCCGGAGCACAGGGGTTCATAGTCCTCGTAAGGACTTTTGAATGTGTCACAGAAAAAGATATCCTTCAGCTATGAATGTCAAGCTCTCTTCCATGCTCTATACTTCTTCCTGGCACTGTTAGTTCTCTTTTTTCTTTTTTTTCCTTTTTTTTTTCTTTTTTTTTTCTTTTTTCTTTTCCTAGTAATAATTCTGCTTTTCTAATTTTCAAATTTTTCTATTTTTTTCATCTGTTGCAAGAGTTATGCTAGGGTTCAGTCAGAGGCATGAACAGAACCTCCTTTTATGTATTTTTAGGGTATTTCCTGGAATGCCATGCTACTAACTTAATGTGCTGAGCAAGGGTCTACAAACCCAACCACAGTGAAAATACCGAGTAGTGTTAATGAACAAGATGTCTCCCTCCACATAGCCATAGAACAATGACAATCAGGTTGCAATAAAAAATCCCAGTCCCATAACAGTGTTTTGATCTGAGCAGAAAGTCCATGAATTCCTAGCTTGGTCCCCTCTGGAGGCTTGTGTATTCCTTGTGGATTGCAGCCCAGATTATTTATTGTGGATCCTTTACCACTGGTGTAGCAGCTGGGCTGCTAAAGCATCAGTCATTCCCTTCAAGGGGCTGTTCTGGTGTCTCACTGATCTCAGCACTACATGGCAGTTTCTGATCACCAACATGAACATTTCAGCTGTTATTTTCAAGTACCAATTTCACGCTCCAGAAACCTTAGTGGATTTCTCTTCCTCTCTGCTTTTTACACTCACCACTGGCATCTCTCACGTAACCTCTCCTAGCTGCTCCTCTCAGTTCCTCTCCTAACTGTGTCTGTCTTTGGGGGTGAAAATGCAGAGTGGTTCTGTCCTGCAGCGCAGACACAGCCCTGGTGACTTCCCGGAGTGTCTCTCATCATTCATACTAGCTACACTGAAATAAGAAATCTCATGGGGAAGGTATCCTGAACTGTATTCATGGTGCATCCTTTCTTGATAATGAAGAGCTTTGCTGTTACTTGCCAGAAAAATTAAAAAAGAAAGAAAGGAAGAAAAAACAGTCTGATCTTGTTTTCTCATACATTAGAGTGACCGTGAGGAAACAGGAAAGATATTTCCAGGATGTTTTTTCATTAATGAGGCATGCCTAAGAGCAGCAGATGGGTGAATCCTAGGTGTTTCTGCAGTTTGTTGAAGGCACACATGAGGTGAGCTTGACAGCTCCCCACACTGACAGGCAGCCAGAAGGCTACATCGTTATCTTGCTGTGGCCTTGATCTTTTGGGTCAATTTATTGCCAGCTCAAAAGCAGCCTCTGGTGCAGCAACTGTATTTGTAACTGTAAAGGCAGGTGGGGTTAGAGCATGGTTTCACAGTGCACTGTGCTACTGAAACAGAAGGAGCTAGCTTCTTCTCAAAAAACAGTGACTGAAACACCAAAAAAACCCCACCAAAGAAAGAAAGAGAAAGTCACCCCAGAGAAGACAGGCAGAAGGCAGCCTCTTTGCATTCACTGCAGGTGTTTGGAGCGCGGCAGCAGCGGACAAACTCGTCCATCTGGCAAGGTTGGAACTGGCAAAGCCCATCCCCTGGTGGTGTCAGCACCAGGGAGGGCTTAAGGATGTGCTGTCTGACCGTATCCCCTTTTCCTCTGAAAGGAGCTTTTCCTTACAGGGGAAGAGACGTAGAAATGTGCTGTTTATGTATTGGCTGAGATGGCATTTTTGAATCACAGTTCCGTACAACAGTGTGTTTCCCATGTCTAAACTCCACTCCTCCCTGTGCTCCCCCCCCCCAGTTCATACACTCCAGAAAATGTAATTTTCAAGGTCAAGCTGATTAATAAACATAGCTGTTTTGTCCAGCCTGCTGACAACATTTATACACAGGCTGTGTTCAAATGTAGACCCAAACTTCCTGCCTTAGTTTACCTTTCTTTTCATTTTAGTCTGAAGAAACAAGAAATTTTACCTGCCCTGGATCCTTGGAAGAGCAGAGAGTGTGATGATGAAGCCCCACCTTACTGCTTTTGTTACTTCTGTTCTTGCAGCAGAATCTGATTATAAGGTGACTCCAAAAAAAAAAAAAAGTGATATAATTAACAGACTGCTTATTGAATTCATAGCTACCAAAATAATACAAGAAAATTACTTTACTTCCTGTTTTCTCTCCAGAAGTAAAATTACATTGGAGAAAAGTTTCCCCAAAGGAGATTCATTACGTGCTTGAAAAGTTGTTGCTAAGACTGAAGAGATTACTGTCAGGAAAACCTGTTACAAAATTCAGTAGCATAGACACACTTGACTCCCAGTTATCTGCAGAAAAACCCTTTTTACACTAACTTGCCAATATACAGTTTTTAGGCCCGGCAGACAAGTATTTTTGCACCATATTTAGCATGAGGTTTTTATGAGGATATTGTGAATACACAGTGACTGCTACTCCTTCTGTGCCTCTGTGTAACAAAACTGACTGTAAGCACCCTTTACTCCCAACTTTTCCATCATGCCTCTTCTTTGCATACAGGTAAGATATAAAGCAAGAAATACATGCAGCCAGAGATATTTCTGCTCTGAAAAAACCTATCATCTGCACTGCAAGGCAGGAAGGGTAGCCCACTCATTATAGTGTGTTTCCAGTCTGTTGATGCTATTTTGCAAATGGCAGGCTCTGAACTTTACACACAAGAGCCCCAACAGTGACCACAGAAATTCCTCTCTCGCAATTTCCTTCTGGCTGACCCTGTCACGATGTGACTCATCATGTCTGGGCAAGTGCTCCGTTAAGGAGAATTGGTCATTGAAGCTGTTTAAGACCTACGGCTCAGCGCTGGAGCAAGGCACCGCAGAGAGCTAGAGATGGAGAGGGAGGATGGATAAGGCACTTTTGCACAGCGCCTTCTGCGCACGGTGCAGCAGCAGAGAGGTCTGCAGTGTAGTCTGGTCTTCCTCTGACACAGGCTGAGCGGTCATGGGAATCCTGCCGAGTTCCTGCCCTCACCATCCTGTCAGCTCAGCTTTTCCCATTATAGCATTTAATCCAGCGAATTTTTGTAAAATAATTTCATTTTTCATTTTTTTCATAACAGTATGTGGAAATGCAGCCTATTGCTTTCCATGCAGCTGTTGTGCCGTTCTTGGGCCCTGACACATGAACAAATATCTTTCATACTTTAACTCAAAAGAGCAACTATTTCTAGAGCATCTTATTTTAAGGAGGTAGAAAATCCTGATGTTTGCTATATTTACAGGGTCAGATCAGGTGGATAGTTAAACGAAACAGTCTTAGGTTCCAGCCAGGAACCAAGACTCCCCATCTTCACATTCAGGAAGAAAAGACCCATCTTTGACAGTGCCACTTTAACTCCTTAATGTGCTTTCAATATGTTACACTTTTACCATAACACAGTAATCAGAACAGAGCCGGCTTCCTCCGTGGTTTCACTGGAAATGCTGAAACATGAACCATTCTCATCGCCTCAGCATTGGTCTCGCTGCAGTGTGCCCCTACTCCCAAAGTACTGCTATTGCAGGAAAGAAGTGTGATGAGCTGGAGATGGAGGATGAGGAAGGCTACACCGCTTTAAATTTACGACCCTCAGCTTCAGTTATTACTCCCAGATATTCAAGCAGAAACAAATGTTCTGCATTTAAGGCTCCAGCCAGTTGTGTTGCAACAGACAGTAAGTACAGATGGAAATTAGCTTTTAAAACAGGACATAACTTAAATTTGCATGTTCATGTTGATTGCTTTAGAAATCTTCTAAACTTTATAATATATTCTTAGATAAATGTTCATAGAAACAGCAGAAAGAATAATCATAAGGGAGACTTGTGTGCTATTGTTTATGATCACAGATGATATTTTTTCTGAAGTCTATCTTTACGCCAATTATTTTTTCCATTTACTTCAACATAGAAGACAAATTCCACCTTTCTATGGATTTTTTTTCATTTTGGTAGGACGCATTTATTACAGCAGGGCACTATAAGAGAGGAAGGCACTATAGTTTTATCAGATAATGCAGGCCTTGGAAATGGAAGCAATTTCCTCAGCTATGCGGAGTAGGAAGGTGCTGTGTTTATCAGTCTTAATAATGAATGTAAGCTCTGATAGGAGTATATATTTTTATTTTTTTAGACTCAAAGTTTTTCTATAAACAAGCTGAGTGTTAACCAAGGTAGTGGATTGTGCCCATGGAATGCCTAAGATCATAAAATGGTGACGGGAGTACTGTTGCTGCTGCTCATAAATTCACCACATGGCTTACGTGTGAAATAAATATAATTGCTGCTATTTGCAGGTTGGGTAGAGTAGACAAAGACTAAATCAACACCATTCTGGTGCTGTCTGGAAAAGACCTGGGGCTATCCATTGAGAATGACTGCTTGAAAATGAGGATGGAGGATAAGCTGTTGAGAAGCAGCAGCCAGAAACCCAAGGATAAAATATTAGGAAGGGCGATCTAGGGGCAGAGCTTCTGAGAAAAAAAAAACATGTTGGTAAGCGCAGAAAACTCTTAAAATGGCCTTTTGATATGCACAGAGAACATGTAAAGTAGATGATAGACTTAGGACGAAATTAGATTGGGAGGGACCTCTGTAGTCCATCTTTTCCAATCTTTTGCTCGAAAGGGCTAGCTCTAAAGTCTGCTCAAGTTGCCCAGGGCCTTGTCCACTTGTGTTTTGGAAATCTCCAGGGATGGAGGTCTCACAGCCTCTCTGGGCACTTGTTGATTGCTGAAGGGGAAGAATTTTTTTCCTCAGATCTAACTGGAAGTTTCCCTGATGCAACTTGTGACTGTTGTACCGTGTCCTTTTGCCGTGCCTCTCTGAGAAGAGTCTGGCTCCATCGATAAAGCCCTTTTAGGTAGTGGAGGACTGAAATTAGGTCCTCCCTTAGCCTCCTCTTCTCCAGCTAAACAAACCTAGGTCCTTCAGCCTCTCTATAGGTTCCTGACCAACTCAGCATTCCTCTGCTGGACTCTCTGCAGTTAGCTGAAAAATCTCTGGAACTGGGAAGCTCGGCACTGGTGCATGGAGTTGTACTGTTACAGGTGCCGGACTTCACCTTTGCCTTTGTTGAGCTGTTGCACTTACAGCTCATTCCTAGGATTTTTAGGTCCCTGTAAAAGGAAGCCCTACCCTCTGGCATATCAGTCACTACCCCAATGTGGTGTCACCTGCAGTCTCTTGTAATTACCTTGACTGGTGAGAGTTAGGGTCCTCTCCCTTAACTTTGGCTATGTAGGTTTTAGTTGCCAAGTCTATCTGGACTTCTGGGCACCTCTGGAGGGTGTTTCTTCTCACCTCACAAAAGATTAGTTACCTGGAGGTGCTTGCTCCCATGCACTGGACTCCAGTAAAATACCTGACGTGTGTAATACTTTTCAATTAACCTGAACAATCTAGAATAGATATGAAAGGGTACTTCAGAAAATTGCAGAGCACTGCTTCCCAAAAGGGAAAAATGCATATATATATATATATATATATATATATATATAAGAAAAGATTTTAAACAGGAGATAGTCAGCTGTAAAATTCCAGAGAACTATATTCCTGATTAGACATTGAACCACAATGGAAACTCAAAGGAATAGCCTGAAGAAAGATGCACAGTTTAATGTTCAAATGTTGCAATCATTTAGAAATGCCAAACACAGTTTTCAAAAGTAATTATCCAAAACTAGATGGTAATTTTTCCTTTTCAACGTGGAGAAGCCTTAGAGATTGTTTTATTATTTCCAGGACTGTGGGAACAGCAAAATCTAATCTGTTTACCTGTCTCATGAGAAGAAGTTTTACTCTAAAACACTAGAGCCTCAGTTAATAAATATTCTTGGTGGATAAATAGATACTTTCTCAAAATGACTACAGGAAATTCAGAACAGTGATAACAAAAACTGCAGTAAGAAAAAAAAAGGCACTGCAGAAGGGATAAAAATGAACTGGTGTTGTCAGAGAGGAGGTAATACCACTGTGTGGTGAGGAGAACCGCTATTTTTGTTGCTGAATGCGTTTTTTGTTTGTCCCAGGAGCCTCTGCCTCAACTTCCATATGGCGGCCAGTGGCCTTTGCTTTCCTTGCCTTGAGCCTGGTGCTGCTGACGGGGCTGGTAACTCTGCTAGCCCTGTGTAAGTACTGTGGTGTCCTGAACTGCTGCTGTGGGATTGAATTCCACATGTACAGCTGCTTCTTCTCCCCCTGCAGACTGTCCCTGGTGTCCCTGTTCCCCCAGTGGAAGTAATCTGGCAAGAAGGGTCACAGTACAGCTCTGCCACAGAAGGGTCTGAGTGTCAACACATGTTGCGTGGGATCACTAATATCTGCACTTACAGTTACCTTAACCCTAAGGATTACACTAATCCTAATGCAAGACCTAAACCTAACTAACCCCAACACTAAAACTAATCCCTAACCTTAAGCCTAACCCTAACCTTAATGACCCTAACCCTAACAATATAATCCCTAACCCTATCCCTATCCCTAAGCATAAACCTAACCCCAACCCTAATCTTAAACCATAACTCTAACGCCTAATCCTAACCCTAATCATAATGACCTTAACCCTAACCCCAAGCTTAACACTAACCCTGTCATGGTTTAACCCAGACAGAAACTAAGCACTCACTCACTACCCCCCCCCCCCAGGGGGATGGGGGGGAGAATCAGGGAAAAAAAGCAAAACTCATGGGTTGAGATAACAGTTTTGTATGACAGAAAGGAAGAAAATAATAATGATAATAATAACAATAATAAAATTACAATAATAATAATAAAAGAATTGGAATACCCAAAACAAGTGATGCACAATGCAATTGCTCACCACTTGCTGACCGATGCCCAGTTAGTTCCTGAGCAGCAGTCCCCCCCCGGCCAGCTCCCCCCAGTTTATATATTGGGCATGACATCCCATGGTATGGAATACCCCCTTGGCCAGTTTGGGTCAGCTGTCCTGGCTGTGTCCTGTGCCAACTTCTTGTGCCCCTCCAGCTTTCTCGCTGGCTGGGCATGAGAAGCTGAAAAATCCTTGGCTTAGTCTAAACACAACTTAGCAACAACTGAAAACATCAGTGTGTTATCAACATTCTTCTCATACTAAATCTAAGACATGACACTGTAGCAGCTACTAGAAAGAAAATTAACTCTATCCCAGCCGAAACCAGGACAACCCTAACCCTAACCCTTACCGCTGACTAACCTTCACCCTAAACCTAACTCCAACGTCCAACGTTAACCCATTTCTGAAATGCTTCGTTTTCACAGCTAGAAGCCCATCTCTTCAGCCACACTATGTGGATAATGGTGCCCCCCTGTGACTGTTACCGGAATATTTCACAGTTCCCTCTTTTTCTTGGCTTGTAAACTTTTTGCAGGGAGGGCAACCCTGGCATCAAAGCATTTGTGACTGGTACATTTGCCCAACGATTACAGCAGATTTCTTCCATAGAAACATTTGCATTAACAACAAAAGGTGATGCCACATTACATTTGGAAGCAGGGGCAGAGAGACCCCAGCTTCTTTTTGGCAGGAGGGGAGCAGTTGCAAGTACCCAGGACGAACACTCAGGGTGGTCCGTGGCATCACAGAAATGTTAGCTCAGAGGCAATTCTTCAGGTTTCTAGTCTGACACCCACCCTTTCCTCCCCACCATTCAAAGCTGGACTATCACCAGTCCCAGAGAAACTCACCTGTAGCTTTGTCCAGATGACTTTTGGAAATCTTTAAGGGCGGAGATGCCCCCAGCTTCCCAGGTGACATTTTCAGGTGCTGCACAACCCTCCAGGTGAAGAAAATGCAGATGATGTACACACAATGGTAGACATACAAATGAAGTAGACAGAGAATAAAAGAATGTCGAAAACTACAGCTTAAAGCTACAATTAAAACTACAAGATTTTGAAAACAGTCTTTGAAAAGCACTTTCATGCCCTTCAGTTTTTCAGGTTTCCAAGGATCCTGAGGAAGGAAAGAAGCTGCAGGAAATGAGGGAAGCATTGTGTTTTGAAGGGAAGGAGAAGAATGGTAAATGTGGTTGTTATGTAAATAAACACAAATCACCCCCTTTTCAGAGCACATTGACTGAGAGACTATAAAATCAGAGGGGAAAACGCAGGATCTCTTAGTTTCCGCTTTTAACTGTGGTAGTATTTGAGATGTGGATATGTGTGCACTAACACGCAGAACAACTTGTCAGCTCAGCTGACGCGTGGCTACCCTTCATCTGTTCTCAGTCAAGCCAGTAGCTAAAGCCCCCGTGTTCCTCGCAGGTCTGCATAATACTCTCTCTGATTTCTAGAAACAAAATGTGCTCTCTGTCCAGCAAGCTGGCAAAACAGTGGAGCTGACAACTGCTTCTACATTTCAAAGCAGAAGAAAACATGGAAGCAAAGCCAGGAGTTCTGTTCCTCAAGAAACTCCACTCTTCTTGTGCTAAAAGACAAAGCAAAGATGGTACAGTCTTAACCTCATGCATTTCTTTATGTCACATCTTTTAACTTCCAGCGATCTTGCAGGCAGAAAATAGTTTGGTTGTTTACAGTACATTTATTTAATTTTCTCTTGGTCAAGCAGCCTTCCTGCAAGTAACAAGATTGTCACAACCTGCAACACTTTCTAAATTGTGTGCTGTGAGAAATAGTGAAATTATGAGAAATAGAGTAAGCCATTGTATAAAATACCTTAATTAGCTAATACTTAGGCTTTCACAGAGAAACCAAATTGCATAGTATCAGCATGGAGGAGACACCCAGCACACAGAATGCATGCTTTCATTATCCCTTTCCACAAGTTTTACTTACTAATTTGGGTTTTTTTGCTGACTAATGAAAATTCTGCAATTTCCTGTCAAGACCATATTTTCCCCTTTTTTACACATATATATGGGAACCTCTTTTTCAACAGCTATTAAGCTTATACAAAGCCCAAATATTCTCATTTTCTTTTTGCTACATAAAACTTTTAAAAGGAAACAAGCTTCCCTGGAAACCTCTCCTTTTTGCAGATGAAGTTAGTTTCAGATGGGGATTCTCAACTCTTTTAAGGCATAAAGGCTGGCCTTTTGGATTTTTTTTTAAAGTGAAAATCAAATCGGTAGAGACAAAATAGAAAGTGGAGAAATGGTTTATTATTGAGTTTAGTAACATCCTGAGGTCAGAATCATGGTTCACACTGTTGGGAGACACCTGAATACCACACCTTCAATGCTGAATTCAAGAGACGATTTTCGTATGCTATATAAATCCCTGGATAGTTTGATTCCAGATGTCTGGATGCTTGCTGTTTCTCCCATGTTCGGTATATGCAGCTGCAGCCAGACTGAGGCCAGAGCACTTTAAGCCAACTGTGGATTTAAATTTTGGATGAGTCTCTAAACATGCTACTGAGCAGCAGTAAAGTATCTGGAGGATCTGAACAGGCTAAGATGCTGAGGAACCTCCTAGGTAGCACTTAGACACCTAGCAAAGGATTCAGGTGCCTAAGCATAGGTTCCTAGGGCAATCTGGGATGCCCGGGGGTATTCTCTTCGACCTCCAAACAGTGCCTTAGGAGGGCAGAGTTCTCCCATAGGTTCTGGGTCTTGTCTGTCAGCCATATGTGAAGACCTCAGACAGGTTGGAGAATCTCAGAAGGTGCTAGAGGCCTGAATTGGGCCAGCAGGCTCTGCCCTCTGAGCTGGGATTCGTATCACCTAACTTCAGGCATCTACAGTGTCAGCAGTCTGCAACTTCAGCCCTGCTTCCTTCGGCTCCGTTACAACCAGTGGGAGATCTGGCCAGTACAGTCACTACTCAGTGGCACTCCTGCCGGGTGGAATGAATTACTCCTCAGGCTCCATTGGATCTGCTGACTCTAACTGGGGCTTAAACAGTGCTCCCATATCTATATATAAACCGCAGATATCTAAAGGCAGTGTCAATACCTAAATGCAGACCAGATAAAGGTGCTTTCCCCCACCACCACCTTTGACAAAGCAGTGTTTTTGCAGATCCAGGGTACATTTGTCTTGTGGCAATTCAATAAACAATGGTATTTGAATGATCCTATAATCAGAGCAGTCAGCACTGCCTCATGGAAAAAAAGCTTGGACATGGTACTCTCCTACTGAGCAAGAGCTGTCTCTTTTGGTTACAGAGCCTTCACAGCTGGAAGATACAGGAACGTGAATCTGATTTTTGAAATACTGTTGTGATGATTTTTCCCATACCTGCAGGTTTCTCTGCCACAGGATTCACAGTTTTACTGGGTTGGATTATCATACGTATCTGAAAAGGGTGGCTGGTACTGGGAGGATGGAACAACTTTTTCCAAACAAGCGACAAACTGGTAAGCCTTCATAACATAGGACCAGTGTGGTTGTATCTGATGGGCCCCAGTAAATTATATGAAACTTGTGCTTGCCTTACTTTCCCGTGTTTGTCATATGTGCAATGACAAAGGAGCATGGAGATCACAGAATCTTCTATGGAGCTCTGAATTTGTGTCCTGTATAAGGAACAATGGGTGGCAAAGTACAGCTCGATCAAATGCACCAGAATCAAAAGGACCTAGCTCAAATAAATTAGCTCCAAGGGGAAAATAACTCTACATGCCAGTGGCAAATAAGTATGATTACATATGGTCCAAATATAGATCACACGATGTCACTGGGACATCATTAAGCTATATCTTTTAATTTCCTAGGGTAATGTTATATGAAAACATCTTCTGTGCCTCCTTATATGGACGGATTATTTATGCCAGCAACTCCTGTTCAACAAAGCAGTTCTGGATCTGTGAGAAACTGGCTATTCGTTTTACCTGAAGAAGCATCACAAGAAAGGATGTAGAATCTGTCACTGTGAGATACCAACTTTGGGAACTGGGAGTTTAAAATATATTTTTATTTTTGTTTGTTTATCATGCAGTTTTCTCAGAATGGTGATTCAAATGGACAGGTCATTAGAGACTAAATATTCTTCTTTGCCTGCATTTTCCCTCCCAGGCTCACAAATGAGAGAGAAGAAAAAACCTACAAAGCTAAAAACAGGCCTAGGAAGCAACTTGAAAGAATTAGCTACAGTCAAGCAATGATTCTTGCGTGACTCTCTAGGTTGAGAACCACACATTCTCGCAGATCTATTTCTTGAGCTTTAGTCAGCATTTTACACTAACACCTGCCAGTCATAAACCAGTCCAACTACATCCCTGATGATTTTACTCACTGAGTTACTGTACACACTAACTACCATCCACCCATAATCCTCTTCTAGACCAGTTTGCCTGGGCATGCCTTCTTTCCTAAATCTGTTCTTCCAGCTGTTCCTCCATTTGAGCTATAGGGATACAGAAAGAACGCAAGGCTCTACTAATCCATAAAATTCTTTTCACATATGCATTAATATTTCTCGAAACAAAAGGACATTTTTTTAGAAGACTACAGGGAATGCCTGGAAGCAATCTTTGTGAAAACTAGAGTCAAATGTCATGGTTGGATTAAAACATTACCTGAATAACTTCAGTGCTACCAAAACATTAATTGCTATACATTTAACAGGGAGGATAATAATTACATGCTCCATTCAGAGCTACACACAACCAGTACTCAAACTGATGCACAATTCATTGCCACAAACCTTACCTGAGCTCTTGTATTATATCTACACTGTTTGGGATCTCTGGAGCCCAAGGTACACACTATGCACCATGTGTTATTAAAGCATTTGTCATACTTCTTGAAAGAAAATGATGCCTCCACTTTTCTGGGTGGAGTTTCATTGCATGAGTTCTTTGAAGTTTTGTATGTCAGCATCAGTTTTGTGTTATGTATGCATATATCGCTTGTATATATATTTTGTATCTATGTGTATATGCCTTAGTATTTGGAGACTTTCCTCAAAATAAATGAAATAATAATAATATGTCTTTAATATTCAATACTTCCTTGGAAAATATTCTCAAAGACTGAAGCAGTTCCTTGGTAAAAAAAAGAACCCCTTTTCCTAATGTGCCAAAACATGTCTGTGAGCTGAATAAATTCACTATACTCAGTAGAGCCAAGTCCTAATTTATGGGCACAAGTACCAGTTAAACTACCTAGAAATCCTTACTATTGCAGTAGGAAGTGCAAGGTACAGTGCAAGTAAGGTACGTTTCATCTGCTTCAACCCATTCAACTTGAAAAAAATAATTCACAGCAGACATCTAAGCTGCCACATTTTACCCCTTTTTCTTCCCATAAGCTAACTCTTTTTTTTTTTTTTTCTAGCAATCTGCTATACGTCTTTGTTTGGTGGCTGTGGTGTGAAAACAAATGTTAGCCTCTGGGTTTCCTGCTGGCTGTATGACTTTTTAAGGAGCATTCACTGTTACTGCAGGAAGGTCAGGTCAGTGGTGATAACTTCCAGGGTACATTTCTTTCATTTCTATGGCTGGATGATCTTTATAAACTGTTTCCATATCTTCATATAGTAAAGTCCATTTGGTCTCAGCCCAAATCTTGGCACCAGCAGCTTGGAAAGGGCTTTTCCCCTGTTAACAGTGGTGTATTTCTGAGGGAAGAATTTATAGTATCTAGTATTTTGAATTCAAGCAATCCATTATTTCATCCAGTCTGCTTTCTATCTGTCAAAGTTCTCCTGACTACACACGTATGGAGCTCAAGACACAAGCTGCTCAGGGAGGTCTCCTATCTCTGGGGTTGGGGGAGGTCCACAATCTTACCATGGCACTGGGAAGTTCAGAGAAGCGGTTCATTTGAAGCACATTTGATATGGAAAATAAAACCTAGTATTGTATACTAAGTGTGAGAGTAAAGCCCTTGGTAAAGCCTGAGACACCATAAATCTTGAAAGGTTTGGGAACTAAAGAGAAGTTGTTGGCTTCAATATCCCTTCAGACAGGACATGAACAGTGAAGAAGATGGGGGGAAATGAATAAAGGGGTGCATTGGGCGGAATAAGCCCTGCAGTGCTGTTCTGAAGTGGAAGGAGCATGACAGCTTCACGTTTTCCCGTCTACAACAAGATAACCAAGACAGTGAAATGGGAGGAGCCTAAATGTCAGCTGCTGGATAGGAAAAAGCAGAGTTCATGGATGTCAGGAAGGCAGGTTCAGAAATAAAAGAGTTGAACTAAACACACCAGATGCACAGTGCCTCTTCACATCCCCCATTACACTCTCTGCTCCAGGCCCT
>NW_010972909.1:5854196-5854623 GCF_000737465.1 Haliaeetus leucocephalus | reverse complement strand
CTTTCTATTTCAAATCAGAATCTTAAAACATTTCACCACTATAATATCCTTCACTCGTATGCTATTAAATCAGTAAGAGGTGACTAAAAGACTACAAGAAGGTGCCCAGGAGCACAGCTACAACAACAGACATGGGACCATCTCTTTATCAGCAAGTGCCCCTTTGGAGCCCTCCATCTCGTCCCCATATTCATACTTACGCTCTGCCAGGGCTGACTGGAGCACTGCTAGAGGCAACTAACAGAAACTGTAGTAAGGGGAATCCCAGTTAGACACAAGGAGAACATTTTTCATGGTTGAGGTGGCCAAACATGGGAACGGGTATCCAGAGAAGCTGGGAGATCTCCATCCTTGGAGACCGTGTGAACTTGACCGGACAATTCCTTGAGCAACTTCATCAGAGTTCAAAGCTGCCCCAGCTTTGAAC
>NW_010972909.1:5779975-5854186 GCF_000737465.1 Haliaeetus leucocephalus | reverse complement strand
AGTATTCAGTCTGTTTCTCACTTTCTAAATATTTCTCCCCAAGTTACAAGAAAGGGGAACAGATGATGTTATTTCAGGTGATCTACTATTGTCCCCTGGGCGTTCTCCCCTAAAAATCATAGTGAGTCTTCCCTTCATACTCATAGGTCACAGAGTAAGGGAAAGATTTGATTTGGAAGGGACCTCTGAAGTCCATCTGGTCCAAACTCCTGCTCAGCAGGTCTAATTTCAAAGCTAGATCAGATCAGTCCAGTCAAGTTTAGAAAATCTCCAAGGATGGAGATGACACACCTTCTCTGGGCACCTCTTCCAATATTTGACAACCCTACCCATAACTTATGAACATTGCGTCTTGTCCTTTCACTGTCTACCTCTGAGAGACTGGCTCCATCTTCTCCATAGCCCCTTTATGCAGTAAGAGACTGCAACTGGATTCTCCTTAGCTTTCTCTTCTCCAGGCTGAACAAATCCAGTTGACAGTTTGTCCCTGCAAATCAAGTGCTCCAGCTCCTAAGCATCTTTGTGGCTCTCCCCTTGACCAGTTTTAGTATTTCTGTGTTTTATGGGATTTTTATTTATTTATTTATTTTTAATGGGGAGGCCAAAGCTGGACATAGTACTCCAGCTGCGTACTCAGAAGTGATGGAGAGAAAAAAATCATCACCCCCTTCACCCTGTTAGCTACACTCGTGCTAGGTCAGTCCAGTATGTGGTCAGCCTTTGCCACAAGGTCTCACTTCTATTTACTTGTTAAATCCTGTCTGTGTCTTTTTTCCCACACTGATTTCCCACTTCTCCCTCCAAGAAAGTGACACCGCACTTCTGCCTCCTCTGCGTGACTAAATAGCTTCAGCAGCCATTTGCAGCTGCGAACTTTTCTCTCAACTGAATACAGACACCTAGGTTTCTAACCCCTGACACTGAAAAACAAAAAAGGCACAGAGCTGAAGTTAATCTGCTTCTGAGATGAAACGAAGGTGTTCGTTCTGTTTTAAAATGTGGAAAGTTCAAAGGAGATTAAAGTCACGGGAAGGTCAAGTGGACAAGAGCAGAACTACCAGGCCATACATTTACTGGGACTCATGTCATCCCTATGTGTCTCAGACCCAGGCTGAGATGTGATGGGTGGGAAGCGAGGAGTTCTTCCCCTGAGGGAGGAAAAGGAGTCGTCACACAGAACATTTGAATACAAATATCTTGCCTTAGGGCATTTGAAGTGTGACTCATTCGTCTGTCCCCTGCCCCTTTCTGCTTTTTTTTTTTGCTTCTCCTTCACAAATCATTCAGTCTGTCTTTTAAGAGGATCGTTACTGAACCACAAATTAGTTCTCAGATAATGCATAGGAATACAGAGGAAGAGGATGGGTACTCTAACTTAAATCACCAGCCACAGCATCCAGCCAGACACTACATGTCCCTGAACATCAACCAAGGTACGACTGACACTTGCTCTTTGAACTTTCTGTGCTATGGTAGACAATGACTATAGGAACAGTCTCTCTCATCCAGCTCAGTAAATAAGAAAAATATGTACTTATAGGTGTAATGCTCTAGGTTCAATACACTATTTATATTGTTTTATCTGACAAAACTCAGCATGCATGAATGTGAAAATGCATAGAGTGGAACTACTGCCATTACTTGCCCTAAATTTCTGTAGGAAAAGACAGGTGGCTTCAGGATTAAACACTGGAATGTAGGAATCAGCTTTAATGTGGTTAGTTTTATTTATTGTTTATTTATTATTACAGGGAATGGCTATAGAGACAGGATGATCTGTCTCTAATAGGAAAAAAACTTTCACGTTTTGCCCTCTGGACCTCAATTTTTCAGAAAATGCTTAAGATTCATAGCCTTTAAGGCCAGAAGGGATAAGGCAGCACCGGGCCCGAATGAATAGGTCATGTCATTTCCCTTCTGCAAGTCCCACAGCTCCGGCTGAGCTAAGCCATGTACTTCAAGAGGGCATCCAGCCTTGAGCTAAATATTTCTTCATCTGAAAGGTCCATCATACTGCATTGCCATGACTGTTTGGTGGCGGTAACTCTCAGGAACTTTTAAATCCAGGGAAACCTCAGTGGATATTTTGGACTCCAGAATTTCCTGAACTGGGCTTCAGCCTGGAGCTGGCACACAGCCTGAGCACTGCGTGCCCTGAGAGCAGGAGGGATTTATGCGAAGTGTAAGATGGTAGGGAAACACTTCCTTACTCTGTTCTGACAGAGCAGAGTAATGCAGTACTGGCAAAGGAGAACAGGAGCATCACCTACTTCTAACTCATAGGATCACTACAATGTTTCATAGTTTTATCATTTGTCAAAGGCAAGGAATCCCCCGCCTGTCCCATTTAAACTGTGTCCAGTGTCTCCTTTCAAACAGACCTCTTTAACAGAGGCACCACATCTTCTCAACTTGCATTTGGGTTGATCCTTAAAATATAATGCAGCCCGGAGGACGAACTCTTTCAAGAGTCACCAGTTGGCTCTTCATGGAGGGGTGGAGGGTTGGGAGTGCTCCTGCACAGGGTGCCTGCCCTCAGATAAATTGTTGGTTTCTCCCAGGACGCTCTCTTCCCTTTGCTGTATGGTGGCCAGCTATCTTCACTCTGTTTGCACTGTGCCTGGCCCTCACCATAGGAACGATAGTCCTAGGTAAGTGCTGAAATATACTGTGTTCCTTTATTCATATGAACACCTTGGGAATAACTGCATTGAAGAAAGGTGGCAGACTGACTGCAACAAGGACAATCATAGTCCATCCTCCCCACATATACTGTCCTTTCCTCTCCTCCTAATTGCCTGCAGTGAACACTCCTCAGCTTGGTGCACATAAGGCTTTGAGGGAAGCAATTTTTTTAAATCTGGACCTGTGCCCAGAGCAAGAATATAGAAGTCAAGATGATATATTTTGGAAAGAGTGGAAGGAATGGATTCTGTCTTCATCCATCTATTACTCATTTATTTGCTAATTCAAATTCAATTATAAAATTCTAATGTTGACTTTCATAAATCAGTCTGTTGCTTCCCTTCTCCTCTTTTCCTCTTGTTCAAGTCTCTCTACACTACTGGAATAGCAGTTCTTGTCTCATTCCTTTGATAAACCTTTCATGTTTGTAGATTAAGCTTTCATGTTTGTAGACTACTGTCTTAAATTAGTTCATACTAGTATTTTTAAAATGGACATACTTCTAGTACTCAGATTAATGAGGAAGTCTCACTTTTTGTGTGTTTCATTCAGTCATCCCAGTTTACCTGAGATGTGCAAGAGAACTAAAGAATCCCGTATTTATATTAGCTCTTATCATGTGTGACATGACTCTACCAATACTTTCTACCACAGAGCCTGAACATAGTCATTCTGAGCCATTGCTACCAAAAGCCGGTATCTAAATACTGTTGAGGAAGATATATTAATAAACGCTCTCCACTTTCTTCAGAGAAGTTTTACCAACCTTTAAGATAAAAGGTTTTTTCATCCTGAAGTATGTTTAGTATTTAAAGTTTTTTCAAAGGCTTATAGAACTTCCTTTAAGATCAACCTTATTAGTTCAAGATACTCCTTCTAAGCATATCTTTTTGCATTATTTTAGTCTTTTATTAGGTTACCAAGTGGCCTGCAATGGCACTGTGATTAAATTGCATTTAAAATTTGGAAATCTCTTTAGCCATCATTTTCTCATCTGCTAATCTCCTCACAGTATGTGACACTGTAGCGTCAGAGTTGCATGTGAGCACAGTGTTGCAAAAAGTGAATTTGCAATATATCATGAAGCATGTATCATGCAGTAGCATCATCACAGCTTTTTTGTCTCATGAAGAATATCCTTATAAACTCCAGGTCTCAGAGGTTCTAAGGCACCTGTGGGACATAATGAAAACCTGCAAGGCCTAAAGGAGAGATTGTGCTTGATGGGTGATGCAAACAGCAAGAACAATAGTAAGTAGAACTACTGCTCACACAGCCTGAAATCTATGTGTTAGGCCTTATATCTGATTAAACAATGGTGTTATGTGCTATATCAGATTAAATAATGAGTTTAAAAAAAAAAAAAAAGGGTGTAGATGTGACCCATAATGTGCCATATACATTTCAGCTCTGCATAACTTTGACTTTCCACACCTATAGTTGTAGACTCCTCTACTCTGGCTATTTATAAGGGACTGATGGTTTCCTTCTGTTCTAGGACCTGCATGTTCACTCTGCCCTGTAAACTGGAAATGGCTTGGAGGTGACACCTGCTTCTACTTTTCAGAAAAGGAGGCCACATGGCAGGAAAGTGAAGACTTTTGCTTCTCCCGGAATGCTACCCTTCTTACACTGAAAAGGAAAAGCAAGTTGGTATGGTTCCAATCATACTGGTATTTCTTTGCAGTGGTATCAACTATTCAAAACTCCTCACCAGCCAGCAAGTACCTCTTGATGTTACGTAGTAATGGAAGTACTGTCCCCAAGGTCAGATGCAATGCAGACTGCAGAACATCTAACCACAAAAGTGTAATGATGAGATAGCTAGCAACACAGGATATTATTCAGCCAAACAGTGGACATGAGTGTCAAGGATCCTGTGAAAGTTATAAGCAAGGAGTCTTTCATTCAGGAAATTTCTTTGAACGCTCTGAGAGAGAGGGTTCTAAAAAGAATTGTTGCCCCGGTCTTACATTTAGTAGAGATGCCAGACACAAAATATTCCTGTCTGTATGCCAAACAGAGATGTTGTCGCTTGGAAACTGTTATGAGGGCTTGCTGAGGAGTTCAGAAAATCATTGCCAGATTACCTCCTTTGGTTCTTTCTTGATCACCTCCTCTCTCAACAGTAGTTGTTTAGGTACAGCAAAAAAAATACCCACAAGCTCCTTGGTGATAAAGGTTTTGCATTTTTTTTATAGATTAGAATATCTCAAATATCACAAAAACAATCTTATTGGATTGGATTATCATACGGAGTTGATGGCTGGTCTTGGATAGATGATAGGAAACTTTCTACAAAGAGAATGGACTGGTAAGTTTTCTGAACTTAAACAGTTGGTGGTTTTTTAATCTCTTCTTGCACAATATCCTCCCTGTGCACTGAAGGAGGAGGAAACCAAAACCCCATTAATGGCAAAGCTTCAAGGCAGAATACAGCCGCAGATTTATTCGGCGTTAAAATACTCTTTCAGGTGTGGAGTCCCTGAAATAGGGAAAGAGTATCAGAAAACTGGAAGTGTGAGCAGAAGAAGGAGTCAACAAACCTGTGCAACCAATTACTGCTCTTACTATTTAAACCCATTCACTTTATGAAACATCCCATGACTCTATAAGAAACAACCCACACTTCCTTCAAGACAGCGTACCTCCTGCAAAGCCTGCCTGCACCTTCCTCTTCTCCTCAGCCGCAATTATCCCTAATTCACTCTGAAACCTTTATTACACAAAAATAGTCAACATTCAGTGGAAAGAACCTGTTTACTTTTTCTGTAAACTCTCATCAGCTTACTCAGTGTTTCTCCTTTACTAACCATGGGGAAAAAAAATTGAATTCCCATTCTGTTCTGTGTGAAGTGATCACTGTATGCAGTAATATGAGAGTCCTCTTCAGGATCCGGAGAACCTTCTTCGAGTGAAGATTCTCCAGTGCTTCCTTGGAAACACATGCTCGTTTTGTCTTGCAAACACATTTCCCACAGCTAGTAGACACTGGGTAGAATGATCTGGCTGCTGTTCAGGCAGACCACTGCCTTTTGGTTTCCAGACCCAAATTACCACTACATAAAGCAATGCTTGGACTGACATAACCACTGGTGAGGAACTAGTGCTATTTTCTGTTTTTATGGTGCTCCATATGTAGGTTTTCTTTTTTACATCTTTGAGCTGAAGGCAGGCGGGAGAATGATCCTTCAGACTTGAATTATATGAGCTGTTATGTTCTTCAGTATTTTGTATAAACTTTCATAAACCTTAAAATTACTAGGCAACTTTTGCAATAATGTATGTTTGTCCAAAGGAGCTTTATGTTGTTTTTTTTAAATTTGTAAGTAAGAGTTTTTAACAAGATGGTGTGGGTTTTTTTCTAGGATTTATTTGTCCTCTAAGCAAAACTGTGCGTACCTGTTTTATCGTAATGCAAGAGTTTACAGTGAGAATTGTTATGAGAAATATCCCTGGATCTGTGAAAAGGCGGCAGTCCAGCTAATCTAAAAAGATTATCAGCAGAAAAAGAACTGGAAACATATGAAGAAGATTTTGATGTTCAGATTTTTCAAAGAAGGGAGTGTAAAACGATGCTTAATACAAATTCAGAGCAGAGTCCATCCTTTCTTCCTAGTGTATTTGTGATGCAGTCTTACTTATACAGCAGAATAAATTGCTCCCTTTCCTTGGGTTGTAAAATTATGCTTCAAAATGCAGATTTTTTTTAAGTGCATAAGACTTTTGCCATCATAACATGGGCAAGTTGATATTAATTATTTATTTACTTTCCCCTACAAAATACTGCTTTCCAGGTGTACAATTCGTATTAAATCTGCACCACAATTTGTGCCATGACAAGCCTTCAACTTAATTTGACATTATAAATAGCAACAAACATGACTTCAGCGTGGTCATTTGACTGTCCATCTCCAGGAAGTGTTTTACCCACAAAGGCCACCTGTGCATCTTGTGCATTTAAGCGTATTCCAAGTGAGTGCTCCAATTCCATATGTCACTTAAGTCTGTTTGTTTGTTTCAGGTGCCCACTCTTACTAGTTATGTTCTTCTGAAAAAAGCCCAATAAATCTAAAGAATGAGAGAGGAATAAAATACAGGAAATACTGAATAATGAGGAAATTCTGGCTTTGCTGCTGATGGCTTAATCAGACTTATGTGGTCTTTCACTGCCAAAGAATATTTCACAACTCTGAATATTTTTGTTTCAAATCAGAGCAAAAGGGCAACCCTTCTACCAAAGGAGTGAGCATTTCTTCCAGCTCAGTTTCCTGGTGGTCTTCCAGAATGGTGAGGAGCTGGGAGGGTAGGTAAGTTTTCAGGATAGCAGGCATATGTGTGATTGCAAACGATTGACTCTGAATTTCTGAAACAGAAATAGAAATAGTCTTCTTTGGAAGCATTTAGACAAGTGCTGCATTTTAGTTTTCAAATGTATAATCACAAGTTTCTTTTTGCTAAATTTACAGGATGGGAATCTTAATTTAGCAAAAGGAGAAATCCCCACATGACTCTAACCAGAGAACTGGAGGATGAGTAAAGTTTCCTTTTTGACTTCTTTTTTTAGCATTAAAACTAGTTCTTTTATGCAAGAGGGTTAAGGGTGAGATGGTGGTGGAAAGACAATCAAAGA
This sequence comes from Haliaeetus leucocephalus, assembly GCF_000737465.1. Lineage (NCBI taxonomy): Eukaryota > Metazoa > Chordata > Aves > Accipitriformes > Accipitridae > Haliaeetus > Haliaeetus leucocephalus. The sequence continues at coordinate 5,846,868 of NW_010972909.1, read as the reverse complement.
TTAGAGAGAGGGCAAAAGATTAGACCAAACAGTCTTGAATGCATAGGTTTAAAAGCAGGTTCCCAAAATCCTTACTCTGTCTGCAGAATTCCAAGTCCACAGAAAAAAACTCTCTTGACCATCTTTCATGGCTTTGACTTTGATTTAAGGTCTAGGACATGAACGCTCATTTTAAACAAAACTGAAAACCTCAGAAAACTTAAATATTTCACTCAAAACACCCAATATGCAGCTGCATTTACGAAGATATATTCAGTAAATCATTATGCTTCTCTTCTTGCTTCCTTGTTCTCTCAGCAGACCTTACCAGAGGTGATTTAGCAGCATTTTCCATATATCATGTGGCTCTGCAACTTCAAAAATGACAGTATATTTTGCAAGGCCTGCTGTTTAAAGACAGCAGCTTCTGTCTCCACATGAAAACAAAGACACATCTATTTTCTCTGTTAATTATGAGTATTGGGATCTTGCGGCAAGAACATTTTTCCCCACTTGGATTTCTTGAAGTTTTTATAATGCAGGTGGTTTACTGACTGTCTGCCACCAAGGGTAAAGAGCATGACAATGCAGAGAAGAAAACTCATTAAAAAGTAAAGCTGTAACACTATTCAAGGTTGCATCTCTGAGCTTTGCTGAGAAATGAGCTACTTGTGCAGCTATACATCAGTATGAAGCAACTGAAAGCAATGTAAGAAAACTAAGTGAACAGAACAATTTGTCTTTAAAAATCATAGGCACTATGAAGAATAACATTCATGAGTGTGGTAGATCTAACGAGATGAATACTCATGTTGAGAACAGTAGGAAAATTATTTGCCAAGAAGCACTGAGAGTGGCTTGTGAGCTGAAGGCTTGTTTTGTAACAACGTGGCATGGGTACAGTGCTTATATGCTGATTTTAATGGACATTGTATTGAACTGAAAAGGCTAATCATAGACTCAAGATTTTTTTATCACTGTGAACAACATAACATCAAGAATACGGAACTGGCTGTGCTAATAAAACCTTATGGCAACAACAGACAACAACTAATTACTAATCTAGTGGTGGCTGTCAAAAAAATATTTTCACCCTTTGTCTTTTTCAATGTACAACAAAAGCTAAAGATCTGCCTATGAGCATTGTATGACTTGAAATGACTCAGTTCATTCAATTAAAGCTATGAGTGCATAATGTTTTTTGAACTTTGTCAGTTTTAAATGCTTTCTGCAGCCAAATGACAGCAGAGATGACATCATTCTTGAGATAGATTAACATTGAAGTTGCAGTAATTTTGAAGGACCAGACTTCACAGGTACCAGTGCAAAATGCAATGGTTAGCATGACTTGCAAAGCTAAGTGGAAAGACTGTTTCTCTAACTCATTGCTTACTGAGAATATTCCCTTTACTCTGTAGCACAGAACAGACTCCTGTGAACCAACTAGTTTAATGGACCCTGGGCAATCTGAGAAAGATTTCTGAGGAGGACATTTCAAAGGGAGTTAAGAAGAATTGCATGAAGAACGCACAGAGTGATCTAGAAGATAGTCCCATGCGTGTAGGTGGCTATGGGAAAGAGTAAAGTGCAGAAGATATGTGCATGAAATTGCTTAGCTCTGAATTGTTTTAAAGTCCTGAACATTTTAACCTCATATAACAAAAGATATGGCCTCTGTTATAATAATTATTGTATTGTGACTTAAGTGATCACCTTACATATAAGGCTAAATTTTTCCCTCCTGGTGTAAGCCAAAATACAAGAACTGATTTACGCTACTTATCAAGGAAATTCAGGGTTAGGTTTTACTCAAACACAGTAACACGTTGTACACTGCACATCTCAGGGCAATTACTGGATGCCATGTGCTCTTCTATTCAGTGCAACTTGGCTCATCATGTAGAGGTTCTCATTACAAGTCATTGAGGCATGAAGACGTGGTATAAAATGAAAAAATCCAGACAGCAATGAGGACTAGGAACATACCCCTTGTTTTATAAGTTCCTGAGCTTGTGTATTCAGCAGCCAGGCACAGGGACCAATGCTTCATGTCTCGGACAGGGGGACAAGACAGGCTAATGGATTCTTCTCCCAAATGCAGTACAGAACAGCAGACTTTCATTCAACATTTCCTTCCTTCATTTTCTTCAGCGTTTCGCTCCCAGTCCATAATACCAGGGCTTTTTGCACGCAACGCTTTTCCCTCAGCCAGGCCCCTAGGATCAATCATCGCTCCCCTCACTGGTCCGCTGACCCCATGCCCATCGCACCAGTTCCCTCACCTCAGTTTCACTCACTGCTTCAGCTCCTCACCAGCTCCGCCTCATACCAGCCCCCTCAGTGAGGGCTCTCCTGCTTCCTCATGGGGTGATCTTTAAGATCCTCTTGTATTACCAAGGGTTATAAGACAGGGCCTCCCACTGTGTCCCGCACGTGTTAGAACAACAGCTCTGGATGAGTTACCCCTCCCATCATTCACATCGTACCTGCATCCACTGTAGGTCAGTCAGAGCTGGGATCCCAGGTAGTATCTCCATGGCTGCTGAGGCCACGTGCTTAGACTTAGAAAATGCAGTATTTCCAGACTATGAGATAGCTGTGTGACAAGACGCTCTCTGTTGTCCCTGCTCCTCCAAATTACTTCTTCATATCCATAATTAAGATAATTGCCATATTGCTAAACACTCATTTAGTGAGGGATGCAGCACACTTGTTGGCTGTTGCTACTGCAGACTTCTGATGCACAGCTTTATGTCTAAAATAAACATAATTAGAGGCTTGCCTAAATACCTCCACCTTCCCTGACTTACAGTTCAGTTTTCATTGAACGGCTCAAATTAGTACAAATACACACAGGAACAAAAGTCCTAAAGATAAACGTGACTGCTCCTGAGAGATTTCAAAGATCTCTATTGTTTGCTAGTGCCATAGAAAAGAGATGCTCTCTTTGACGCAGTCTTCTTTTTGAACAGCCTCCTAAACAGCAGCAAAGTGGCAGGAGGCTTTGCATCATTAAAGGCCCTGTACTTGATGGTTGTTGAGCCTGCTGTGCACAGTGACTTACTAAAAAGACACGCTACAGAAAAGGTCAGTAGCAGCAATATTTATTCGCTGTGAAATTCTGCAACAGAATGGAAAATGGATTTGAGAAATCAAAGAACTGGATCAGATGTGACATGGATAATTATCAAGACAGATATCTTAGAGGAATGCGCCTTCCCCTCTAACGCTCGATGCAGCAGAACAATCCACTAGCAGCTGGACTGGCATTCCTGGGCATTAAATACTGCTGACTTTCCTCAATAAATATGTGTTCCATCTTTACCTTCTGTTTTTTGAGCCCACAGGGCATACAATCCCATTTGAAAGCTTTTCTCTCTAACCAGAAGAACTATAAATATTTTTATTTGTCTTTTAATGCAGGCTCTGATTCTGTTGTACTTTCTAGTTTTCAGTATGTCAGGAGTGAAATTAAATCAAATATTTGGAAATTTATTGTAAATTGGGAGCTTACATCTGTGAATACCCAGTGGATGGATTTTGAAAACATGATGTGTTGCTCTTACAAATGGTCATTGATTCCTGTTTCTGGGAGACAGGTATGAATCTTTAAAATAGAGTCCTGGAATCATATACTTAATTATGGTTCATTTAGAAAGGAATTTATGAGAAGTGGATAGAAGTGGTTACACAAGAATGCAAGGACTGAAAGAAGAAAGAGGGAATGAAATTGTTGAAGAAAAAGCCCAAAAAGGAGTCTGGCTGATGTGCATCACCAGCAGGCAAGTTAAGCTTAGATTAACCCTTATGTTACATTAACCTAAGCTCAGACTTGTCTTCCCTATTGCAAACCCTGGGGCAGAACTCGCCCCCACAACAGCGTATCCCAGGACGGGGCTCTCTGCAGAGCTCTTCACACTAGTGCCTCTCTGAGTAGCTCACTTTCTCGACCACCGCAGGATCCACCACTTTCTCACAAATGTAAAATTTGTACGTGCCACACCATGCAGTGTCTATATTTGCACCTTGAAGAAACACACAATCTAGGAAAGGACTTGAGCTGTCTCCTTGGATCTGAAACCTGGGAAAAAATAGCAGAGATATTCATCATCCCATGGAAAAAGTCACAGGCTGATACAATAATTCCCGACTGCTGCTGCCCATTTGACCCACAACAGCATACAAGCTCCCTGATGGGGGCTCGCCTAGGTCGGTAAGTGAGCAAGTGATGGGTAACCTGTCTGCTAGGGGGACAGGCGATTACTGAGCAGCAGTTAAAAGTTGCTGGTCCTGGTCATAACGAGTATGCCTGGACGTGGTCTGCTTCTACCTGTGCAGCGACTTACAGATCAGGGGAGAAAGCTGATCCATCCTCCCACAGCCAGGGCCCCTCGGATCCGTTGTGGGACAGCCCAATCCAGAAAGAGTTAGAACCGTAAAACCGTGCTGATCGTATTGTGAAGTCCTGTACAGAAATAAATGCAGAGCCTGTGAATCACATCCCTGCTTCAGTCATAACGGCCTCTGATTTGGAAAAGGAGAGGGGCAGATGAAAGCGAGCTGCTCACACCTGTGCGTAACAGACTTTATTTCACAAATGAATCTGGGCAGTGCCTCCTACTCCTGGCAGCCAGTGCTGTTTTGCAGATAAGGAAAATGAACTTACTGAGAGCTTTCAGCAGCTCTCAGCTAAAACGACAGTTGAGATAACCAAAGCCTGTCCATTAGCTGGGTAATGGGTATAGGATAATGACTTTCTTCCAACACCCCGGTTGCATAAGCCAGGCAGGAGAAGGCCTTTGCATCTTTTGCTGTCATTGTACATAGGAAATTGAAAATACAGACAATAAAACCACAGAGTTCAAGACATAATCCCATTGCCATTAAGGGTCTGGGTAGAAATTCCTTTACAACAAAGAGCTCTTCTGGCTGTGCTTTATCTGCTGCTTCATGTGCAACATAGGAGTCAGAAAAAGATATGGATCCTCTTCTGCTCATGTGGGAGAAGAGGCCAGGGAGCAGGCGAGGCCAGGGAGCAGGCGAGGCCAGCGAGCTTTCTAGTTGTGGACAGCAAGAAGCTGAAGGCCAGGCTTCTGACGTTTGCTAAATAGTTTGCTCCAGCAAGACAGCAGAGTTGCCAACCAGTACCAGCTCAGTTATATTTGCCCTGAGGTGGGATGAGGATCTAGATGTAGAGCCAGGCTAGTGTGTCTCAGTTAAGTCCCCTGAAGTCAGTAGAGATGCACCAGGGAGGGTGCAACAGTACAAGGAGAGGGGCTCCAAAGGGTCATGAGCAGGTTTTGCCACTTGGTCCAGCACACACACACCATAGCATAATGCACCAGTGGAGGGCTGGAGTGGCTGTTCAGGCCACAGTAAAATGCAAAGTGCCTAATTAGAGAGAGAGAAAAAAATAATCTTTACCAGCTCTTCCTTACTCTCTATCTTAAGAAGCCTGGACTCCAGAGTAGAGCATTGATCCTTGCTTTCTTGCCAAGTTTTCCATTCCTTCAAAAAGTGGTAGCAGTTCTCCCCATACTGTAGCCAGTCCTCAGGACAAGGAATACATTTATGTCCTTGAAAACAAAAGAGCACCTGATCAGGTTTGTCAGTGAGAGCAGTCTCTAGCGGTCTAGTGGATCCCTGCAGGATTACTAGAGCAGTGCTCAGCCTCTCTATTGCAGAGGAGCAAAAAGACCTCCTTCATTCTGCAGCTAAATTAATGTCTTCATTGGAGACTTAATAAATCCAGTTGCCAGAAGACCAGAAAAACATTTCTAAATGAAAATCAGAAAAACAAATAATAAAGATTTGTTAAGTCTGACCAGCAAACGTGGAGGGTGCTAATAAAACACAAATAGAGGACATTTTGGAAGGTTGAGCCATGGTCACAGACACATGGATCTAGGTGGACATAAAAGGAAACCTAGACTTCCAGTCATATGGGTACATCTTCATTCATGTGAACTTACTTTTAACTTCTTGTTAACATCAGGGTCAGCTCTTCCCTGCTATATGCTTTACAATGCAACTTATACTTTAACTTTTCTGATAGCTTTTCATACTTGCTGTGAATTCAGTGCACAGATGTCAGATAGTGATGGCCAGCCAAATTGAAAGATAGTGAGCCCATTGCTGTTAAAGAAAACACCTTTCTGACAGCTGCATTTTGACTCTTTTCTGCCACATTATTCTGTTTGTTGCCTGTTGGAACCCTAAGTAATACTAAAGCCAGGAAGAACTCAAAATGTTGGATTTTTCTTTCACTCTTGCACCATTTGGGGAGCTCCATTTCTAGTTGGAAAATGAAATAATCGCAAGCAGCAAAACGACCTGCCAGACAAAATATTTCAGAGATGTCTGGGAAGTGGGTCCCAACTATAGGGTGAATCATGTTCGTTGCTCTATGGTTCACAGGACCATTTTATACTGTAACAAAACAATGCCCGCTGGGAATGCCAGGACTTGATGCTGGGTGCAATAGGTAGCACAGCACAGTACAAGTAGCTTCTGGTTTCTGCTAATTCAAATGCAGACATCTACATAGATAATAACCTTGCCACTCTCTCACAAGATGTTAATTTATTATGATTCTCTTCCCTCTGCTATATGATAATCTAGCATATTCAGCTCACCCATCATTAAAGTTTCACACCATTATTTTGCACGAGAAAAAAAAGATACCGTCAGCATATAGTGTGTAAACTGTTAAAGCCAGTGATTACAATCCCATTTGGTAGAGAGCAGCAGTATTTACACTGCTGCATCCATGACTGCATAACAGAATGAAGCTGTCTTGAGGAGTCAAAGCATTCCAGACAATTAAAGCCAGTAGGAATTTTCCATCAGAAACTGACTGTGAAAGAAGGAATGGTAACATCAATGAATTTACCTATTAGAAATATTTTTTTTTTTAAAGTGTCATTATTGTGGCATTTTCTGAATTAAAATGTTTGGTTTAGGGTGTAAACCAGCTCCATTACAAAAATTCAATAAAAGTACTTCAGAAAGACTGATACTTGATCAAAATGGAAATGCAGCCTTTTGGTTGAAATTTGTTTCTAAATTAAATAATTTAGGGCAGGTTTAGAGATTTTGATTTTCCTTCCAATACAGTTGATAGAAAAAAACCCAGTCTGTGGCTACCATAATGCAATGGAACCATCTTCCCACCACTATGTACCTCTGGAGGTGGCAAGTTGCTTTACAGTCTCTGTCAAGTTCAAATTCTGAGCCTGGAGGAGCTCCAGCTGCTGGTTGAGGCTTTCCATAATTGCCTTTTGCAGGGTGAAGTTTTCATCCCTTTCATGCACAAGGTGGCTGACCAGGATGACTTGAATCACAGTGAAACAAGAATGAAATTGTTCCATTAATATTAAAGCTAAACTGCTCAATGCAACCTGAATAAACTTACCAAAGACACACGTACCTCCCCATGACTGAATATACTTGACCTACATACAGGTCGTGTACACTTATGAGCAAGATGTAATATGTCCCAATTTCAAAGACTGGGAGATCTCTTGAGTGGGTAAACTCCTCCAGTAAGGGACATTTTTTTTCATTGTTAATCCCCTAGGCTAATCCTTTTCCTTAACTAATTTCCTGGACTTTTAGTTGTTCATACTGAGCTCTGAGGACCACTTCTGTGACCATACTTACACCTGGTAGCCAAGACTCCTGCAGCTACCACTGAACTTAGGCAGAAGATCCCAAGCGTCGCTGTAGCCAGCCTCCAACAGGAAGATGGACTGGGGGAATCTGAGATAGACAAAAAGAAGGAAAAGCAGCAAGAACAGGAACCTCTCATCTTTGCACCTGCAGCTCCTACGGTGCACAAGACACCATGACCAATAGTCTGCCCAGTGAATTGCTGAGTTTCAGACCAGTACGTGGTATTACATTATGAAAATTGTCCCGTCCTTTGGCTGTGGCCAGTCCTCCTTAGGAGTTGGGGGCTGGGAAGGGAGCAGGCCATGGAGACCACCTTAGCCAGGAGCTTTTAAAAGAAAAGGAATTGGACAAATAAAGCTGAACAGCACAGAATTTCACATGTGAGAAAAGAACATCTAGGAAGTATTTGTGCTTACAACATGGCTGAAATTTTCATATGCAACCAGGTATTGGGGTATTTTTACTTTTGAGTGCCTAACCTGCCAAACTGGGAATGAATTTGCCTTTTCAGAAAATAACCTCAGAAACAGTCACCAGTGAAAGCCAGGTCGCTGTAAAATAATCTGAAATTAGGGCATACAGAGGTGAATAAGACCATATACCCACAGTCACACAGAAACACAGTCTCACACTTGGAAATGCACACATCCATTCTTGCAATGTGGGCAGATGCAAACACCCGCGTGAACTCACACAGAGCCCCAAAACACAGAGGAAAGGATTGCTTCCAATTTGAGAGTTTTATGTTCTTTTATTAGATTCCAGTATGACATTTCTGTGGCAATACTTATGTTGAAGGCACTAACAGAAATAACTGGCATACCAACCTGTGGTATTTCTGCCTGTTATCCCTGTGTTCCCTAACTCTAACCAAACAGTTAAGAACTCTACTAAATTACTGGGAGTTCAGCTTCAGGCTCCAAGTATAAAACTCAAGGACCCTTCAAAAGGTGAAAATGAGACAAACACTGGCTAGCTAATAAGGGAAAATTTCCTTCAGAAAGAGCTCTTTAATCTATTAGATTATCCTCAAATTTATCAAATTCATCTCCAGATGTTCAGTCAGGCTGGAATATAACATCTCTTTGCTTTGCTACTACCTTTCATACAGAGGGATTCTAAAGCACTAATGCATCGCATGAAGAATATAGATTTGGGATCAGGCACATTCCTCCCTTCTTCTGTGAAGCTATGTAGCATAATTTTTATGATTAAGTACAAAAAGGTATTTGTCCATCTATTCCTTCCCTTGAGAGAAAATGTTTTTTTTTTCCCTGGCATTTACTTCATTCTGTTAGTCAGATTTAAATAAGTAAAGCCGAAAGACTTTTGCAAGGCCCCTTAGGCAGATTACTTCACTAAGTTCCAGGAGCTGACACTTAACATCTATTGGAACATGTTTGTTTTTATGTAACTGCATCCCACAACCTTAGTTATATCTCTCCTCTCAAATCTAAACAGTTTTCCACATTCTCTACCCTTCCATTCTTTTTCACCTCCTGCCTTTTTTTCTTTCCTCCCTCTGATTTCTTAGAAGATTTGAGTACAAGGGGCTCCCAGAAGCCAAGATGCTTCATCATCCTCTGAGTGTCACATAAAGAATGTTCTCCAAGGTGAGAGTTTGCCTTGGAGAGAACTGCCCCCCAACACCACCACTACCTTTTGCTCTGGCAGTCTGGAGCTCCTGGTCCTGGGATTTTTCCAGTGTTGTGAACCTCAGGTCTGCATATGTCACTTCTTCACTTGTCATTTCTGGCAAGGTTTCAGGAGAATTCAAAAGTTTGGTTGCTCCCACAGGTATAAGGTTCTGGGAGGGATCAAATGAACGGTCAGTGTCACTTGGAGCTAAGAGAGTGATTCATGCAAAAGTCAGAAGGGGTTTTTGGCTCATACTAAAGGATTTCATGACACAGTGATGCTGGGGGTTGTTTACATGAAGCGCAGACTCAGAACAGTATTTAAATTTCCTGTGGGCAACAGGGCACGGAAATCTCACAGTTCTCCATTCCTGGAACAGATGCATAGAGTTACCCAATTTGCGGGTACGTCCTTTCTGTAGAAAGAAAAAGAGGGGTGAAGAGGAAATTACATTAATTTTGGATGAAGTCTAAACAAATCCTTGAAGTTTTTCAGCAGCAGGGGTGTTTGTTTCCTGGCTTTATTATACAGTGATTAATATTCGGCAAATTCAGCCGGAGGGGCTCCTCGATCTCTCAAGTGGCACAGGAAGACTGGAGGTAAAATGAAACGAGAAATATACTGATCCCCTTTGCTTATTGTTTGTAAGCACATCACACTTGTCCTGGGGGGGTAGCACATTGACTTGTCACAGCCATTGCCCATTCCTAGGACACAAAGAAGTGAATCCAGGTTTCCCAGCTGCCGTTCCAGGTGTGTCTGCACTATAAAAGGGAATGAGTCAAAGAAATCTGCTGAACTTATGGGGAATCTGGGTAGAAAACTCATGTACCAGAATGTGATGCTGTGCTCCTGGACTAGCTCTGGGCTGGAAGCAGTCCAGGAACAGTCACAGTCACATGTGATAATCACTGCCTTCTAGCAAGAGCAATTAACAGAGCGCAGCAGCATGCCATTGCACTAGGGCTGCCGCCGCATCCAAGGAAGGGTCACCTGTCAGCTTGAGCACCTGCACCACGCTCGCTCGAACTTTGAGCTCTAGCAATAGGATGGAGAAACTTAACTGGTCCTATGTTTCCTGGTATTTCTAGGTCTGCTGGCAAAATGACAGGATTGAGATCTGAATTTTCAGTTTTATTTCACCCTGCTGTAGGAAATGCAGCCCAAGGACTGCTGGTCTCGCCGGCTGTTAGCTCAGGAACGAGGATGAGCACCAGGTAGCACACAATACTGCCCCCCAGCACTGCGTCTCACCAGGGGCTTTGCCAACCCCAGACTGATGGAGATCTAAGCTCCGCGGGTACAGAGCAAAAGGCATTCCCAGCCTTTTACCTTACAGTGGAAAAATTGAGCGCCATGACTTGGACTCCAGCATCTGGGCAAACACGTATAGACCAATACATGTTAATTTACAGGAGCGCCTTACCCTGTCTCCAATGAGCTGCTGCTTTTGAACCCTCTGTCACATTTTCTGTCAACCCTTATGTCCTCAGTGGAAAGAGCACAAAATGTGAGAGGGAAGTGTTCTGCTTCTTTCTGCACAGTTTATTCAAAAATCATCTGCTTTTGTTTTACAAACAACAGAGCCCTTTTGGATTATCATCATTCAGTGTAAAATACATGAAAGCTTTGATAATGTCTTACTACACCTGCAAAAGTATCAGGGGTCCCTGTGAGCCCCAAATGTGTTCTCATATTTTACATTCCTAAATGCCCATGGGGAAGTATTGGATATGACTAATCAAGCTGGCTGTAGTGGAATACTCCTTTGAAGAGTAACAGGCAACAAGCAGCAATTTCTCAACAATTTCTAAGAGCAGTACAACAGCATTTTTTCAGCTCATTAGGAAGCTTTACTCCCAGTTAAGATCATGCTACCTAGGAAATAAAAGTTAGAACAGGCTTGAGATACATCCCTTGATACAACCAGAACAGGGAAGCAGAGAGGAACGAAGTATTTTCTGTCCATACCACAGTCTGCTTTCTCTGGCATCCAAGGAAGGGTATGTTCAAATCACATAGCTTACTATGGCATGGACCCTTAGATTTTAAACAATCACAAAGAACAGAAAAAAATCAATGATGGGATATTTTTGTTTGCTTTAGCAGTTCTGTAAGGGTCTGGTCACATTTTTAAAACCTTTTGAAAGGTGGCAAGGGGGAAATAAGAAAGAGAAAAGTCACTTCAATATAATGTAAAACCAATAAAAATAAAATACTGAGATAATTGAGGCAAAATAGCAGGGGAATGTGGAAAAATTTAAACCACTGTTGAATGACAGGCTAGCAGGGCCATAGGTGGATTACTGGAAGAACAGTATTAATGGCAATGCCATAGAAATAGAAAAAGAGTGATCGATAAGTTTCAGCAAGAATGACTTATGATATGCTTTTGGAGGGGTCACTGTTTCATGTCACACTGCTGCTTTCTCTTTAGAGAAATTTTTTATCACTTTATCTGATATTTCTCCAGTTTGATTCTTCTAGAATTCAAAATTCTCATGAGACTAAATTTCAGTTAAAAATCAAGCCATAATCTATTGAATTATCACACTGATAATAAAAATCCCCTGAAAAATGTTGGTAATTTGCACTTCTTTTCCACATTGAATCCCACCAGTTTTAAAAGCTGTACATACAAGAAAGGCTATTTTACAGTTCTGCTGGGTCTTTTGTTCTAAAACACCTATAATACACAAAAGAGTTTAAGGAGAAAGAGACAAAAAGAATATTGGGCAATTCCCATGTAAATACAAAGCCAATAGCTCATGTTTCTATGTTTCTTATTTGTCCACCAGGACTCAGAAACCTTCTTCCAGTAGTAGACTAGGATAGATAGATAAACTCATGCTAAGGCGTGTTTATACTGCACCACTACTTTTATAATTAAAGAATGGTAAATGGTTTTTAGCCTGCCTTGGGAGAATACATTATGTTCATGAATCCATTGGTTCTGCTCTGCAACTCTAATATGCATCACCAAGGCTAATGATTCACCAGTTTAATGTGAATGCATTGTGATTGCAACATGGGGCAACAAGTTTCTCTAGTTGCCATCCTACCCTTAACATATATTTATGCACAAGTCCCAGGTGGTTCCCAAACACAAATAGCAACACATTACTGCAGAGCATTTTTTTCTCGCTCAGCTATTCAAAAGAGAAAGAGAAGGTGAACACAATTATATGCATGTAATAACACTCTGAGTAGCCACGAGCAGTAACAGAAATCTAAAGCAGTTCTACAAGAGAGAGAAAATTAATGGGTCATTGAATGGAACCTTCTAATATAATCAGCTGCAGGACAAATAGTATCCAGGACAGGAGAATCAACATGTATTCCCTATGATGCAAAGTATTTAGGGGGACTTGGCTGGCCATGCAGGAAGTTGAGGAGTGGGATCTGTGAGTGAGCAGACTGTCAGCTGCAGGACTGACATAGCAGGAGACTACCAGGTAAGAGGGATGGTGGCAGAGCCTTAAAATGGGAGATACAAGAGGTGTTGCATATGCATACACACACATATATATGCATATGCATACATATATATACATATACATGTGTACATATATGTTGCATTCATGTACATATATATATAAATATAACTATACGTATATAAAATGCTGTATATAATTATTATATTGCAAACTGTTTCACTTCAGCAGGAACACCTCGCTTGTAACATACCCTCTGGATGTTGATCATATGGCTAAAGTCAATAGACTGGATCCACAGAAGTAGGACAATGGGAGTGCAGTGACAGAAAAGGTACTGGAGGAAGGAGAGGAATCTGAACTCCATTTAAACAGGTCAATAGCATGACCTTCAACCCACCCCCCTCAGGGTAGGGGCGGAGAGAGGAATAATTGGGAATGAACAAACTCAGAGACCCTTTCTGCTCACAGAAGGGAAGGGTCAGGTCTGCAGAGATCTCACGATGCCCTTCACTGAACTAGTTCAACATCTAAAGTAAGAACTTGTAGCCACCGCTTTTCTCCTGATCTGGCTGGAAGGCTTTAGAGATCCCTTCAAAAGAGGAGGAGAAGCAGGCCAAGAGAGTAACAAAAGGAGGCAGGCAAGAAGCAAACAGGAATTGCCAGTGACAAAGAGAGAAAGGAAAAACCTGAAGGGCAGAAGATAGACCCAGAGGAGGACAGAAGGAGGTAGATCAGGAAGAAGAGATTGGATTCAACGCACAACAAGGATCTGCTCCTTCTCCTGGTCAGTGGACTGATGAGGATGAACTGAAGCTAGAAAGGACAAGAAGACGTTGAGCAGCTTGAGACACCAAGAGGCCACAGAATCACCCTACAGGGATGCATAGCCCAGTCATGATCTGCTTTGTTTTAATGTGTTTCTTATGGGTAAGTCACATCTCAGGTTCCTTTTTATGGGGTCTCTGCTCAGTTATGGGGTTACCTTGGAAAGATGGAGGGGCATTAGCAATTGACAGTCACAATAATTTCCCTGATGTTAGAAAGAACTGGACATATGAAAGGCACACATGCAGGAGAAGAGTATTTGCAGCTCTTCCAGGGATGGTAATACAGAGGTCAGGGTACCCAAGGAAAAGGGATGAGAAGGGTAGGAGTGCTGGAGGGACAGAGCAGAATTCAAGTCAGTGTGGGTATAATATGAAGCAGGACATTTAAAGGTTCTTAATATTTGAGCATGGAGAAGGATCTACATCTGTAGCATGACATAGCTTGGTGGGGAAAGGGAAACCTGTGGTGAGGGTGAAGGTAAGTTGGGGTCTGTGCTAGGCACAGTGCTAAGTAGGATTTTAATGACTACGGGAAGTTAAGATACGCAAAAATGCAGTTGGTATCACAGTAATTTCAGATCTACAGCAGAATATATGATGGAAACAACAGAAGACAGATAACAGTAAGTCTTTACCGTAGGAGATTCAGACTGGTAATAGTCCAGGTGACAGAGATAAAAGTTGCATAAGACAAAGACTTAATTCACTCTAGCTGTGTCTTGTTTGGTTTTCTCCTTCTAGGTCCCCCAAGTAAAAGGTGAGGAAGGCTGTCTCAACACTGAACTGTGAGTATTTGTTGATCTTGCACTCTTTTAAGAAGAAAATGAAGGACAAAGGCAGTAGTAGACATCAGTGTTATGACATGGGTACTGACATTTTCCAGAAAAGCTTAGTTTAATTGTGACTATTGAAAACTCACATAAAAGTTCCATTGCTTTGAATGTGAAGTGTATTATTTACTATCTATTCAACATACTGATCATGCGGTACTGTTCCTGCTACCTATTTGGGTAACTGTAATGGTTAAGAACTTTCTGGTGTAATTTTGATTGACTGAGATTATGAATTTGGAATTGACCTTTCCTTGAAAAATTAGTTGAAATATAGTGCTCTGGTGAATATTCCTCTTGGTGATGTCATTTGTAAGACTAACAGAAATCAAGACAAAGCAAATGTGAAAAATTGCCTAGGAGGATTTTTTTTTTTCTAAAAAAAATGTCTTTAAAAATGCACAGGCAGGTCTACTAACTAAAACTAAAGGAACATACAACACAGCATCCAAAATGTACCCACAGGGCCAGAAAGAAATCAAAGAGAAAGTCAGAAAAAACAAAGCAAATGGTAACAGGGTTGGGCAGACTAAATTGTGAAAAAAAATATATAAAAGAAGGGAGATTCGGAAATTATAACCCAATGCAAATCCCTAAGGCTTGCAAACAGAATTGGGCAGGCACAAATATCAGTGGAACGATAAAGAGATAAAGCCAAAGAGAAGGCAAACTCACCTAACAGGGAGATTGATGAGGTTGGACAACAGTCTTCCCCACAAAGCACAGTGAGTTTCTCATCATTATGCCATTTAGAAGCTGGAGTGTAATTGAGGAGCATGAGGAGAGCTGGAAGAGGATATAGTAGGGATCTTCCATTTATTTGGCATTCTGTGGCTAACTATATGTTGTACCCTCTTCTCCTCAGCTGTTCAGGTACAGAGTGGGACCGTTTGTGGTATATCTGGTAAGATGGCATATGTTTACTTTAAATATCTGCATCACCGGACAATTCCAGTAGCAAAGAGTGGGATTAAATGTGACCTGCTCGTGCCACCCCTGCTTTCCCTTGGGACATTAATGCTCTACAGTAGCAAGGCAACCCCTTAGCTATCGCATCGTCTTTAACAAATGTTGGCTTGCCAGCTTCCTTTATTACTCCACATATCCATTTAGTCAGGTGAACAATATTAATAAAGCATTCATGGCACAATATGCCTTTTAAAAGGCCCATTTTTTAAGTAATTTCAGTCTGATTCCTTAGTAATTCTCAACAGGATGCAATTAAAAAGGATGGTAGTTGTCGAACATCTACAAGGCTGCATTACTAAGAGTGTAGCCAGTAGATTGAGAGATACCATCTTTCCTCTCTGCTTGTCACTCATGAAGACTCATCTGGAATATGTAGTCCAGTCTTAGTCCAGTCTTGGCCCCTCAGTACAGTTAATAAACCAGAGCAAGTCCACTGGAGAGCCAATAAAATGGTCAGGGGTCCAGAGGACATGATGTATGAGGAGGGGCTGAAAGGACTGGGTTTGTTCAGCCTGGAGGAGGCTAAGGGGACAACCTAATTGTAGTTTTCCACTGCCTAAAGTGGCTCTAGGGAGAAGATGGAGCTAGAGTCTTCTCAGAGGTGCCCAGCAGAAGGACCTGAGGTGACAGGCCAAGCTGCATCCAGGGAAATTCTGATTAGGCAGAAGGAAAAATGCTTCCCCCAAGGGTTGTGCAGCTCTGGAATGGGTGCCCAGAGGGGATGTGTGATCTCCATCCCTGGAGACTGTCCACATTCTGCTGCACAAGGCTCCAAATGACCATGTCTACCTTCGAGGTTAGCCCTACTTCAAGCAGGGGGAGACCTTAAAAGGTCCACTGCAAACAAAGTCTTTCTGTCCTAATTCTGTGTCCTCTCCCTTTCCAGGCTGGTGGTGGTCATTGGTGGGCTGCTGCTGCTGTGTGGCCTGCTTTCTGTCTGCGTGAGGTGCTGTTTTCATTGCCGTCAGGCAGGGGAGGAATCGGGCCCTCAGCCCTACGAGGTCACCGTCATTGCTTTTGATCATGACAGCACCCTCCAGAGCACCATTACCTGTGAGTTGGCTTCGACAGAGGCTGGGGACCTCAGCACAGCCCGAGATGAGGGGCTGCACTGTAAAAAGCCCCGATTGGGGCACCCCAAGGCTGGCAGAGGGAGGATCATGGCAGGATGCAGGGAAAGCGGCATCTGTACGTAGTACAAATTGAAGGGCTCATCGGGCTTCATGCAGCAAATGCAGCCAGATGGTGAATCAGCTGTGAGACATGTTTGGGTGGAATTAGGGCAGCTCCAGGCCTCGGTGGCATTTGAGGAAGGAGTAATTGTGGGATGTTGCTGATGGGGTTTCACACATCCTCCTTTTAGGGAAGGATGAAGGGGCAGGAGAAGGAAAACATTCAGGCTGTGGGGAGAGAAAAGCCTGTGCGCTGCAGATATACTTCTCCTCCTCTAATCGCACGGTGCTTTCAGGATGAGGTAAACAGCTTTTGTCTCCTCCTTTTCAGCTCTCCATTCTGTGTTTGGGCCTGCTGCCAGGAGGATATTAGCAGTGGCACACTCCCATAACGCTGCACAGGGAACACCACCCCTCTCAGCACCAGACACTCCTCCAGTCTACGAAGAAGCTCTGCACATGAGCAGATTCACAGTCGCCAAGACAGGGCAGAAAGTGCCAGACCTGGATCCAGTGCCGGAGGAAAAACTGCAGGCGTCTGCTGAGCACAAGGATGCCCAGCCAGCCCTCCCAGGACACTAGTGCCTGTTTTTACTGAATGGCAAATAATGCAGAATAGTTACATGCAGAGACTAATTCTTCTGAGCAGGCTTAGGAATATCAGATTAACCTCCTCAGTCTAATGAGAAAGGGAAAAAAACAGTCTAAGATAGTTTCAGATCCTGCATATTTTGATGGCTCCTTTTGACACCTCCTCGAGATAAACAACAATTGGCCTTCCCCGTGTCCATTTATTAAGCACACACACATCACCAGTATCACCCTTTGCACAAACCAGCAGGCAGCAGGATCAAGGCGCTGAGCCACTCTTCAGGCTAGTGACCTGCAGGGAGGCTGCAAATGCTGTCTCATTCTGCTTGCCTGCAGTCTAAGTTTCCTGGGTATGGCAGAGAGGTTTCACAACAGGAAAAAGAAAGACATATGAGAAGGTCTTAAGACCTAATAATAACAGCAAACTTCTGGAAAGTGTCAACCACTTACAGTAAATTTAATGCCTGTAAAAAAAGGACAGTATACATTTGGTAGTATATGCAGTATAGTGCCCTAAATACCCTACAGGATATATAGAATGAATACAGACTGGTTCTGAATATGATATATAGCAATTCTGAAATAGTAGTCACAAGCTCTTATATTTGAAATAAAAAAAATATATATCTGTGATAACAGCTCAAACAAGGGGAGGAGGAGGAAGACTACCC
Organism: Haliaeetus leucocephalus; assembly: GCF_000737465.1. NCBI lineage: Eukaryota > Metazoa > Chordata > Aves > Accipitriformes > Accipitridae > Haliaeetus > Haliaeetus leucocephalus. The sequence continues at coordinate 5,829,080 of NW_010972909.1, read as the reverse complement.
CTGAAGTAAAGTTCAATTGTATTTTGGTTGCATTCGTATTGTATATTTTATTAATTATTCCTAATGTTGCTGTCAAAAGCAGATCAAATTCATTAAGACCATTTAAAATATTTAAGCCATTACTCATATAGAAATAGTTTGTGAGTCTTTTGTGATTGATACAGCTATGTTGAATCATCCAGAAATATTAATCAAACTGTTTGGATGAACACAGCTATGGACCATTTGTAAAATATCTTCTTGGACTAGGTACTCATGAGAAGGTGATTGTTGAATTATTGTCTCTACCTCTGGGTTCAGCAACTGAAAACATTAAAGCAGAAGGACATCCAATATCAGATGATAAGCAGTCATGAATGAATTGCATGTATATATTAATGTTGATATGAATGCACAGGTCACGGATATCACACCTTTCTGAAGTGCCTACATAGCCCTTCCTACTGGACTACTCAAATTCTTACCGTCCTTAATATGCTGATCTTTACAACTCTCCTGTGAAAGTACAGAAAATATAGTTATTTTGTGGATAAGGAGAACAAGGACCAGGTCCCCAAGTATGTTTAAGAACTGAGATTACAGCCCCGGAGAATTTTAGAGAAGGTTGGTAAGACAGCTTCAGAGGTAGCATAAAGCAGAACTGAACGACCAAAACACCTTTGATGGTGTCCCAGACCTTGTCCAGTCACAGGAATTTTGTATCCAAGGGAATTTAATGAGGGTCTTGATTTCCTAGGTCACAAACTTCTTCCTGAATTGCCTAGTCGTTACCTAACTGTACCATTAATGAGTGATAAACTTGAGTGGAATAAATAAATAAGTGACACATAAGGTTATGTCTCTTCTGCCGTACAGCACGCTTGAAATAATAACAACAACTGTTTGTGAAACATCTACTAGAGCCCTATTTCACCAGCTGCTCTCTGAAGTCCAGCTCCAGCCTGATTTCTCCACCAAGCCGCAGAACATTTCCTGCAAGGCTCTTGTTTACTCCACAGTAAAAGCCTGAAAGGAGCAGAGACATTTGGATCTGCTGAACATGTGCCAAGGACTATCAAGCCCAGAAACTTCCTGGAAGCCTTCACAATCGTTTCCAGGGGGAACATACCGTTCCTCCGCCGCCTGCCCCCCTTCCCTCCCGGCTGCGAGCCCCGAGCACTGCGGGCACTAAACGCGAGATGGCAGCCCTGCTCCACGGGGCACCAAGCCTGCCCAGAAACACGGGAATATGCAGGTTTTAATAATTTGCAATAGTAATTACACCGGGTGTTTTTTTTTTCCTAAGATGTGCAATATCAAGGGAAGTTTTAAATTTCTTCATTTTCCCCTCCTCTGCATCAAATCAGCTCTGCTATCTCCTTTCTCGGTTTCAAGGGGAAAAGTTACAGGTCACTCGTACCCAGAGCTGGGCATTACCTCCCGATTGCAGCATTTTTGCCTTGACCAGAGCCAGTATTGTCTGACTCTCCTGTCCCTTCCCACCTGCCCACAGCTTTCTTTGCTTGTCTCACTCTTAGTTGTTAGGTGCTAGAGCAGGTACCCTCAAGGTTTTTTTACTGGCAAGACTTCCAAAATATTTCAAGTGACAATAATGATAGATATAACTTCACTTGCTCAGGGATTGTTTCCTACTAAACTGACTTCAGATGAGCACTCAGAGCCCACAGGACATGATAAAACACCAGATTAAAACAAACAAACAAAAAACAGAAGCAGACCTACAGACGCTCTATTTAACCGTAGAAGGTTGTGTAGGAAAGCGAAGACCAGGTGTCAGTGACGGGAGACGCTTCACTCTTGCCCTCAGATCTGTTAGGATTCAAAGACGTTCTCTCCTCACAAACAATCCAAAATGAGGACAGAGTCAGTAAAGATCACATGTACTTGGTGAAAAAGCAAGATCAGCCCCCATAAAAATATAGCAAGTTTACTTATTTACAGAGATAAACTGCTACTTGGTACTGCCATTTGCTGTTATTCAGCTGGGTTTTTTTTTTTACTCCATCAGTGGTGGTTCCACCTCACTGTTGCGTCTGGACATTGAATATACTTTGTGTGTTGTATTGTATCAGCCAATAAGCACTTTGAAATCTTCTATGCTTTCAGAATGAAAATTAAACATTAAATATTATTAAACATAAAGAATGAATACTTTAATGCAACAGTCAAATAAATATTCAAGTAGCAACTGTTTTCCCCATGCTTAAGAGCAATAGGGATATGAATCTCCCACAAATACACAATAAGATGCATTGGAAAATAAATAAAAGGTTTCTGGTAATCATTAAATAACTTTAGGGTTTGTTCAGCTGCTGTGTACAGCCACTGGTGTCAAGTTGGCTGCACTGGAGTACCCATTTTCTGCAGAGCACTCCAAAATCCTGCACAACCAGGGAAAGAATACCATCAAAAGCAATTCTCTTTAGTTATGAATAATTGAGTATCTGCATCCAAAGATCCCCATGCACATTACAGACTTTACCCATGTTGTCACGCTGCCTACGCATCAGACAAGCCTTAGTATTCCATCTGTAAATGGGGAAAATGGTGTACAAAGTACTGAAGATAACTATATCATAACCAAGACACTGTCCCTTGGTTCAGCTTTGGCTTGTTTGTTCACTCAACCGTTGCCCAAACATTGGGAAAAGGGTGGGACCCAAGCAAGTGGAGGACAAGTGATCTCCAGGGAGAAAGAGCAACCAGTCTCCACGGGCTACATTTAGCCTGCACATAATTTGGGCTGGAGCCACATGAAGGGAACAAAAGTACACTGCTGCAAAGCAGTTGTCCACACCACCCTTAGGTTCCCCTAGAACATGTGGTACTTAAAGACCCGTCTTCAGAAACACGCCACTGGCCCCACTGTTGTGTTGCTCCTTTGTTTTTGCAGGGCTGTGAGTAACAATGATTCCCGTCCCCAACAGGCCACTCCAAACCACTGGCTGGAACAAGGGGATCTCAGATCTGTGTTATTCAGATCTGAGGTTTTGTCCTTTACTGCTGCTTTTCATTGCATAACAAGGTATTTTCCTTAATCTCCTCCTAACATCATTTGTATGCCTTTAAGCAACTTGAGCTGAGGCTGGGCCATGCAATCCGTTTGGGAGGAATGAGCAGCTTTTTTTGTAAAAAATAAGAAGCTGTAGAAAATAGACGGCAGCTCAGCATAGACAATACAGAGCCATTTCCTAGAGGAAAGGAAAACATCTACACAATTAGCTATTGTTTGCTGGGAGTGACTAACCCTGTGCCCTTACCCAGGGCCAATGTGCCCGTGCTGGCTCTGAGGCTGCTATGGGTCCAGTGTCAAGTGAAACTGGTGACCAGTCAGGAGTGGTGCAGGAGAGACACCAGGCAAGGACTGTGCCATGGATGGACAGCAAACAGAGCAGAGTCAAAAGTGACTTCAGGTATGCCCTCTGTGGTTTAATCACCACTCAGACTACAAAGTAGAAATTTTCTGACAAGAGAGGCTTTGATATGCTGAATCCACACTAAAGATTACCAAAAAAAAGAAAGTCAGCCCATGGAGGCACAAATGGAGTTAAGTACCCAAGGGGAGGTACTAATGAAAGAAATATCCAAGGGAGTCCAGAGTTGTAGGTAGCTGAATAGTAGCTCCAAGGGGATTGCCAAGAGACATCCACCTAGATGACATGTCCAAGAAACACAGGGCAAATAATGGATATTTATATCCTTAATTCACAGAATTTTAGCCAGTTAGCTACCTTACCCAGCTTCACTTCACAGTGGTGCAGTGCAGAGCTCCTAGCAGTGCCCCTGGAGCACCGTGTGGTACAGCACAGGCTGCAAACCCTGCTCCCAGATTCTGTGCAAATATTTTTATCTCCTGCTTCTATGGCTACAGCATTGGCAACGCTTGGGGAATCCCTTTTAGAGCGAACCTCTGCCTACGTGAGCTGCAGGCACAGCAATACATGCTCAGAGCTGTTCTGACACTCTAGGTTAAGAAAGAACATATTGTTTTGACACTGTGGAGAACCAGCTTGTGCTGGCAGTCCAGGGTAAGAAAACTAGCCGACCCCCTTTCCCATTCCTCCCTCTAGCACACGGACCCAGAATGTGGGGTTTGTCACATGCCCATGGGTTGACATTTTAATAAGAGCTCTAAGTCAGATGATTAGCTGTTTGTCACTGCTTCTGCATGTGTAATCTTCCTGCCTGCTGTTGTGCCAGTGACGTTACTGTTATTATTGAGCTGGAGGAGAGGGCTGGGAATTCAGAGCCTGATGGGAAGGAAGCGGGGCAGTGGGAGGAGCGAGGCTGGTGGCTGCACATCCAGGGCTGCATCATCAGGGCAGGCAGAGTTCAGTAAGGAGATTTGTGATCCTCACGTGGGATTTGTTGGGGGAGCAGAACTCACCTAGCAATGTGCTTGCTGGCCACGTCTTTGCATCAGACCAGGGAAGAACCCTGAAACTCCTCTCTGATTTAGCAACAGAAATTCAAACTCGACGCTAGCTCAGCTGCTTTGTATAGTCCTGGAGATGGAAACAGTGATTTACAAGACAACAGGAGTTTGAGATCAGTCTGTTAAAATTGCCAGAATGTGTTGGTGGGCTGGGTGAAACAGGCTAGAAAATTTCCTCTCTTTTGTCCTTGAGGAAGAGGCATCTACATCACTCCAGACCTTCAATACACATCAGCATCTGCTATGCTGCAGGCAGTTAGGAAACAAGGAGGCCAAACGCTGGTATTACAGAAAGGTGCAATGCCATGAAACCAGAATTTTCCCCAGGTCTAAACCCTAGGATTCCTTCAGTCTAGGCGATGCACTATGGTACTGCACAAAAATAATGCCTTCCTTCTGAGTCACCCTTCTGCGATCCTGTGACACTCCCTGCAAGCCTGGAGAAATGTTGACATGTCCTAGGACAGAGAGAAACAACTAGATGATGCTTCCTGTACAAACCTTATGCACATGAACTAGTGAAGGCTGGGACACACCAGTCTATGCCATTCCCACTGTGGGCTTCTCTATCCCTAAGAGATTTGGGCATGTACCTGTTGGAGCTGACCATCAAGCTGTGCAGGAGGTCACACTACACCATACTGAGCAGTAAAAGCTTAGACACTAAAGCGCCTGCCAGAGTTCCTGGGGGCACACTTCAGACATGCAAAAGTAGGTGTCATGATTCAGGTGAGAAAAATCTCCCCCAACATACCTACTTATTGCCACTGATCACAAAAGGCAGTTTAAAGTGACAGGCTCAGCTGTACACGCCTGCATTCTAAGTGTAGGTGAGATTTCTATCCCATGCCCATTTACACTCCTCTGCCAGGCAAGATTATCTGGGAGCTGCCACCATCTAAGCATTCCTGCAACTAAGTTAATATATTTCCTCCATATCTCTCCGACTTACGTTCAAGATGAGAGATCACAGTGCCCCAGGGCTTGGAGAGGGAGCATTAAAAAAGGCGTCTGAGTTCAAGAAGCAGTGTGCTATTGAGTGCAAGAGTGGGTGCTGGCCAGTACACAAAACAGTCTCTACAAGGCAGAAGGCACAAGCTAACACCCTGGATCTCCTGTGAGGATTTGTAACAGGCCCTGGTGTTGGCCGAGTCCCATCCTGCAGGCAACTCGGGTGTGTGTATCAATATACAGGGATAAAGCCACCAGTCCTACAAGTTTCTTGGGGCAGCCTAAAGAATTTACATGCATACTTCTAGAAAAAGACCAGGGCTTTATGTTCCCCTGATTCTGTTTTTATCATTAAGGAGCATCCAGCTTGCTCTTAATTTTCTTCAGGATTCAAACTGACTCTTTGCTATAGTCGGGATTTTTTCCATTCTAACCACACTGTAGGAGCAGAGTGCCAGCAAAACACCAACAATATCTTATCCTACCCTTGTTCATTCTGAGCCAGCACAACACACTATCAGGTATAGGAAACCTGGGTCCTCTCACCTCTGCCACCGGTGTGGCCTTGGAGAGTCACCTCGAGCATCTGAGGCAGCCTGCTGTCCCACTCAGCCCCTACTACTGCAACTAGTACCTCCTCGGAAAAGTTCTGCTGCTCTGGATGTGACACGCAAAGAAAGAATTATTTGATACACTCCCATTCATTGTCCCCAGGGTAGCAGCAATTAGTTTTTGTGCTGATGTAAGCATGCTGACCCATTCATTATTACCTTCTCCTTTGCTGGTCAGTAAATAACTGTGAGCCCAGCTGCTCCTAGGAAAAACCAAAGATATTCCAAGTATGTATCAGCTGAGTAACTGGGCTAAAATTGGCCGGCTATTTTGGTTTGTTTGCAGACAGTTCCCTTTATCTGTCTGCTGTTTGCAATGTGCATCTGGTCTGGCACATTACGTGACACGCTTTCTGCCCCTTGTTGTTTAACTGAGACGTTATAAACAGGGCAACAATCCAGCTCCAACAGGGCCGCTCACGACAACCAGCATTTTTTTTTTTTTTTTTGGGTCTTCCATCTCACAGCCACTTAAAGGTCAGGCTCATTACCCCCGTTTTAGACAAGCAGAGGCACTCAAGCCTCACACGGGGGACACCGAGCCCTGTCCGTGTCCCGTCCCCCCCCCCCCGCGCGGGGCACCGCCCCACGCCGCTGCGCTGGTGGGGAGAGAAGGCGGAGCAGCCCGCCCCCCCCCGGTCCCGGGTGGATTCTGTGCCTGCTCATGCTGTATTTATAACCCCTGAGTCACGCTGGAGTCGCGGGGGGGGGCTGCGGCGTTGCTCAATCCTATGTTTATTTTGCTGCCTTAAAAAAAAAAAATCTTTTTAATCTAGCATTGCTTGTTTTTTTTACTGTTTATTTATTGCCGCGCATCCCTTCTTGCCCCCCCCTTCCCCGAAAAGCGAAGGGTCCCCGCCCCGCCCGCAGGCAGCGACAATCCCCGCCCCGCCGGCATCGTGACGGAGGAGGAGGGGGGGGCCTCGGCGTGACGTCACAGCTCCCAATTTGCCGTCAGCGGCTGGTGCGCTCCCGCGGTACGGCTGGGGGTTGCGCTGCGCTCCAAGGGGGGGGGGGGGGGGGCGGCTGAAGGAGCCGGCCGGAGGGGAGGGAGCCGCAGCAACCCTCGGGAGGGGAGGTGACAGCCCGGCAGCATGAAGTTCCAGTACAAGGAAGACCACCCGTTCGAGTACAGGAAAAAAGAAGGGGAGAAAATCAGGAAGAAATACCCCGACAGAGTCCCGGTGAGTTGGGGGGGGGGGGGAGGCAGGGGCTTGCCCGGCAGACTTCGCCCTCAGCCGCCCTTTTGTTTTCCTTGTCGGCTCCTTGTTTCTTTGTTTTGGAAGGCAAAAGAAGTGAGGCGAGGAAAGAGGATCGTGATCTTGATGAGCCGATTCCAATCCCAAGCCGGTTTTCTCCTTAGCGCAAAGCTACGGCTGTTGACTGGGGAGGGAGGTGGGTGTTGGGGGGTGGGTGCGGGGTGCGATACCCCCTTTTTTTTTTCCTGGGATCCGCAGTAACTCGACAGCGGGAATGCTGCTCATCTTTTTCTGGCAGCCTGCGTGCGTGGGGTTGGGGGGTGGGGAAGGAGCTTACCATTAGCTCTGTAAAAATGGAGGAGAACAATGAGTGGGTTAACGGGTACTTTTCACAGAAAACGAGGTCTGTGTCCTCGTCCTCTGACGCTTTCCCTTTGTTTTCCTTTTAGTTTCCTTTGGCCTGGCTTTTGGCTTAGTTTTGCTCTGTTCTTTTCCTTTGCACGAGAGAAAAATGATACTTGTCGGTCTTTCTGCCCTCCTGTTTAATCAGCCTGTGGAAAAAACGTCACTTGGAAAACAAGGTCATCTTCTAGCTAAACTTTGCTTCCTCATCCTTAGGTCCCTTTGGAGTGCCTGTGGAAAACTTCTAGCTTTATAATTACTAATAATAATTGGAAAAAAGAAATGACAAATCAAATTAATTGTGACTTTTTTGGGGTTCCTTTTTAATAAACGCTTTGCAAATGTTCTTTCTTTTCATCCCCACTGGAGAGGTCTGTCCTAGATTTACTGCCCAGGGGTACTGCATACAAAATAACTTAGACTCCGCTGTAAATCTAAGGGCAAGGGGGAACAGTTACACCACCGGTTTTCCCTGCAGGCTAACACCACTTTTTATCTTGGGAGTGGCCCTCAACTGGACTTGCAAAAGTTTGGGGATGTCAGTATTTGGGTGCATTTGTCCTAGCTGCTTTTGGGACCCCTGGCCCAGCATAGGAGGTTGAGCACGCAGCAAGTCAATGGTGAAGTGTGTGCGGTTCTGTGGTTTAGGATGAGGACCGCAGAGGGCTCTGGAGGTCAGGCTGTAAACTGAGGATTAACATGGCAGATTGCACAGCAGATCATGACAGATGTGTCTGGAAGAGCCATGTGGGGAGCCTGGGACTAGACCCAGGCTGGCAAGAGGTAAAAGAGGTCAAGATAGGGGGGCATCAGCAGATCTTCATGGAGAAAGCCAGGACCAGAATAACAAGGTGTGCTGTAGTTAAGGATAAATGAAAATTATGCACGGCGAGGCCCAGATGTGACTTGTCGGGGGTAGCCTGTTGTCAGAGCTGCATACGGAGCAGATGAATGCAGCAGACAACTGTTCTTTACATCACTTCTGTCTCTGTCCTTCCCGACAGCAGGATCCTTGAGGATGACGTCCGTTTGGCTGCCTACACTGCAGTGCCCTGATACATCTCAGCATTTTGCTGAGATGATACTGTTGGCACAGTCCCACATTACCACAGTCACCACCCAGCAACAACAGACATACAGATAATCTGTTTCTGCCCTTTGGATTTTCTTTGTAGGTTGGTTTGTGTGTGTGAAGGGTTTAGTGCTTTGGGAAGAGGTACCTGTGTTATCAGGCAAACTGACTATGGTTGATAGATTAGCAAAGCACCTCCATTCCTTCCCTGCCTCTTTGCAAGGGCAAGATCTCTCTTAAGCTCAGTGATGGTCTGATTTAAATCTTTCCTAGGGGCTTAGAAGCCCCAACAATCTCACCTCTTCCTCATAGGCATGACTTCTTTTCCTTTCTTATCTAATGACCAAGCTCCAAGCCACCCTTTAGAGTCAAGGTGGTCAAAGCAGTGCTGCTAGCTACCAGTTCTGCTTGTCACTAGTTTTGGAAATTGGAGGCAAGAACTAAAGGGTTTGTCTCCTCTGCAATTTATTATGTTAGCTATTGCCTTGTTGGATGTGCGGGTAAAAAAATGCGCAGAGTGCTGTTGCTGTTCAACCTGCACCTGTTCAGTGAGATGGGGGAACCTTCCTTCCTTCATAGCATTTACCAACTGCACCTTGTGCAGAAATGCATGTCCTACCACAGGCTGCCTGAGCGAGCTTGAATGCCTTGTACTAATTGAGGTGCTTGAAGTTCTTGAAGTAGCAGAGACAACCATGTTTCTATTTGAAAAACAAACTTAGAATTTGCAGGGGTTTTGGCTGTGTTGGCAGCATCCAAATGGAGCACGAGGAAGAGATGTCCAAGCTAGCATCTCCACGGTGAGACATGCTTTGCAGATATTCACTTGGATCTAGAAGGAGTCGAGTTAGCATGGCACTTTGTCCAGGCTAAACACACCAAGCTCATCATCATAACGTTTTTTCTCTGGCATAGTGTCTCACTGATGTGACAACACCATTTCGCTTCCAAAGAAGGCTTAGTCCACAGCAGTTCAGCCTTTTTTGTTGCACAACAGATAGAGTTGCTGCTTTGGGTTGCTGAAGAGCTACGGGAGCATGGAGCCCTTAGAAATTAGTCTCACAGTGGCTGAGATGCAGTATTTACAATTATAAGGTCTAACAGAATTAAAAAGTGTTCAGAAAATCCAGCTTCTTGTTTAGATGGTCAAAATGGCTTCTGCAGAACAGCAAGCCACATAGATTGAATCATGTAATGTATCTCTTACCAGTTCAAAAATATGTATCCCAAAAAAAACCCAACAAAAAAAACAAACAAAACCCCCCCTGCCTGCAATGTTTTTTCTGCACAAACCCAGCAGTTCCAAAGGTTTCCAAGGCTTTTCATGGAAGGAATCAGGTCACTTTGGAATACTTCTGCTTCTGAGGTAAACATTTTGCCTAGCTCTGGTAACAAAAATTTTCCTGTAGCAGAAGGTCTCTTGGTCTATTTGACCTTAAAGCTGCTGAGTTTCATATTTTTCTATGTTGTAATGACATTAGAGTATAATGAGGATTAGTATTTTGTATGAAAGGTCTCTGTGGGTCCAGTTGCCCACATGGTAGCCTGTTTTTTAATTAGATATTTTTATGAATAAGGAAATGTCCATAACTATATGAAGTAGGGAGAATAAAGGCTATGAATTTCAGAGTAGAATGTGCTGAAGAACTGAAGATTAAAAAAAAAAAAACAACCATTCCCCAATGACGTGTAGTTTCTCTTTAATTCTTTGCTTCATTCTAGAGCACTTGGTATTGGTGAATGTGGAAATTAGGATGTGGGACTACTGGGAGTAGGGGTGATTTTGTGCCAGGCAGTTTGGAACTGTAACCTGGAAACAGTTCAACTTAGTTGTGATACTTCTTGTGTTCATGTATTACCTCCTGGCAGCTCCTTCATACAAAATTAACCTGCATTGGGACCATCAAGGTGACCCGATTTTTTTTTTTTTTTTTCTCGGCCATTATGGTTTATTTTTATGTCTGTTCCAGTCTCCATTTTTTAGTCTCTGTGCTTACTGCTGCAGTCCTGGACACAGCTATTGCCAGTGATTTTAAGTCTTCTTCTCACCTATCTGTTCTTCAGTGTTGTATATTTGTTACAGATTAAATAAATTTCTAAAGGCCTAGTAGCACCATCTCTCTCAAAGGGTAATATCCTTTTCCACCGATGCTGTTGGTTTGTTTTGGTTTATGATACTCATGGGTTGTTTCTTCCTTTCTCTCCCTCTCTCTCTCCAGGTAATTGTGGAAAAAGCACCAAAAGCCAGAGTACCCGACCTAGACAAAAGGAAGTATCTTGTGCCTTCTGACCTCACAGGTAACAAAGTCTACCTCCTTCCTTCCTGATTTTCAGTAAGAAGGTCTCAGAAGTGCTTTTTACTCTTATGATCAGCACCAAGAAAATATCCGGGCAGGCTCAACTTCTTATCATGACCCCAGTGTGTACATGGCTGTCCTTGTTACATTTATGTACCTTACAGCCTGGATTACAATATGCAGAATTGTCTGAGATCCTCTGACGTATCCCACTGACTTAGCTAACATGCATGTGGCACAGCTGACTTCCAACCATGATGAAAATGACTGAATTGTGTATCATAGGCAGTAGCGTAATTATCAGTCAGTGATGACCTAGCTGCAGAGTTGCCAGAGGCTGTATCCTTGTTGCAGGAAAAGACAAGTTCTCCAAATAGTCCCATCATTTTCCACCCCTGTGGTCGGAGTCATGGCTACAGAGTTCCTTTTCCGGATGGTCATGGCCATTTTGTGTATGATTACATTTGTTTTCATTTGAGAACATGAATGAGTTAAAGGAACAGCATTTCTTTTTCTTGCAGTGTATAATGGATTGCGGAATACTTTGTTGTGCAACATAGCCCAAGCAAATAGTAAGGAATTTGTTTTCAGGAATTTGTTTTCAGGAATGGTATGACCATTTACACCAAGGCTAAATTCTCTAAGGTGTCTTTGATCTATAGGATTTAAAGGTTAAGCTAGTTAGAGGTCTTCCCACCAATCCCCTCAGCAGAGCATTTCGTACCATGGTAGGGGGAGTGTGGATTTAGAGGGTGCATGGCGTGAGGCATGTACCTGAGAAACTGCCAGCTCCGAGAGGATTGGCTGCTAATGTGGTCACAATCACAAAGTTACTGCTTTCTTTCCCGCATTATTCATTTTTACCTACATTTTATGTACAGCACATGACTTCCACCACCAAAAGAAAACAACCATGGTTAGGGTAAAACAAACAAACAAACAAAACCCAAAACGTTCTTTCTGCATCTAAGGCATTCTCCTCTGTTCCTCTTCAGTTGGCCAATTCTACTTCTTAATCCGAAAGCGGATCCACCTGAGGCCAGAAGATGCCCTCTTCTTCTTTGTCAATAATACCATCCCTCCCACCAGTGCTACCATGGGCCAGCTGTATGAGGTAAGCCTGGCCCACCTCTTTCTCCTTTTGCTGGAGTGTCCAGAAGAATGCATATCCTCCATGAAGGACAACTGAGCACTACTCAACTGGCAGTGGGTGCAGCTTGATCACAGATGCCTGAACACGGACCCCCTTGGCCTGCGCTGTATCCCATCATCTGTTTAGGGAAGTTCCATCCGGCAGTTATAAAGAGGAGCCAGGGAAGCCTCATCATTTTAACTGATCGTTTGCTAGTTGAAAGGGTTGTCGTATCAGGTCGTGAATAGTTACCCCAGCAGTGATGTGTTGGTCCTGCTACTTTAACAAAGTATTGAAATGAACCACTTTATATTTCAGAGAAAAGATTGTGGCTGGGGCAGAGGGGGTGGCGGAAGGTAACGCACTAGCTTTCCTGTTTATAGAAAAGGGATTTCCTTCTAGCCAGTAAAAGAACACAGTACCACTGGGCAACCAACTGTCTATAAATATGTTGTCAAGGAACACTTATTCTTTGTTCAAAATTACTTTTTCATTGCTGGTACTGTATATATGAGGACCTTGTAGGACACTGAACATTGCTGCCCAGCATTTCTGCTGAGCAGTGTTATTTGATTGACCTTAAAGGCGTGTTCTGTGCACATCAGAGGAATGTTCCTCAATTTTATAGCCATTATATCATGGCTGGTTTGTAGCTTAGATTGATTTCTCCTTGATTTCTCCTTCTGCTGTATTAGTATGTTTAAATAGAAGAGCTCCAGTATGGAGCTGTGAGCCTTGTTTGACCTGTCACTTTCTGACAATAACTGGACAATTTGTATGTGGACTGATGAAGATAATCTTGTATTAACACACGCAGGGAGTTTTCCAAATCTGGACATGTAGGGGGAAGGTATGTCTGACTGTCCAGAGCTGAGATCAATACTCTGTTCCTGGCACTCTGCAGACTTGTGTCAGTGTAATCATTTAACCTCTCAGCTTTATAGCCCAGATGTAAAACAGGACTAGGAATACAGCCACTTGTCAAAGTGTTCTGAAAAACAATGAATATAACCACATTTACCAAATTTTTTACTTGTTAAAGCCTTCCAAGTCTCTCCTCTCGATCTTAAGGCCATACCAGTGCTGAGAGCCTGCTGCACAGCCTGCAACAGTCAGAGCTGTTTCTGTTGCATGTTTGCAGCACACTCTGGCTGTGGCTCTTCAAGTAAATTCACTGTGTCCAGAAATGTGACATGCCTGAATTTAGGAACAGAGCTGTGGCTGGAGAGAGGGAGTTGCTATACATCCTCTTTGGTATGAGGAAGTGAAGCCTTCAGTGTAAAGGGGGAGAAACAGCGAAAGAGAGGTTATGCCCTCTTGTTGTTATAATGATCTCTTGGTTGGGCTTTTTCACATCGTGAATTACAGGGCTTTGGTTTGTTACTTTCTCCCTTTCTCCCCTTGCAGGATAACCACGAGGAGGACTACTTTCTCTATGTGGCCTACAGCGATGAGAGCGTCTATGGCAAGTGAGCACCAGCCCCTCAGGCATGCAGGCGAGATGGACTGATGGAATGGATTTGGGGGGGAGGGGGGACGTTGGAGAGGAGGAAAGAGGATGCCTGAGAAGAGGGGAAGAGAACTGGAAGTGAACCACATGCACAATGCCATCACCTTCCATGCATTAATTATAACCATTATTTTTTAAATTGAGGGGAGGGAGGGTAGGGGGACAGTGTATGAAAGGGTGAACTGAAAGGCTAATGAGGGGTTCTGCACTGAGGGGTGGGGAGACTCCACTGTTCATAGTTCTTCTCTTGCCACAGCTGGACGTAGTTAGCCAGTACTGGAAGCTGCTAGACAAGCCAGTGTGGTGGAGCTCCAGGAGACTGACTGGGCAGGATGGCCATTTTTGTGTAACCCTTTCATTGGATGAAGAAGGCATGCCATGTTTTGTACACTGACCTTGTCACGCCTTGCCCATGGCATGGGCTGCACTCCTGTGAGCATTCAGTGAGCTGTGAAATACTTCACTCTGGCTGTCACACAAGGCTGTCCTATGCTGACAGTCCTCACTCCAACTGCTACCTGTGAAGCGTTCCAAGACTATTGTGTTTCCCGTCACTTCCATCAGTATTAGAAGGGATAACTCTGAGGGCTGGGAACTCCTCAGCTGTGAGACATGAGGGTTGGGGAAAAGAAGGAAGGATATCTTTTTTTCCTTTGTTGCTTTAATTGCAAGTGCTGGACAGAAAAATTAGAGACGACCCTTTTGTTCTTTTCAGTGAAGTCAGCTGATAAACTCGTAAGCACAGGGCTAGAAAGGACCTCAAGAGAATGACTAGCCCACTCTAGAGTATACCAAACATGTCCATCATGGCTGCTTATCAAACTTGTTCTTAGTGAACTTCACTGAGGCAGATCCTGGAGGCTGCTGAGATTGTCTGTTCAGTTCCTAGCTAGCCTACAAGTGAGAGAGCTTTTCTTGCTACCTAACTTTAGTGTCCCTTGCTGTGCATTAAGGCAACTAACTACTAATGGTATTGTTATTGGTGAACACAGAAAATTATCTATCAGTGTTGTCCTTGTACCAGTCTTCTGCAGATTTGAAGTTGGCAGAAGTGCTGTGGGTTTAGCCTTCCCTTCCATGTCTCATCCGTGTACAGCCCTTGCACCACATGCACAAGCGGAAGAAATCAGTTGCTCCCATGTGTGTTTTGCTGGCTTTTTGTGATTGGACAACAGTGCCGCTCTTCACTGCAAGAGAGGTGCTTTTAGACTTGAAGGGGAAAGGGAATAGATTCTCTGTAGATTTTAAAGTTATTTTATTTTAAGCCAGTGTTGTTCTTAGAAGGGTGCCAGGTAGATGCTGTCCTGTGCAAGCCTTACGCTGTCATGCCAAAGCAGTTTCTTCCCAGTGGCACAAACAGCAGATTTTCCTATAACTGCCATAACTCTGATGAAGGGATGGGGTTTGGGGAGTGAGCTGACTTTCAGGAAAATTCTGGGGTTTTATCTAAAAATCAGAGAACTGGACCTGAATTACTGTAAACATTCCTACATTTAAGAGAGTGACCAAGAGGGAGGAAAAGACAAGAAGGATGAAGACGATGGGCAGATTCCAAAATAAGTTGAAGGTGTACGCTCTATTTGCATGAAGTCAGATCCCAGTTCTCTGCGTTCCTCAGGAATGAGAAACCAAGATGAGTGCTCCTCTGATGGTGGAAGACAGGAAATCAGGTTTCAGCCTCTCTGACTGTTGTTCCACAGAGGTACATGAGGCAGAAGAGCAGGCTGGGAGTGTGAAGTGGGAGTCACTGGCACAACTGTATGAAGGTCAGGGAAGGCAGCATAGTAGGGCAGGAGGGTCACTGCCCACGTGCTATGGGAAGTAGCAGAAGAATGGGGGAGAAGGGAAGGACCGCAATGGATGTAGAGAGTAGTCGTAACAGGCAGACAGAAAATGGGGGAACAAAGGATGCAGTGGGTGGGTTAGTATCCCCAGTTTTTCATCCTGAACTTCAGGTTTGCTGTTACATCCTGTGTTCATCTGGAATAAATGCGTTTGGATGAGTTGTACCTACTGCCAACTTAGATAACTTCAGTTTCTGCTTGCAGTGCTCAGTGCCCTCTTGTTGGCCCACTCTCGTCCAATTACCAGGCTCTTTTCACATCCTTTGGGTGCAAATCCGCATCAGTCTCTTGTTTTAGAAAGCTCTGAATGTTCTGAAGCAGAGAACAGACCCAGGAGGCTTTCTAGGGTAAAAGACAAGATGCGGGCAGATGGTGTGCATCTCTCTGCCGCTGTCCCACTTGCTCATGCCCGTGCTGCCAAGCACGTGGTTGTGTGTCGTCTCAAATGAGCCTGCCCTTAGGCGTGCTCAGGGGAGAAAGAGTTGGCATCTGGGGTGCTTGGTTTTGTGTTCAGACCTCCCCTCCCGCTGCTGGGTTTATAAGTGACGTGTGTGGGACTAATCTCAGCCGTTTGTTACATGTAGAGTTTACAGTTTAATTTAGTTATTTTACAGTTCTTTTAACTGGATTGTGGCATTTACTTCTGTTTTTGCGCTAGTCTGGTATTGTACGAGGTAATGATGGTAATTCTTTTTTTGTGTTGGTTAGCTGCAGGTTCTTGTAAAATAAAGTTCATACTACTTGAGCTAAATCAACCAATCAATAAAGACGCATTTGAAAATCACAAGCTTAGTCCAAAATGGGTGACTAGCATTTCTTCTTGATGTGGGCTTGTAAAGAAAGGGACGGCTTTGCCAGAACTTCTTGCTGCTACTTTTTCCCAGAACCCCAGATTTACTCTGTCCTGTCAACCAGGACAAGTCACTTCTCTACTTTTTTTGGTTATGTTGTCATACGCGTACCTGGCTGTGTCTTGCCATGCCACCAACGTGAACTTTAATTAGACCTGGATGACATGAGAAGGTCTTAAGAAGCGTGATGGATGCACTGAGGCATTCTCTGCCATTTTAAGGCCCTGAACGGTCCTAGCCAGCTGACGGGGCCCCGAGGGCACCACCAGCCCTGACTGTCCCTGCCAGGCCCCCAGGGCCACCCATCACCCTGCCCATGCCCCAGGACCCCATCTTGGCCCCCCCCAGGGCTGTCAGCCCCCGTCCCAGCAACACCACAGCAGGGCAGGTCTCCAGCTCCCCACAGCCCTGCCCTGCCCAGCCACGAGCCCCGCAGGGCCCAGCCTCAGCCCGTCCCTGCAGCCCTGCCATCACTGGGCCTCATCCTGACCCTGGCCTGCAGGTGGGATTCCCATCTTGACCTGCCTCGTCACTGCGACGACGAGACTTATGGTTGGTGCTTCTGCCTGGGTCTGGCCGCCGTCCCCGGGCCTGCCCCGCTCCCGCTGTTGGGTGCAGGAGGAGGGCTGCCGGGGTGCTGGGCCAGCCGCGTCCCTCAGGGAGCCGCTGGGAGAGCTCAGGCTGAGGTGGGACTCCCAGCCGTGGGCAGAGGGTGTGGGGGAGGCCCCTCTGTGCCTCAGGGCCCTCTAAAGCTAGGAAAAGCAGAGGTAAGGAAATCTGGGACTCCTTGAAAAGTAAGCCCGCGGATCAAGGCTGCTTCTCCTTGCGGATGTTTGTGCGCTGAGAGGGAAGGAGTTGTCCTGGGAGCTGGCGAGACCAGCGGGAGCCATTTGCTCGGTGCCGTAACCCTGCGTTGGACACCGGCAGCTTCTTCCACCTCCTCCCGGCGGAGGAGCGACCATCAGCGCCCACCCTGACGTGCGCTGAGGGAGAGAGTCGCTCGGAGCGCTGGAGCCAAGAATTACAACGCTGAAACTCACAGGAATAAAACTTGCTAGGCCTAATAGGATCTTCTCTTCCCCACTGCATACAGGGTGGAGCTACAGTGTGAGGTTTTGTTGCTAGTGCTGAGGGAGAGGCAGTAATTCATCCTGCACTGTGTAAGCTCGGAGCCTGTCCGTAACAGCAGTTTCTGTGCTTGTATCCACCATCGGGACTCAAGCAAGCTCCCCCTGTATGGCAGAAGGGTGCCATGACTCCAGCCAGATGGGCAGAGATCAGCTAAAAGCTTACACTAGCAGCTGAAATAATTTGAATTTCAGCTTCAAACATAGTGCACATCTTGCTGTCTAGGTTGTGGTATTGTCTGCTGGCTCAAGTAGAAAACTGCTATGGAGCATGCCTCAGCAGGCCTCTCCCACTCCCTCTCTCACCTCTTTCCTAGGAAAATGGTGCATCAGTGATGTTTGTACCTGCCGTGCTGCTTTGCATGTTTGTGTCAGTGCCATTGCTGAGAGAAACAGCAGGCGGGTGCATTTGCTGAATGTGATTTGCCCGGTCCATGTGTGAAATGTCAGCCTGTGCTCGAAGGCTGTCACCTTTATGCTGTGAGTTATTGGAGCAAGGCCTAGGGGAAACTAGGGGCTCAGCTGGTTAAGAGAGGTTAAGTAATTAATACTCTGCCTTGGTCACTATCGCTGCACCTGGGATCCTCTCTCCAGTCATCCTGATGCTTGCTTTAGAAGAAAACATTCTCCTGGAGCAGAGACTACCTAAGGAAAGAAATGGCCTGGGGCATTATGGCCTGACAACATCACCATGAAGGACATCTGGGCTAACATAAACGGTCCCGAATTATGCTAAAGACTGATGTTTTCACTTCCATAAGACAGTCATGTCCGAGATGAAAGAAACACTGATTAAAACAGAAATAAGACTACCAGCGGGAGAAACTCCAGCTCATTCCTGTCACTCAAGCGCGGATAAACGCTCCCCCAGGATGAGCCACAGAGTGTGACCAGAGAGCTCATGGCTGGCAGGGCACTTGCAGGACTGACCCAGGCAGAGCACAGCTGACCGTGAACAGCAGCGGCCTCAGCTTGCACTGCCAGTCTTTAGGAGGATGTTGCAGGTCCCATGGTATTTGTGTTCCTGGAAGTTTGCAGGCATCCCAAAGCACAGCTCATGCCTGGATATACATGTGTTACAGGAATTAGTTAATATTCTCCTGAAAAAGCTGGACCTTGCAACACCTTTCCATAAAGCAAGGGTCTGGTTCTCCCTGATTTTGCACTCTGGCCAATGTCATCTGGATGTTGTATTGTTCTCTGGGAATTAAAAGATTGTTAATAAATGCTATAAATAGTGATATGTGGAAGCAGCAGGAGAACATAAAGATCCTCATTTTCAAGTAAGGGCATTGCTATAACTGCATGAAGGTTGAATGTACTGGATTATTAGCTGAAGGAAAAACTGATCTATCTCCTTTCCACTTCCCACCCCTCCAGCTTAGAGGAGTCTTTGTCAGAGCTCAGGACCCTGTTTTGGCTTTTTGCCACAATCCTCTCTGATCGTCTGAGCAGTCTCCTGCAGTGTCCACACACCATTCAGGAACCTGGAGAGCTTGCAGGAGGTAGCAGTCCCCGTTACCTTTAGCAGGACATGTACCTTACTATCCTTGAGCCAATTAATATAATCTTTTTGGTCAGCATTCCTCCTCGTCTTTGCTGTCTTGCTCCTTGACCCTTTTGAAATAGTCTTCCATGTAGCAGAATGCCCTTAGGTCAGTGAATGTAAATCCCTAGTGTTTGCAGAGGATGTAACTTTTTGCTGCATATTGGGGCAAAAGCATCCCCATTCACTGTTCCCAGCACATGCAACGTGTACGTGGCAAGTCTTGCAACTGCCACCATATCTGCAGCCTGTTTCCTTCCTGCTGGAAATCTGGCTTTCCTCTTCCAGATACCACCTCTTCTGCCAGTGCTCAGCACTATGGATGCTGTTCCCAAAGGACTGATGAAGCTGTCTAGAAGCACAGGGGGTCTGCAAGAGGATGCTGGGGGAACTTGAGAATGTCTCCTAACATGTCAGGGAGATCAGGAGTTGATGGTGTATATCCTTGTCCAAACACAGAGTCCTCCTCCTTGAAGTAAACCAGCTTGTAGCTGATACTGGCTCTGCCTCTTCTCTCTCCCAGTATCCTATTATTCCTCCAGTAGCAACTGCCCTTTTTCCCCTCAGGGTACAGCGAGATTACCAGGAACAGAAAGCTTTCCTTACCCTTTGATGTCATTGCCTGCCCAGCCACCTTCCCTCTCACAGGAGATGACAGAAGGCTGAGGTGTGCTCTCATGCAGCAGCATCACCTACCTCCATTACCTGGGGTTCAAAGACACTTTGCTGCCAAACATACAGTGAGCAGGGCTGAAAATGCCTCACATCAAATAGGCAAAGTCATTGCATGTCATTCCCACAATGAATACACACCTGTGAACACACCACCTTGACCACACACACAGAAGCGTAGACTACATCCTGCACCTCATGCTGGAAATACCACACCATGCTCACCCCAGACATGTACACACACATGCACCTTTTCCGCCACCCCTCACACCACATTAAATGCACATATATCTTCACATGCTGCACTGGCCACATCATGAATATTACCATGTCAAAACCCACTCTGTGTCTTCAGTAGTTCCCCACACAACAGTGAATTTGCATGCATTCCCATGATATGCTGTCAAAAACAATGTGCTGCATATACCGAGCCTTGTATCGCAGCAAATGTGCAAAACATACCAGTCTGACGGTGTTCACCTGAAGCACATGTAAACAGAAGGGATGTAATGGAGAGAGCGATGCACACTGCACACTTAGAGTTCAACTCCCCACACAGACTGCAAGTCTGGAAAACAGTGCAGAAAGGAAAGAAAAAGGAAGATGCATGTACACACTGAACGTGACGCTTAACAGGCCTG
Organism: Haliaeetus leucocephalus; assembly: GCF_000737465.1. Taxonomy (NCBI): domain Eukaryota; kingdom Metazoa; phylum Chordata; class Aves; order Accipitriformes; family Accipitridae; genus Haliaeetus; species Haliaeetus leucocephalus. The sequence continues at coordinate 5,808,790 of NW_010972909.1, read as the reverse complement.
AAGTACAGCCACTCTGCTGAGTATAGTGTGTACAGGCAATCAAGAAAGAAATAGAGCAACATAAACATCTGTGCATACTGGCTTTCACCCAGCCCTTAGGGTGATGGACACACATACATTTTGTGCTAACATGTATTCAGTGCAACTGGAACCAACAGCCATGTGCAAAAAATGGCCACTGAGGAGTGGAAATCAATAAGGAAACACAGGATGGAAAAAATGCATAGGGTAATATACAGTCATGGGCTACATGTGGTTACAGAAAGGTTTGCAAGGGTAAAAGTAGAAGTGAAGAAGGAACCTGGAGCGCTCAGCAAAGGTACTGCAGTCTACAGCCACTGAACTGGCCCTTATCTGTGGAGTGTAAAGGATGGCAAGAGAGCATCAGGTCATAGGAAACCTTGGAGGAAAGGAGCCCACTACCTACAGCCATATTTCAGAGGTGAAGAAACAGCAGTCCCTCTTCCTCTATCCTTTGCAATTTAAGGTGAAAATTAGAGTCTGGAAAAGCAGGACCCTTCTGACTACGACTGGACTGGGTTGGGAGAACAGGAGGGAGGCAAAACTGGAGTATCGGCAGTTTGTGGAGTGCAGATGGAGGTAGTAGCCTGGTGGAGTAAGGTGTGAGGGGAGAGTAAGAACAGTCTAGTGGAAGGACTGCAGGATATGAGTGACCCTGGCAGAATTGTGTGGGAAGCCCAGCACTGAAATAACACAGTGGCTCCAAGGCAGGAGTGAAAAGATACAGACAGCTTAAACTAATTCCTTTTGTGCATAGTCATTACAGTAGCCATCCGAGCTCCCTGTGACCATCGTGCTGCCTTAGTGCTATCAATTAACCTCTTTGACCCTGGGTGGACAGTGGTATGGGACATCCTAAATGCCTTTGCCTGACATCACACAGGAAATCTGTGGCAGGGCGAGGGAGTGAACGGTTATCACAGGGGTGATCCTTCTTTTTCTTAAGAAGTGTTCGGAGCCCAAGAGCAAAATAAGTGTATAATTAAAGGAGTGGTATCACCATGCAGATACACGAAGGGCAATAGAGTCAAATATTTAGGAGAGAACAACAAGAAGACAATGGGCAACACAAGCCTTTTAGAATGAGAGCCAAGAAAGGCAGGAGTCAAGCTGCAATGCACTACATAAGAATGTATATAAAAATGATGGAGAAGATGCTAATACAGATTAGAAGCTGAAATAAGTATTTTGCCCTTTTACTGTGGTTATTCAGATGTACCATTGGAGTATTTCAGGTCTCACTCACAGTTCCTTTGTTCCAAGGGGCATACGACAGAAAATGTGAAGTGACAGGTCTGATCATATTTCATTAGTTTGCATTTTATTCACACTTACATAACAAGTTCTATATGACAGTCTCAGTCCTTTCAAAAATACTGATCTATTCAGCCTCACAGTGGCTCAGTGGGGTAGCTCTTACTGTCTCCAGCCTGCTGCTGGGGAAACTGAGGCACAGAGATGTGGACTGGCTTGCCTCAAGGCCATAGAATGAATTAGGAGCAGAGCTAGGAAAAAAGCCTTGTCCTCCTCATCTCTAGCACCTCTGATAACAGGATGATACTCATCACACAGTAAAATTTGAAATGTGGCTTCTGTATATTCATATCATTCATTAATGAATGAAACCCCTCATCATCTCTGGGAATGCAACACTATAGCATTTTGATGTTCTGCCATTTGCGGACTAGAAAAGCTCTGATTTCTGTGCCAGAACCAGCAACAAGACGGTAGCCCCTACTCTTGACATACTGCCAAGAAAACACTGCTGAATTGTCTTTGAGCAACAGCTCTCTTCAAAGCTCATTGATACATTTATCAGTGCCTTCTTTCTCTGGAACAAAAAACAAATCACAGTGCAAGCCTGAAAAAAAAAGTGCATTTTCTTCTTGTCATTTGCATATTGTTGGATTTTCTGGCAACTTACAAGTATTTAGTATCTGCTCTTCTATTTTATTACGAACATGTTTCATAAAATTTGCAAAAGGATTCAAATGATTTAGAAGCCTAAATGTCATTTTGAAAGAATTGACATTTAGCTCTAGATGCTGCAGGACTTCAGGGCTGAAGTCCCACTTGCTCTTGAAAAATGCTGAAATAAACCCAACAATGTAGCCACAGACTTTCAGTAATATTTTGTTTTGTAGTATTTTTAAAGACATAGTCACATGACAAAGCAGAAAGAAATCTTGATGGTTTTGAAACTATATAGCTATATGCATCTGTGGTTGCCGAAATAAAAATCAGATATAAGACACTTTTGGAAATATCCTTTTGGGATAGCATTTCCTGGCTGAAAAAAAAAAAAAACCCAAAAAAAAAACCATTTTTAAATCTATACATTTGCTGTGGATGTCATGGAGATGAGCATTAGAGTGTTTCACTGTTAGAGGAAAATATCATCCACTATCTTGGCCTCAGAAGATGAGAAAGCTCTTATTCAGTGGTAGAGACTAAAGGCCCTACAGGTACCTAATAAAATGGAGAAGTGATATTAAGTTAACATCACTTCAGTGATGGAGAAATTTTTGTTTCCTATAAAAAGTTTCAGCTTATTTTGCCTCGAGGATGTCCTGTAAGAAAACTGCATTTCCCCAACTCAAGCCCAGGGGAAAATACCTCTTATTAAAACTTTGACTATTCCAGAAGGCAGAATCAAGTGCATATTTGGACTAACTTCTGAGCTCCGGAAAAATCACAAAGGTGCTAAGGCAGATTCATATTTTAGCATATTCTTATAGTCTATTTTAGCATATTCTTTTACTGTAATGTTCTCATATTTTTCCAGAAAGCAGAAAACACATCTAAGTAGTACATCCCAGGTAGCATGAGCTGCAGTTTGCTGTAGTGCGCCGACACTTCTCTTGACTCAGGTGTTGCAGGTCAGTTGCTCCCACAGCATGGACATTTTCTCCTCTTTCTGCAGCTGGTGTTGGGTTGTCCAGACTTAAAAAAATCTCCTTGAAGGTACCTCCCTGCAAAGGATTCCTGGTCAAAGCCTATCTCCCAGAGAGGATATGAACATGGCACCTGGTCTAGCAGCATATTCTTGAACAAGACAATAAAGAAACAGTTTTAAAAGGAAAGTAAGCTGTGCCGGGCAATTTAAGGTGAGGTAGCCACAAGAAAAGAACACCACTCAGTGAATTAAGATCTAAGATTTATTTACTAAGGGAGACGGTATTGGTGGCTGGCAATTTCTAGCTATGAAATGTGCACACCACAAGCTCTTTCCAGAACATACACACCCACAACTGAAAACTCCAGTCTGTGAGTGGCACCATGGACTGAGGGTGACAACCCTGTGCTGACCATAACTAGCAGGGTTTCTGTAACAGGGGGCTGCAGGGCTGCCATGTGCAGGAGGAGTCAGTGAGCTGCCCCGTGCCAGTCACAGCTACTTCCAGGTAACCCTGAAATGGATGTGAACAGCCCATCGTGCTCCAGAAACCTCAGCCTGCCAGAGCCAGTCAGAAGATCCATGGCAGAGTACGTGGCACCTCTGCTCAAACAGATTTAAGAAAGAGCAGCACGCACAAAGGGGAGGAGATATGTGAGGAGACACATGGAAGAAGACATTGCTGGGGACATGGCTGGAGATGCACCCTTGGAAGGAGAAGCTCCATGCCAGAGCAGGGACACGCCTGAGGGACTGTGGCTTGTGAAGAACCCATACCAGAACAGGGACACCCCCAAAGGGACTTCAGCTTGTGGGTGGTCCATGCCAGAGCAGAGGAAAATGAGCAAAATGCATGGACTGGCAGAGAGAAACAATTCCATTCGAACCTCAGCCTCCTGTGCTGCCTGTCACATCCCTGAAGGGACTGGGAGAGACTGAGTGTAATGCATGGCAAAACCAAGGGAAGCTGGGATCAGGAAAGCGTGGGAGTGGTGTTTGACTGAAGTTGAGCTGCGGGAAAGAGAAGGAAAGGTGTTTTCTTAAATGTAAGTTTAACGGTTTACTTTTTTTTTTCTTCTCAATATACGAATCAGTAATCAAAAGTTTGCTCTAGTTGGCAATAAATTAATATAAATAAAATTCCCCAAGTTGAGACTGCTTTGGCCATAAGTACACTTACTCCAGCTGGTAAAAGTGTTCAAGACCTGCCTGGTGGCCCAACTGGTACCTGCAGCAGTGCCAGCTCAAGCTTAGCCTTCTGTGTGATGCTGTGTATCTGGGGATGTGGTTTCTTCCCTCAGCAACAATTGTTTTCACTATTTATTGCTGCCTAACTGAGATGGCCAGTAAGTCACCAATTACTTCATTTTCAGATCAGCTCAGGCTGGTTTAGCTTTCTCCATATGTTAAGAAAATTAATGGTCTTTTCTGGGGTCACTAGTATGTTGCAAAGGTGTAAAGTTGTTAAGAGTTCCTCTGTGCTTCTTGTTTCTGTTGCTTACATGAATCATTTGGAACAGGGCAGATATAGTTCAGAACTTTGGGCAAGATTTCCCTATAGCAGCTATTTGTGCTTTCCTTATTTTTCCCTGTAGATACCAGAAGTGTTAAAGCTGGCAAAGCAGTTGAGGGCTCATTTTGTCTGAGTGACAGTTTTGGGCAAGTTTCACCACATGACAAGCCTAGCCTCCATTTCCAAAAGATCTCAAAGCAATCTACAGAGATCGATACTAAAATGGTCATCCTACTTATGGAAAGGCTGTTCTTTGAGCGACAGAAAACAATCATAAATCAGCTAGCTACAGGGTAGAAAAAGCAGAATAATATCAGGTGTCTGAAGCAGGAGGTGGGGGGATTCTGTCTGCTAGAACTGGGTCGACATTTTCATAGACTCATCCACTTTCAGAAATACCGAAGATAATTTACTATTATGCATAAACTTGGTTTGAAAATTATTTTCTGTCTCCAAATAGCAGGTATTTTGATTGGAAATATGAAAGATGTAAGCCATGCGTAGTGTGGGAGTTTTAAAAACAGAAAAAATGAAAGGCTAAATTACATAACGAAATAACAGAGAAAAATGATATATGCTGGCTACAATTTGGGGATAGTGTGTTTTCTAGGTAGTTTTTTACTGCCTCTTAAAAAGTACAGAAAAAGAGACAAGGTGAACTAGTCTAATCCAGTGAGAGACAGAAACCTCCCAGCTATTCAGGTTTTCCACTTTCAGATATTGTTATCATAAGCATTTTTTATTAAAAACTCATGTTTCAGTCAAAGAACTCAAATATCCACTGTTTATGTAAGATATTTATTTCTCTGCTTGATGGGGTGTGGGAGCTGAAAATCTCCAAAGTATAGAACAGAGATTATAAAGTCATTCAATGGGACAGATACAGTAATGTTAGTGCGGGACCCAAGACCACAACATTAAGTAGGATTCACTGCTATGAAGTTTAGAGGCTGTAACCAAAACTTGAGTCTCCTGATATTACAGTGTAAAGGAGAATAGCCTTATCCTTCCAGCTAGGTAACAGTGACAGTAATAAACTACTCTGGAGCAAGAAGTAGCAATGAGTCTCTAAAGGATAGGAAAGAGCATCAAAGGAGACATAAAGGATTTACACTGGAAGAAGAATATTAAATGCTTGATCCTGCTTTCACTGGCATTACTGAAGAGCTTCGGGTTTGTTTCTATGAGAGCAGAGTCTGCATCCAAAAGCAGAGACAAGATTTTGCTCTAGGCTACATTCATGGCACTGAGATTGGCAAAGTTGCACGGAGGCAACTGACAGTAATGTCTTGCCTTGTCTGTAAGCAGCAGCTTAAAATCTCTCTCCTTCTCTGGCATAAGAACAAGTAATTTGATAAAAATCATGTTTCCTTTATGTTAAAGACTGTTCTAAGCAACTCTTTTTTTTTCCTGGAGACTATAACAATTTTTTAACACAATCAAAACATTTGGGATTCCCAAATACTTGGGAATCTTTTCTGCCAAACCTGTGCATCATTAGTAAATATTATTCAATTTACTTTTTGTACAAGGAGATATTAATAGGTTTCATAATGATCTCATTTCATTATAATTTGCAAACAAAACCAGAACAATGGAATTAATTAGCAGGGCTGACTCACCTGTGTACATTATTTGAATACAATTAACAAGACTCCGGTCAAGGAGTAATAAAAAAAATTAAAAGGAATGATTTTAGCCTTCTGCTAAACTAGATGAAGAAAAACAACCAAAAAAATTTAATTAAAAATACCAAAATACAAGTCTGCAGAAATATTATGTTTAATTGGAAGTTTATTTCAAGTAAATTACTTACTGTTAGTTAATTACTGTTGCCAAGCATATTTTAAAGGTTCAAAGTGCTAAGAACTGCCAGGTCTGGCAGAATGGTGCTCATTCACATCTGCTCCTGTAGGAGGTTGATAAGCCAGGGTTATTTTACGCACATGATATTTTCTTCTTCTTTCCAAAATAGCTGGATAAAATAACACCTACTCTCAGAATTTCTCAGCTGAAAATCAATTTGAAAGTTCCACCCCAAACCAGAAACATGAGTAGTGGTACAAATGGATATTTCACCCTTCTGATACCCAAAATTCTGGCAAAACTGAAGTTCTTTGTTTCCAAGCAGAAAATCTGTTCCTCTTCAAAGTTCAGTGAAAAAATTCCTTTCTTTCTTGGTGGGAGTTGAAATGAACCCAAGAAAGCTTTGTGGTGGTTTTCTGCAGGTCTCCATTACAAATGCTTCAGCCTATGGACAGTGCCACCCTCCTTCACTTCCTATTTCAGTCATCATCATATATGTGAGGCTGGAAAATGCTGTTGAAAGGCGATTAATACTGGATTTTAGACTGGGTAGATCCTACCAGGGGACAGCAGGCTTGAAAGAACATAAAGCAAGATTGCTGCTTCTTTGCTTTTGTGCTATCAGTGGACTCAGCTGGGAAATGATGCAAGATTTAGAAAGGAAGCTGGGAACTAGATGGAAAAATGTGTTCTGATTGAACTGCTATTTCATGACAGGTCTTATTGGCCAGCAAAGCAGCAGATATGAGACACTTGGCTGGGTTTGACATATGCCACCATATCAGGGTGTTCACAGCCCTCAAAACCTCGTCCATTGAAAACCACTGAAAAATATATCAAAATATAACAAATGGCTCTTAACAGCTCCTGAGAGCATCCTCCCCTACATTTCCAAGCAACTGCCCCTTCAGTGGACATGTCTGCACAGCATTAACTATCACAGGTGGTCCAAAGAAGTCAGATCACAGTGAAAAATTCTCTTCTGCCTTTGTGATTAATATTATTGAAAAAATTAGACTATTGATACAAATTCTTAAAAAAGAACTGGATTATCCAAACTTTTTTTTTCCCTCTCCAGGATTTTTTTTCCTGACACAGCAGGACTGCGTCAAATTATATCAAATATCATAAGAAAAATTCAGCCCGTTTTAGGCATTTAACACACTGCAGGCAGCATAGAACAGAAAGATAACAAGGTTTCCACCAAGTCAGTCATTAGGAGAGATTGTCAGATGGCATTATGCTTGAATGGGTATTGTCAAAAAAATCCAGGGTTTAGATGTCAGTCTTGCAAAATTACAAATAACAAGCAAGTGGGTGATAGACCAATTTCCCATCTCCTAGATGTCTGTGGCAGTACGGTTCTTCTGACAATAGCACCCATGTAACTGCTTTAGAAAACAGATGAACTAAACTTATGTAAATCATCTCTTGTGGCCCACCCTCTCCTGGGTTAGGAGCACCTTTTCTCAATATAGCACCATCTTTCCCACACCACTACCTTCGTACAATCGCTTTGATCTCTATGCTCCCTGAAGCGCTGGGGACTGAGGGCCTTACACTGTTTCTCAGCACAGCCATGCTTTTTCCCTGTTCCCATCCCTCTGACAACCCGTGGAGCAGCTCAGCAATGCACACTGCCTTTAAGAGAAGGCTGTGCTAAAATATTTATTTTTGTCTTAGAATGTGTAAACACTGGTTTTCATTCCAGAGCCCAAATAATTTCCCACCCCTCCAGTGCTGTCAGTATAGTTTATGGATCTAATAGTTTATTATGGGAAAGTCACAAGTGATACAATCTGCAGAAGTAACCCAAACCCATTCCTTTCATTCCTCAGACTCTACAAGGAGAACAGGGCACAAATTTCATGTGCTGAGAAAAGACGCATATATTCATGAGGTGCTATCATACATATTAAACAGGAGAGTGCTCCTCAGAGGCTGAAACAACACCCAGATGAGAAGAATTTGCGTGCCAAGAATCCTGCATGGTTTGCTTTACATTCTGCTAGGAAGAAATATAGAAAACAACAGTATTTATCAAAAGGTATTTGAAGCACCTCTGCTGTTTTTCTCACATGCTGTGTTAGTTTTTGTAACTCAGAGTGAATAGCTATTAAAGAAAACTAATGAACACAAAGGAATAACATTTGCAAAGTGCTTATTAATTGCTTCTGAACTGATTACACTTTTAAAATTAACTCCTTTTCCATCCATACAATAAGCATGGTCATGGAAGAGTTCTCTGATTGGAGAGTGACTTGCAGCGTGCTGTGTAGAGCTGAAACTGCTGTTTATTCTTTACTGTAAGGCACAAAGAAATGTTGGAAGATTGCTCTGATGGTTGCTGAAAATTTGTAAATCCTTCCAAGGCAATCAAGATGTACTTTGCAAAGCAGAGGGGCTACAACTACTGTAGGATTTTTCCTCCAACATATCGTATCCCTCAGTATTATTCTTAGTATCATGATTTTCTCTACCTCATTGATGGGGGGTTTGCCTTTGAAAACCCTTTGCTCCCAGACATGAGCTAGTCCTTATGTATAGCCAAAGGAATAAAGGTTTTCTGTTCCAAAAGCAGCCTGATGTCCTATGCCATCCTGTTTTATGTGAAATCTGAAATTGGAAGACATCTTTTATTGTTAACTTTTCTAATCTTACTATAAAAGGCACATAAAGAAATGGTCCCTCATTTGCTTCTCTGGGTACCCTTAATTGTCTTGGAGTTTATAGGGATTCAGCATGGAAGGGGTGGATGGGTGAGCCATACCAGGCTCTGCTCCATCACAGAAGTCTGTATACACCAGACAAAAAGTAAGGCAGATGATACACTTAATAGTGTCCTAAGAGAAAGCCCATGAGCTGTAGTTGCTGCTGTAGTTTGCACTGTCAGACATGAATGCATCCCAGTCTTGCTTCACAGCCCTGGAAATCGGGGCTAGTATAAAAAGAGAGTAAGGCTTAGCACAAGGGAGAGCTCATGGCTGCTGTACTGGGAGTTCAGGATGGCAGAGGGGAGACAAGGGACAGAGATGAGGACAAGGGCCGTATCAGTAACACTGTCCTAACTACTCAAAATGCTGATGTAAAAGCCTTTGTCTGCCCAAGCCTTGAGACAGAAACACTCCTCCTTCCTTCTGGAAGAGAACATGCCCAAAGGCATCCACCTCCCAAAGCAGGCTTTGTGAAAGCGCAAAATAACAGACAAAGATAAGATAACCTTAAAAACAAAAGAAACTCAAGATTTCACTTGCGGGGGGGGCGGGGGCTAAAATCTCCTCTGAGTGCTCTACCCAGTCAGACTGGTCCCTCCTTAGTCCAGTTCTGCAGTTTTTTTCAGTGATTCCCTGCATCAAATAAGCAATAAGCACCCTCAGTCCCCAGAAGGCAGGAGGCTGTGCTAGAGGTCTGCACCCAGAGCAGATCACCTTGCTCTGCTCTGGTTTCAGGGCTCCTCCTTGCTGTGTGACCCCTGCCTGCCCCATCCCACCTTCTGGAAGCTGAGCATGGCCAGCCAGCTGCAGGGAAAGTGCCGCCCCCCCTCTCCTCAGTGGGGTCCCCTTGACTGAGCATGGTGCAGCAGGGATGGGGTGACTGAGCAGACTTTCTTGTCCTCCCATCTCTGCCATCCGGCTATATGATTTACCTTCCTCTCCTGTAATCCATGCCCTTCTTTTTCAAACAAATATCCCTTTGACATACAGAAACCTAGTTATGGTTCCCCTCATGTTCACTTAACCCTCTAGCAATGCCTAAACTCTCAACCTTACATGATGTGTTGCACCTTCCAACAGTCTGTGTGTCCTCACCTTCCGCATAAAGTCAGTGAACACCAGGATCGGTGGTGTTGCATGGCATTCTCACCTCCTTGGGTTGCTGCTTTAGATGGTGGGATAGCTACTTGGTAACTGTCCCATATATCATCATCTATGATGTGATGATCCTCACATTTCCCCTGTGGCACTCTCTGCAGAGATTTCACCATTTCTGCTCACACGTCGCAGACTGTACTCTGAACAAGAATGTGTTGCCATCCCTGAAACTTTTCTAATTCTTGAAGACACTAACTTCTTTACAGGGAAAAGGAAATGATAGCAGTTTTCTGAAGTCTTGTGGGGAAACAAACTGCATCTCAGGACTCATTTTTGGTGACTAGATCCCCCAGGGAAAGGACCGTGAATAGTGAGTCCAGGCCAGAGACCAGATCCTCTGATTTAACTAATAATTCTCAACTAAAAGCAACCCTCAGTATGTAAAATCTGCCTTAGAACTTTTCAGAAAAATCTCATCTCCAGCAAACCAGTAAGACCTGTAAAGGTATCAGCCCTGCAATATTCTAATTCTGTAGCAGAGGAAGAACTCTGAACAGAGACAAGGACTCATTCTTCTTAAACATCTGCTAAATGCTGACCTGGACCTAGCTCCCTGACAGAACCACACAGAGCACCATACTTCAAAATCTGAAACCAGATCTACTGCTGCTTTTACCAGTACGATCAGCTGCAGCCTGTCAAGGCTCCTAGACATTAAAATTTTCAGGAAAGAGATTCCAGGGGAAATTTGGCTTCATTGAAACCAATGGAAAAACTCCCATATAAAAACACATTCTTATAAAACCGATTTTATATAAGTCTTACAAAGGTCCTATCACAGCCTGGAGGTATGGAAAAAGAAATACGAGTTATATTTATGAAATAATTTATATGGTAATGATACCAATGCTACACTGCACCAGTGTAAGGGCCTTATGATCTTTGAAAGTGCCTAGAAATGTCTGAATCCTGGAGAAAATAAGTTGAATATATATCTAAATGGATTTTGTCAGAATTTCTTGGAAAATTATTTGCTTTCTTTTTCGACTGTGGATGGCAGCTGAGTGCAGAAAAATATCTTAGAATAAAAGATGCAGTCCTATGGTAATGCTGAATTAAGATTATTGGAAGATGAAGCAGTGTTAAAATAAAGTCAAATGGAGTTTAGGAGAGAAAACCCAGGGTTTTGGTTACAGGGAGGCACCTCAGCTGCAATAGTGGCTCAACTCCAGCGGGAAGCAGCTGAATACGGGCTTTTGGCTGGGAACCATCCCATCCCCCTTAGGTTGGGGACAGCCTTGCCTTCCCGCTGGGTTAAACAGCAGAGAGCTGAGAGACCATCACAGCCCCCAGGGTGTCCAGGGAGAAGACAGCTATCCAGTACTGACATTTCCTCTGCACAGCTTTTGAGGGACTCACCTGCAAGACTCAAAATGACCCCATCTGTTTTCTTGCAAACCTCACGCAAGATTTGTCAAACTGACTGAAACCTCCCACCGTTTGGGCTGTTAGGTTGTGTCCAGCTGCATTAGTCGCACTGGAGTGAAAAACAGTCTGTCAAATTGGCATTGGAGCAAAATGAGTAACCTGAAACAAAACTGCAGTTTTACAAAACTGTCTTTTTTAACTCACTGATTTCTGAGTACAGTTAACAAACTTGTTATTTCATTAAAACTGTAAGGTCAATGTAGGGATTTTGTTCTCTTTACATGGGGACATCTGATGTTGCTGTATTAATTTTGAATAGCAGATGCAGCCTTCAGACTTTCAAATTAGTAGAGAAAAGACTCATATGTTCGGGTTATATATTCTGAATTTTTGCAGGATTTTCCTTGGCCTGCTGCCATGCTGGAGCTACACTTTTTTTGTGCTTATGGAATAAGCTTCCCCAAACTGGCACTCACCATTCCACTACACAGCCAGTGGACATAGCAGGAGAAGGTTGATTACACAAATTTCTGCAGGCAAAGCACTAAATGCTTTGATATCATTCATAAATACTTTCAAAGGTATGAAGCTTTCTTTGAAAGCTTCACAGAACAATGGTTGAGAGTCTGCTCTGATTTCTAATCACACGTTTGTTCCTAATATAAACAAAGTACAGCAGAATGAATAACGGGTGGTTGTTTATTAGTCATTAAAAATTATTTGATCAAAACATCTATTTTTGCTAATCCAGTAGGTGATTCTAAGGCAATCGTTGGTTGGGGAGGGTGGGGTGCTGATATGATCTATAATATGAACATAGATGAAAGAGTGTAATAGAAACTTGACTTATTCTAGAGCGATGGGCAATTCATCCAGTCATCAGTATTCAGAAGCTAGAGCTCCATCTTAGCAAGCTTTAAAGATAGGTTATCTTTAATTGGCATAGACTGTTTGACAAGTTTGTGTCCGAAGATCTTGAAAAAGAGGCATATTTCTCCACCTTGTAAGAAGATACTTGGGCATGTGTTGTCAAAAATCCTACTGCAAGCTGATATTTGATTTGTGTTGTCATGCTAGGTTTCATTCTGTGCTGTTCAATATCAAAGATCTCCCTGGTGATAAGTATTTACTGAACCTGAATTTAATGTATACACTACACATTATTTCTGCATTAAGCATTTACAGCAGAGCAAATGCTAATTAGTCATTACATATAAATAACATAATTTTTTCATCCTTGAAATAATTGGTCAAAATCTCTTGTTATGGGAGACATCTCATGAACCGCTATTAGATCACTGGGTTTCTCACTCCTGTAGATTAGTACTGGGGCTGGTAACTTCTTACAGTTTGTTCAAAACATATCTAGCTGCCCTGGACTCCATATTGGGTTAAAGTGCTCATATTATAACGTTTTCTACTGATGTCATTGCAAGGGCACTCTTGGTTATTTTTGAAAGGTAATGGCAACTGGGATATGTTCCTGAGGACTGGAAGAAAGCAAATGTCACTCCTGTCTTCAAGAAGGGCAAGAAGGAGGATGCAGGCAACTGCGGGCCAGTCAGCCTCACATCAGCCCCAGGAAGGTGATGGAGCAATTTCCAGACACACGGAAGGACAAGAAGAGGATCAGGAGTAGTCAGCACAGATCTGTGGAGGGGAAATCATGCTCAACCAACCTGATAACCTTCTACAATGAGGTGACTGGTTTGATGGATGAAGGGAGAGCTGGGGATTTTATTTGTCATGACTTCACTAAGACCTTTGATGATGTCTCCCATGAAATCTGCACAGAAAAGGTGATGAAGTATGGGGTTAAATAAGTGGACAGTAAGGCGGTTTGAAAACTGGCTGAACAGACAGGCCAAGAAGGTGGCACAAAGTCCAGTTGGAGGCCAGTGATCAGTGGTGTATCCCAGGGGTCAATACTGAATACTTAGCTGCATTAAGACGAGTGTCACCAGCAGGTCGAGGGAGGTGATCCTTCTGCCACTACTCGGCACTGGTCAGGCCACGTATTTTGTGCTGCTTAGGGGCATGAACCTAACAACAAAATCATCAGTATTTCAAGAAATACCAACATGAACTACCACCAGAGTGTCACTAAAAAGTCATCACAGTCACCTGTCAGGTAGTCAAGGTGTTGTTGCACAGCGTAGGACTTTGGGTGACTATAGCCTACTTGTCACAAAAATTGGAATTGTATCTGTCTGTCCACTGAATCCCATGGGAAGAAGTGCTGGGTGAGGAGTATAGTGGCACTTCTTTACAGGGAGAGCTGCTCTGGAGGAAACTTGGAGCGTGGGGCAAAGAGACCACTCAGTCAAGGTATGGTGCGGTGCGCTTGAACCGTGACTGAGGGCACCTTCACGGGTGGGCCTTAGGACAAAGGGTCTAGAAGATGAGGGGCTGCATTTACTTGGCTACTGACACAAGTAAGTTTGTCAGTCTGTAATCCCTCAGGCAGAGCTGGGGTAGGAACCTGTTTAATAGCTGTAGCTGTATCTTGTCCTCTGCAACAGGAGATGCTGTTCTGCAGTGTTATTGCAAAGAAAGTGTTTCACCCCCTGCCCTCCTGCCTCTGCTCCTGCCACTAGCTTACTTTCTGCCCATTTATCAATCACCCAATGTGCTAAACAATGATGTTGGGGAGGAAAACAGAAAAAGCCACCACTGAAAAAAATTGTTAGAAGCAACCCATATTTATTTTCATCTCAGCAGGGTAGCAGGTTTACTCCTTCCCAGCTAGTTACACAGCAATGTAACACTGGGTGTCATGCTCCAGTTTTCTCCAGGTACAAACAAAAAACACAGAAGAATTTAGGTTAGAAAGGACCTCTGGATATCATCTGATTCAACCACTTGCAAAAGCAGGCCAGCTTCAGACTTCAGGCTAGTTTTCAGCCTTGGTGTATGACACCAATATTCACACGAGAGATAAATTAACCCAGAGTTTGCACGAGCTCACAGATTACAATCCCATCTCTCTTTCGGATTTCCGATGCCAGGACAGCATTCCAGTGACAGTGCTCAAGTATCTCTGAAAATGACTGAGAGGGACATAGAGAAATCTCTCCTGCCCCTTCTCTACCACTTTGAAGACTGTCTGTCACTAGCCAATGGCTATGAATAAGAACCTCACCAGTGTGATCCTGAACGGAGCCAGGAGCAGCACTCAGACCTCCGGCTGCTCATGCCAGGGCTTTGGCTGCAGCTACATTCAATCCTTGCACTATGGCAGGTGTCACAGCAGCAAGGAGCACAGCCAGGCACTCTCTCAGAGAAGCTTGCTGAGTCACCTTCAGAGGGATCAAGCATTAGCACAGCTTTCCAAAGGACACTTCCTAACACAAGGTCCACAGAGGTCACTGAAGAGATTTCTCGCAGACCCATAGGGCAGGGATTTCACAGCTGGAAGCATGGATGGCACCTTCCAGCAGAAGGGCGCAGTTCTGCACAGGGCTGTTCGATGGGACCCTGTGGGAGACACGGACAGACCACACAAGCAGGGAAACATTAGAGAGGGATCCCCACTTTGGCTGGGGGAAGAACACCTTACAGCTTTGGAGGCAGGAGACTCGCTGCATGGACTTTGTGACCTTGTGTCAGGGAAGACCCATCCTGGGACAGAGGAGGTCTGGCAGTGGGGCTTGCTACACCCAGAGCTCACCGTGAGACTTTCAGTTAGCCAGTCCATTTCTGGGCTCTCCATTTCCCATCACTAAAGAGAGAAAAGTCCCGTCCCACAAAGGATTTTTTGCTGTTCCACTTAAGGCATTTGGAGACCTTGGGACAGAAAGTATCAAGTGTTCAAGTTTAAACCTGTTGTATGGGTTCATGGAAAGTGAAAGCCTCTGCTTCATTAAGGTTATCTAGTCAAGGACATTTTCAACGCAAAAGGGGGTAAGAAGGAGGAAATGATTAAACAGAAACCCACAGAGACACAAACTTGGTGCACAAGAAATAGCGGAGGCAACGGCAAAGACCAGAAGTCTTCAGCCACAGACTGACGGGCCGTTAAGAAACTCCAGGTGCAGCTTTGGAGAGGGACACCCTGGGCTTTGTAATGGCTGAGAAGGGGCCAACAAGAGGAACAGGAGGAGTTGGGAGGTTCGAGGGGGGGCTGTGGGACTCTGCAGAACTTGTTGAGGAAAGTTTAGGGCAAGGGGCGACCAGGGAGGAGAGGGTCTAACGAGGTGTGGGTCGTGTGTGAGCAGTTGCCGACGGCGGGTCCGCGCTCGCCTGACCCAGCCCTGCCGCTGCCCACCGCGGTCCGTCCCGGTTCTCCTCAAGCCCTTCCCTTGCCGTCTGTCCCTGCGGTCTCGCCCCCCGCCCCGTGTGTGCCAGCGCTGTAAGGACGAGGTGCCGGCAACCGGGGGCACCCTGCGAGGGGACACGGTGCTGGCTCTGGGCTCGGAGCGGGGTGCTGGACCCCAGGCGGTGGTGCCAGGGTGCTGGGGTGGCTGACGGGCTCAGCCCAGCCCCGGGGTCGGCACCAGTGGGGGGGTGTGTGTCCCGGGTGTAGCTGCTGGGGGGACCAGGGCGGGCGAGGGGCTCAGCGCCGGCAGCTGGAGCGGGGCCGTGGGTGGCTGCCGGGGTGCCGGCTGCTGGGGGGGGAACGGGTGGGCCTTCCCCCAGCCTCGGCTGCGTGGGCTGTGGTTCTGCAATTCCCTAGCAAGCTCTGAGTCGCGCTAGCCGGCGAGTAGGAGGCCCTGGGTCTGGGCAAGGGGTACCAGGTGGGCAGAGGGTCCGTGCTGGCGCTCAGGGAATCCTTGAGTGGGTGCGGGCACGCTTCTGAACCTGGAGGGTGTCGTGTATGTGTCTTCACTAGTCAAGTTCAATCCTGAGCAGCCAGAGAGGTGGAAGGGGACTTCTCTGACTGTAGCTGTGCGTTATGTGAGTTCTGGTGGCATTATATGTGGGTGCTGCTGAAGGCAGTGCCTTGTCTGTGGTAGCCAGCTGTGTCAGAGTCCTTCACCTGCATGTGTGTCTGTGTCCATGTTTGTGTCTCTGGGATACTGGCTCAGCTTTACTACTGGTTGAACCCGCAGACAGGAAAGTAGCAGCTGTGTCCATCAGCCTGGGATAGAGACTCCCAGGTCTCTGGGTGTACCAGACTGGGGTCCAGCAGCCAGGCAGGAGGAACCCCTTAGTTCTGGAGGTGCTAGAGCCTGTGGCCACTCTGAACATCCCTTAGCAGCTCTGTTTGTTGTTGGTCGACTTACATCAACTACAGATGGAACTTTTCATGTAAAAGGGTTAAGGGCAGGGGAAGGATCCCAAGCCCTTTATCTAAAAATACAGAGGAAATACCATACTCACTTTTTGCCACTCAGTTTTGAGCCATCTTCCCAGGCCCAGTCACCACCAGTGCTATTCTTCAAACCAATCCAGTACAATTCACTTTGCATCATCTGGAAGAAGTCCTAGGAGGGACGGAGAGGCAGAGAGATCAGTGGACTCGAAGAAACCCAGTCAAGTCCTGGGTTCTGAGGGGGAAAGAAAGGGTCGCTGTGTGAGAGAGGGAGTTTGGGGGCCATTTCTCAATGTCCTTTGAACACCCATGCCCTTCCTTCCTAGAGGGACCGGCTTTGTGACACTCAGCATTTTGGAGTACCAGGCAGCTCCCCTGACTGTGGGGTCTGAGGTCTGAGCCCACGACAACCTCAGTGCCGGCAGGCAAAGAGAATTGAGTCCCTCTTGCAAAGAGGCCAAGAGAAAGCCTTGCTTCTGCCAGATGCAGGAAGGTGGTGGTGGGTCCCAGCGCGTTGCAAAGTCCCTTCACACCCTCTTTTCCCCACAGAGGGGAAGAGCTGGGCAGTACAGTGCCTTGGACCTGCTCCCCTGTAATCCTACCATCCTGCATGGCAAAGGCCCTCTGCCCTTGCCACTGCAAAGGCACCCACCATTTCGCTAGTATCGCTGATCACCAGGAGATGAGCTCCCTGTGCCCGGCAGAATTCCTGGCTGGAATTCCAGTCCTTCTTCTCCTTGGAGAAGGAGTAGCAGCTCTCTCTGTAGGCCACCCACTGCTCAGGGCAGCGTGGACACGCACAGCCTGCAAAACAATCGTACGTCTCTCTTCCCATTCATAGTCATAGCCTAGTTCATTACAAACACATTTCACAAAGACACCTTCTCCAGAAAATGATTCTGCACAGTTACTGTAATGCCATCCCTGGAGCTCTTCTGAGACTGGCAAAGACAATGTAGTTACCTACACCAGAGTCTCTGAAGGGCTCTGTGAAAGGGCATCCATTTGCCAGACGGGAACACGTGGGAGAGCATGTAGGGGTCTCTTGGGACCTTCCTTTTCCTTCCCAGTGTTTTTGCCTTTTTGTTTTTCCCTCCCCTTTTTGTTCTGCCTTCTCCATATAAACTTCCTCTTTGGCCCATGTTTCCTTCCATCCAA
This sequence comes from Haliaeetus leucocephalus, assembly GCF_000737465.1. NCBI lineage: Eukaryota > Metazoa > Chordata > Aves > Accipitriformes > Accipitridae > Haliaeetus > Haliaeetus leucocephalus. Next base: position 5,790,902 of record NW_010972909.1, on the reverse strand, counting down.
CGGGAAAGGCAAAGCCTTGGCACCTGACAGGTTTGTGGCAGGTCACCCATTTCCATACAGCCCCCACCGCTAGCGCTGGCTGCTGCTAGGGCACATCTGTAGCCCATTTCTGAAGTACTGCTGCTTTGGACGAACAGCATTTCTGATTCCTATACTTGCCTGAACCCCAGCTTCGTAACATTTCATGGCAAGCCGGTCAAAAGGCTTAAACTTCCTAGGAACAGGAATCATTTTATAACAGCTGCTAGTCATGGAAGTCTTGCAGTTTGAAGCACCCTCCTTTTCCTTCCTAACAGGAGAGCAGCTGGTGCTACTGGCCCATGGATGGTTGGTCACTGAAGACCTCAGCGTTCATTCTCTCGCTCTGCAGCATTGATCTCCAAATCAACAGAAAAGAAATGGGCCTTCAGGTTATGTCCTCCCACCTAGAGCTGTATTTGTCAGGATGTAAATGGTCCTGAGTGGCTGAGCACACAACACAGCGTGCTTGCTACACACTGAAGTCTACCCAGTCACCCCTTTCAAAGGCATCTTTGATACTTTCTACCCCTTACTCTCTTGTTCCTGCTGAGGGCAGGTCTAACTAGACCAAGTTTAACATTTAAAAATCTCAGAAAAAAGAAGCAAGTCTTTTTTAAGAGAGAAAAGGTACTTCCATGCTCTCCTTGGACCTCTGAGATTTCAAGAGCTCTGTTTTGCTCCCTGACAAAGTTCTAAATTCAAATCAAATATTTTCAATGGAGGACATTTATTTACCCTTGATAATAAAACCCACTGTTGTTCCCAGCAATGCCAAGAAGAGGATCCCTAGAATCACTGCAATACTCCAGCAGGTAGTACATGAAACAGGAGAATCTAACAAGAAGAAAAAGAACATAAATGTGAGAAAGGTGAGGCTTTCTCAATGGGATCAGCTCTAAAAATACAACTTAGATTGAACTGCAGTGTCTGTTTACCTCAGCCTGCACTCATGTCAGAGTCCAATACTGTCTGAAAGGGTCCTTTTCAATATTACACACATGGATAATTTAATGTTTAATACCAAATTTACTTATTTGAAGATACCTGATGTTGCATGAAATTCCGATTTAGCAGAATGATACAGCTATATGCTGAAAGCACAACACAAGTGCAAATCACATTTAGCAGAATATAACAATTTCAATACATAGCTGAATCGCAATACAGATGTGATTCTCATTGCTAAGCTCTATGATATGCTCATCGTCGCAACGCTGAGTGGCACCAGGAAGGAATATGTGGGTTTAAGCAGCTCAAGCCTGTTGCTCTCTTCAAAGCTCTTTTTGTCAGTTGTTCAGCAGTTGTACTCTGTTAGGCTGAGTCACGTATACACTCCCCCCATCCTGGTCTGGCTACCTCAGGAAGACATTCCCACTCTTTTGATTAACTCATGGACAAAAATTTACACAACCAGCTGATCCACTCAACTGATACAACTTTAAATCTAAAAAAAGGTATCATCTCTCTGGTCCCCTTAATGTTAAATTCAACTTTCTGACAGCCATGTGCAGTCACTGCATGCTTCACAGGTACACTGCATTTGCCCATCTCCTTTGAGCCTTCTCTCATTGTAGGGGCTTATTGATCAGTCACAACTCAGGATTATGTCTGAAGAGGAGTCCAAATACGATGACTGTTTTGATACGGCACCAACAGAAATTATTAGATCACACTTTACTTACTCTGTTGGAGCTGCAAGTCTCCAAATTTAATATGCCTTGAACTGCCCATCCTTCCCAACTTCAAACAGCAGGATAGAAAAGAAAAATTTTTAGCATACAAATGCAAACCTCTAATTCAGACATGAAATCTGTTAGACTATTTATTCAGTAATGCATACATCTTTCCCATTATTAAGACTTTACCTTTGTTCTTGATGTTCTTCTTTTCTGTTCTTTGTCTTCTCATCATCAGTCTCTTGGAAGAAGCGCTGTGTTTCACGTTCAGATAGATGTGCTCCTTAATATTCCCATCACAAGCTTTTAAGTGTTGCTTTTTTTTACTTTGCTTTACTTGGAATTTAGAAGTCCAGTTAACTGCAAAGTCCAGGTCTGGATCTGAATTTCCCTGAACGTCAATACAGCTTTCCTCCCAGCAGTTTGGAATCATTTCAAACAACAGACCATATTAGCGGAAGGGTAATACATAGAAGGAATGATGTCCTAAATCAGCCTTCTGGAATACAAAATCATTTAAGCAAGGACAATAGCTCATGAAGAACTCTATCTTTTGTGATTAAACTGCTTCTGTGACGGATGCTTGGTAGGTCAATGTTAGACAGGGGATCTTGCTTTCACAAGCAAGTGAAGTTATCTAGCATTTTCCACATCAACTAATATAAGTAAGCAACTTAGTCTTGACTGAGATGAAAAAGGTGAGGAATTAAATTTCCTTATGTAGCAAATGGATAGACATGTGTAATTGCAGTGGGACAATTTACAGAATGCATTTCTCTCTTTCACTGCAAGCACCGTCAATAAAAGCAATACAGTGCATTTGATCTATGTCAATGACACACTGACTTAAAAACAAAAGTCCTTTGAGCATTTGGACAAGAAAATTGGGGTGGTTTACCTTAATTCCTCAGGAGGAAGCTGAAATGTAATAGCAGAACAGGTGGTGCATCTGTCCTGGTCTCCATATGTGACTCTGCAGGATGCCAAAGTGATCATTAACATCAGACTGAAATAGGGCAACTGAGAGATGAGAAAAAAGTATTGTGGTGACCCACACAGGAAACTTGCATTCTTTTACACAGCACAAAGCTCTACCCTTTCAGAGTTACAGTGGCAAAACCTGTTCCTGTCATGGTCACACAAAACTCTGTTTGAGCTAATTGTAATATCATGTTCACTGAGCAACAGAATACATTGAACAAGTTGAATCTGTAGAATCCATTACTAAAATCATAGGCTTGTACTGCCAGTGCTTTTCCTACAAGAACAATTTCTCTGATCTGTCCAACAATACCAGTCTTTCCAACCAACTCTGAGAATTTCCACCAATTCTGAGAATTAATAAAAATCTGGAAACGTAATTCAATGAACATTTGCATAATTGTTCTTACTTTATAGGCTACCAGGAACATAATATTTAATTTTGAAACATAAAAATATTTTCCTTCCCTTTTCTTCATTTCCTTTCCCTTCTTTTTCTTCTTACCCAATTTATTTTTAAGGACATGGACAAGAACTGGTCAGGGATGTAAAGGTTGGGAGCAGGTTTGACTGCAGTAACCATGAGACGGTGGAGATCAGGATCGTGAAAAGAAGGGAAAACCCCCAAACAGCAGAATCACAACTCTGGACTTGAAGAGGGCAGACTTTCGTCTGCTCAGGAATCTGCTTTCAGGGATCCCATGGCAGACAGTCCTGGAGAGAAGAGAGGTTCAGGATAGCTGGTTGGTTTTCAGGGATCAGCTCCTCTGAACTCAAGAACAGTTCATCCCAATGAGCAGGATACAAAGCAAAGGTGGCAGTGGCCCTGCATGGAAGAGCAAGGAGCTCCTGACTAAACTCAAACATAAAAAGGAAGTGTACAAGAGGTTGAAGCACGGTTGGGTGACGCAGGAGGAATCCCTAACTTGCAGGGATGGGGTTAGGAAGCCCGCCTGGATTTGAATCTGATGGGGGATGTGAAGAGCAACAAGAAACGTTTCTACAGGTACATCAGCAAGACAAAAACTAGGGGAAAATGTGGGCCTGCTGCTGAATATGCAGTGGAGCTGGTCACAAAGACATAGAAAAGGGTGATACACTCTGTGACTCAGTGCCGCCTTTGTCTCAGTCTTTGCTGGTGTGACTTGCCTTCAGCAATCTCAGGTCCATGAAAACTATGAGAAAGTCCAGTGCAAGGTAGACTTATCCTTGCTGGAGGAGGATCATGTTAGGGAGCATTTAAATGAAGTGTACACACACAAGTCCACAGGCCCTGATGGGACACACCATGAGTGCTGCAGGAGCTGGCTGATGCCATTGCGAGGCCACTCTCAATAACCTTTGAAAGGTCATAGTGATCGTGAGAGGTCCCTGAAGACTGGAAGACAGCAAATGTGACTCCTGTCTTCAAGAAGGAGGATCCAGGGAACTACAGGCCAGTCAGCCTGACGTCAGCCCCTGGGAAGCTGATGGAGCAACTAATCCTGGAAACCGTTTCCAGACACATGAAGGTAATCACCTTCTTCTCAGCATGGATTTACAAAGGGGAAAACATGCCTGATTGACCTGATAGCCTTCTACAATGAGGTGACTTGCTCCGTGGATGAGGGGACAGCTGTGGACGTAATTTATCTTGACTTTAATAAGGCTTTTGACACTGTCTCCTGCAAAATCCTCACAGACAAGCTGATGAAGTATGGAGTTGGGTAAGTAAAGAGTGAGGTGGACTGAAAACTGGCTATAGGCCTGGGTCCAGAGGGTTGTGACCAGCAGCATGAAGTCTAGCTGCAGGTCAGTGACCAGAAGCATGCCCCAGGGGTCAATACTGGATGCAGTAGTGTGTAACATCTTCATTAATGACCTTGACAATGGGGCAGGGTGCACCTTCAGTAAGTTCTCAGATGATACAAAACTGAAAGGAGTGACTGATACAGCAGGTGGTTCTCCCAACATTCAGAGAGACCTGGACATGGTTAGAGAAATGGCCAGAGAGGAACCTCATGAAGTTCAATAAAGGTAAATGCAAAGTCTTGCACCTGGCGAGAAACCAGTACACACGGGGGGCCAACTGTCTGGAAAGCATCTTGGCAGAAAAGGATCTGGGAGTTCCTGGAAGATACCAAGTTGAACATGAGCCAGCAATGTGCCCTCATGGCAAGGAAGGCCAGCAGCCTCCTAGGTTGTGTTAGGCAGAGAGCTGCCAGCAGACCGAGAGGAGTAATCCTTCCCCTCTACTCTGCACTGATCAGGCCATGTATCAAGTACTGTGTCCAGTTCTGGGCTCCCCTGCACAAGAAGCATATGGACTTATCGGAGAAAGTAGCAGAGGGCCACTAAGATGGTGAAGGAACTGAAGCATCTTTCATACAAGGAAAGGCTGCGAGAGCTGGGACTGTTCAGCCTGGTGAAGAGAAGATTCAGGGGGGTCTTGTCAATCAAAGCTTTTTCCATTTTTTATTTTTTTTAAATAAAAGTGAGTGCGGTTTCTGAGTGCAGTCAGAAAAAGTTTCTGAGTGCAGTCAGGAACTGGAACAGGTTTACCAGAGAGGGGGTAGAGTCTCTCTGGGAAACCGATATTCAAAGGCCAACCAGACAATGTCCTTAGCAGCTTGCTCTAGTTGACGATGCTCAGAGCAGGGCATTGATGATCACCAGAGCTGCCTTCCAATCTCAACTATTCTGTGATTCTGTGACAAGTAGTGAAATTTCAGTATGAAAGAGAAGAAGATGAAGGCTGAATGGAACAGACATCTGATTCCTCTCCAGCAGCTTTGGATGGGCAGGTAGGTTCTGCCCTGCCTTCCAATACAATAAATCTTTGGCTACTGGAAGGGACTTCTTGGGCTTAGTTAGTTAAAACAGACTTCAGTTTGCTCTGTTTTGTGCTGTTGATAAGGTCTAAAAGAGATTTTTCCCAGCCTCCACATCCAAAGATCTCCTCCCTGACTCCACTTTGTGCCACGTGGTCCAAGGGACTGGCAGATCCATGCCAGCTTCAGGGACAGTTCTGTAGGAGTGAGCTGCAGGATGCTGCTGACCCATTGTCATAGAAAAATTTAGGAGTCTGTGGCTTTTGATATTCCAAACTCATCCAGACAGTGCATGAGCAACTATAATGTAAAACATCTCTCTGGGGGCAAAACAAGCTGGTACAGTTCTTCCTAGTAATTACACCATGCACTATAACTCACAAGATCCAAATCGACTGTGCATACAGCAGAAATCACGTAAGGATGACACTGACTGGGTTAAGAACTTTAGCACTGTTTTACAAGTCTGTGGCTGCTTGTGGGCAGATTTTTGACACAAACATCAGATATATCACACTCCCCAGCAAGCTGGATCTAAACTCTGCCCCCATGTCCCTGAGTTCTTCATTGTGCTGCTGCAGCTGACAACATATTCTAGGGCAGGATGTTCTTCATTTAAAACACGGATGTATCAAACAAATTTAATACAGAATGTGGGATTAAATTCAATAAAATACTTCCTTTTTATAATTCAGCATAAGAAATTAAGTAATTAAACTTATTAAAACATAAGTAATTAAACTTATTAAAACATAACTAATCAAACTAAGTGCTCTCCTCCAACTTGGAGCTGGAGTATACCTGTGCAGAAAGTACACATTCAAAAAAACCTTACAGACAATTCAGCTTGTATCTGGCTCTTCTTTCTTGTTGCAAAAAATAAACCACAGTAAATCCACACTTTGAAATGATAACACCAGTTCACAGGAACTGCTTTTTCTAAAGGCTTTAGCTTCAGACAGGAAGCATTAGCTTCACAAAAAGCTTTGTTGCCTGATATATTGCTCATAGGAAGAAATGATTAATAGGAAAGGCAATGAGAAAGCTCTGCGTGCTTCTCTTCCACAGTGCCATATATATCATAATGCCATTTCTTTGTGTGTCTCAGCAGATAGGTCTGTTTTGCAATATGTCCATAGGTTAAGAACTTCAGCAAAACACATCCATTTCTGGTTGGTTTGGTTTTTTGTTGGGGGGGGGGGGTTGCTGCTCTGGTTTTTGGTTCTCTCAGACTCAAAACTTCTCATAAAAACACAGAAATACAATTAACAGCACATAAACTCTTCTAAACAGAACAGCATACATTTTTTTATAGTGTACTTTACCACAGTGTATAGTACTGCTCCCATCTCCTCACCACATCTTGAAGATAGGTTGTGGTGAAGAGCTTAGAGCTGCAGCTCAGCTGCATATGTGCAAGATCACATACATGCTATGGGTGCAATAAAGAAAGGAACAGCTGATCTTGACCTGACTGTGGTGCAAATATTTAATTGCTTTTATTCTGTTACAATGATTCAGGTGAAAAGTAATGAAAGGTTTCTACAGTCGCAACAGCTCTGCTATAGCCTTTCCACATCAAAATATTCTTTTCTTACCTACTGAAGCCCCATGCCTCTCCTCCAGGTACTGAATTTTGAAGTACTAATCACAGCAAACTGATCAAACCACGGCTGCTCACACTGACACAAAAATGCTCCCGCAAGGCTATGTGGAAGGTGACAGCATCCACTTCATTACAGTCATCGAACAAGGAGCCTTTAAATGTAAAAGAGGATTATAATATAATATAATAACAATAACAGTAACAGCAATAACAACAACAATAATAATAATAATTGTTGTTGTTGTTGTTGTTGTTGTTATCACAGAGACACAAACTGACTGGACCCGCTGGTGAGTAGGGAACCCGTGGGGTGGGTAAGAGGGGCTGGGATCTGGGCAGGGGTGTCAAATGGAGAGGTGCTGTGCTGGTACTCGTGGGTCCATGAAAGCATGCGTGTGCTTGTGAACCTAGAGTACTGTGTGAGTGCCTTCACTAGTGAATCCTGAGCAGCCAGAGAGGAGGAAGGGGACCGCGCTGTCGTTAACTAACATTTGTGCGAGTTCTGGTAGTGTTATCCATAGGTGCCGTTGAAGGCATTGTCTTGCCCTTGGCCATCTGTATATCCAGCAGTGTTAGTGTTGGGTATTCGTGTGCGTGCACGTGTGTCTGGGATACTAGCTCAGCTTTTGGTACTGGTTGAACCTGCAAATGGGAAAGCAGCAGATGTGTCCTTCAGCCTGGGACCTCCCAGGACCTCAGATGCACCAGTCTGGGCTCCAGTGGCTGGGCAGGAGAAATTCCTGAGCCCCAGAGCTGCTGGAGGCAGCATCCACTTAAAACATCCCTTATCAGCAAGAATATCAGAATTATGTGTATTAATTTCCCGATATACATCTGCTTATTTACCCCTTCAGAGAACTTCAGTTTATTTGCTTAATTCCTTGCACAGAAGCATAGTTGTCTCCTTCCCCAGACCATTGTGCTTAGTGCTCTGTCTATTCTATGTTTCTAATGGTTTCTACCAGCACGTGTAATGTGACAGTCAAGCTTCTGGTCTGTAGTTTTAAGACCCTTAAAAAGTGGTGCTACATTTTGTTTCTTTTGTGTTGGGATACATTCAAGAAGTTACTGTGGTGGGTAGACCCTGGCCAACAGCAAAACACCCGTCCATCCATCCACTCACTCACTCACTCACCTCTCTGACAAGACAGGTTAAAAATAGAAGTAAGGTGAGAGGACTTGTGGATTGAGATAATGACAGTTCAATCAAGAAAGCCAAAGCTGCATGCTCAAGCAAAGCAAAAAATTTTTTTTTACTACTTCCCACCAGCCAGCAGATGTCCAGGCGTCCCTCCTTCCTCCTCCTTGCCTTGACCTTAGTGTTCTTTCTCTTCAGAGCTCAGTTTGGAAGGGTGGCGTTATTTCTTTTCTATAGGCATTCTGCCAGAGGGCTATGGGTTGGGTTTATTTTTGCTGTTTTCCTGTTTTTTTTTCTGGTCCTGGTGCTGTTTCAGTGTCTTCTACTTTCTAAGGCTCTCATTTTACTTCCCATCAATTCCTGCACTTGCCTGCTACGCTTTTTAAAGTGTCACACTTACTTAAACTGATGTTCTTTCAACATGATTTTAAAGAAATTGGTCTCATCTGTAACCACATTATGTGGTTCACTTCTTTTAAAGACATATGGCATCAGCTGATTGGTTTCTCGTTGTGACGTCCTCTCCCCGTTCAGGACGGAGCTGCGTTACTGCCTGAGGCTGTGCGCCCATGTGCGAGTGCGTGCTGGGGCAAGGGACAGAGGGAGACATGGAGAAACGGTGAGAAATACCGCGGTGAGGATTGTAATAAATAATAAATAAAAAATAAATGAAGACACCTCTGTCGGGAAGTGAAGTGTTCATCTAAACCACTATAGACAGGAACACAGACTTTTATGAATGTGGAATTCTGTGTTGTTTTTTTTCTGAAACTGTCATACATGAAGAGGTAAGCAAGAAGGAATGAAAACATCCAGACAGGCAATTCGTCTTTCCATCCCTCCATTATTTATATTTCAATCACTGAATTTGGATCTCAGAGTCAGCGGTACCATGCCTGCATCCAGGAGGCAGCAATGCAGGTCTCTTCTCATGTTGGATGGTATTATGTGGATATATTAAAGGATTAAATGTATCAAAAGATCAGCCAGCTAAGGCTTTTCCTTACAGTGTAACCTCCCCACCTACACACACACACATCCCCGCTAATACTACCCCCTTCTTTTGTTGAAAACCCTGCTTTCAAGGATAGTTAAGGAGCATAATAACTTTGAACTATGTATGTCAATGTATAAATTGCTGGCATGCCCTGTACCAAGTAAGGTATGATTTTTTTGGCAGCATTGAGCTGATTTTTCTTTTCCTTACTTGTTAAAATAACACTTTTAAAAATACAGGTCCTAAGACAACATTTCTCCCATTAAAAAAATGGGTCTGCCCCATCTTTTTTTCCCTGTTTTCTTGCTTAAAAAGTAAAAGCCTTTTTTTCTGACAGCAATAATGTATTTTCATGCTATTTCTGCATGCAAAAAGAATTTACTCAGGTGGGCCAAAGCAAGATCATGGTCCAGGAATGTCACAACCTAAAGGGTTACCTGGCCTTTGGGTGTGTAGAGATCACAAACACGGGTTCACAGGATTCTGTAATACACAAGGACATGGAGGCTTTATCCTCTAAATTTCTCTACTTTATTACAGATTACCACAAATCACCACTAGCAAGTATATGTATGATTAATAAAGCGAATATATATATAAAGCTATTAAAAATTATTATCAGCAATCAATAGCATAGAAGCAATCAAGAGTAGCAGCAATCGAGAATAGCAGCAATCCAGAACAGCAGCAACAACTGCTGCCTCCCTGGGGCCTGGGTTAAAGATGTGACAAGAAAGCTTCCTACCCTGGTATGGCCCTCAGATTATTATCCATTATTGCTTTTTCATGTAGGCAGCAATGAAGTTGCAATAAGAAGTCCAAGGGCGATCAAGAGAGACTTCAGGGCCTTGGCACGACTGGTTAAGGATCAGGACCACAAGTGGTGTTCTCCTCTATCCTTCCAGTTGCAGGGAACGATGAGGGAAGAAACAGACAGACCCAGCAGGCTGATACCTGGCTCTGAGCCTGGCGTCACTGGCAGAATTTGGGTTTTTTTGATCATGGGTCTCTCTACATGACACCAGGCCTGCTGGCAACAGATGGGGTACACCTGTCTCAAATGAGGAAAAGGATCTTCGCAGAGGAGTTAGCAGGGATCATTGAAAGAGCTTTAAACTAGATTTGAAGGGGGGAAGGGGTAAAATCAGACTTGCTAGAGATAAGCCTGAGGGTGGCACACCAATATTTGAGGGACAGTGTTCTAGCAAGGTCCTTCAGTCTGCTGAGTACACTGGATCACATTCGAGGTGTCTCTGCACCAACGCACACAGCACCTTAGCCACCTCAGTGGAGGTAGGGGATGGAGATCCACTCTTGCAGCAGCAAAGACATAAGGGTTGTCGATGCCATTAGAAACCACGGAAGCACCTGGGAACAGTCACATAGGAATTAGAGCTTCTCCCCCCAGAAGGTGGCAGGATCAATAGCCCAACTGAAGTGCATCTACACCAATGCATGCAACACGGGCAACAAACAGGATGGGTCAGAAGCCGTTGTGCAGCTGGAAAACTATGATATAATTGCAATCACAGAAACATGGTGGGATGACTCGCACAACTGGAGTGCTGCAATGGGTGGCTATAAGCTCTTCAGAAGGGATAGGCAAGGAAGGAGAGGTGATGGGGTGGCTATCTATGTTAGGGAGTGTTTCCATTGTACAGAGCTCCATGATTGTGATGATAAGGTTGAGTGCTTATG